>NW_024871158.1:2562500-2957500 GCF_019054845.1 Dipodomys spectabilis | reverse complement strand
TCATAATATAACATATATATTAACAGACTTCCTAATTTTAGAGTTAGGAACAAGCAACAAATTAAAAGAAAAATGCTTGAATCTCTGAGTAATTTCTCTACAACAGGACAATTCCACGTTTCATTATTATTACCCAGAGAGCAACATAGGAAAGCGATGCCCATGGAGGTGGTTCCCTGGATTTTGGAAACTGTTATTGCATATATATATGCATATATATGAAATATTGTTTTATACTAATGAATATATCTAAAACTATAATAACAGATAAATAAGTGAACACCTATGTGCACACACAATCACTTTCAAATATAAGAATTTCTTTTCTATGCTGCCTATTCACCTACAGAGAGAGTACATGAGTTGCCTTTGAATTGTCCTGGAAGTTCTTTATCTGGTTATTCTAGCTTCACATCCTTTGTTCTGTAAGTAGCCAGATGTTATGTGTTCAACAATAATACTTGTTACAGGCAAAAGTATGCACCCTGACACACAGAGAAACTTGGATTTCAGAAATGCCAGAAATAAGTGGGAGGTACACAGTACTTTTCAAAATTGAATAGATTACATATTTATTAGAAAGCTCGTAAGAAAAAATATTCAGTGTAGGATGAAAGACTTCAGAAAACTACAGTTTAAATTACGTATAACCAGGTGGAGGTAGCTCATGCCTGTGATATTGGCTAATCTGGAGGCTGGTATATGAGGATCACAGTTCAAAGCCAGGTTGAGAAAAGTCCCTGTGGGACGCTTATCACCAATTAATCACTGAAAACTAAAATTGATACTGTGGCTCGAAGTTGTAGAGAGCTAACCTTGAGCAAAAGACCTCAGGAGCAGTGCCCAGCCTCTGAGTTCAAATTCTGTAGTAGATAATAAATAAAAATAAAAAATAAATTACAGGGCTGGGAAGTTGGCTCAGTGGTAGAGCGCTCGCCTTGCATGCTTAAGGCCCTGGGTTCGATTCCTCAGCACCACATAAGCAGAAAAAAAGCCAGAAGTGGCGCTGTGGCTCAAGTGGTAGAGTACCAGCTTTGAGCTGAAGAGCTGAGGGACAGTACCAAGGCCAAGAGTTCAGGCCCCACGACCGGACCCAAAAAAAATAAAATAAAATAAATTACATATAATTTTTTACCAACTCTGTAAAAGGAACATAGAATATGACACATGGCAACATAAGACTTCAAGTTACAAAGTTCCAGGGCATTTCCTCACTATTGACAACTAGGAGTATTCCATATCAAGAAAAAAGATAAACGATTTATACCACATTTCAAAACATGTTATACAACGTAAATGCAATAAACCTGCATTCCACAGTCTAGTAACATCATGTAAAGAATCTGATTAACTCACTCATGAAAACCAATACTATGCAGATAAAACATCCAATATCTCAGGTGTCAATTTAGCACGATACTTCCAATCTATGGTATCTGTTTGTATATTATCCATCCCTACCCATCCCACAATGGCAGAAAGCTCTTCCTGAGAAAGTCCAGAGAGCTGTCTACTGTGAGTGCTCAATATAGACCTGTTCCCATTCTCTATTATTTGGGCATGTGTTAGACTGAATATCTGATAACTTGGAAAAGGCACAATTTGGGACTGGCTAAATAACTTTTTCCCATTAGAACATCTAATTTCAAGGCCACTGAAAGATTAGAGATGGTGATATTCTCTTTAAAATTATGTATTCAAAGGAGACAAAGTTATTTATGCTTTGAAAGAATTGACTAAGAAGTAAAATGCATGTGATTTTTGTTAGCTCCGTAATTCTCAAAAACATAAAATGAATTCAAGTATTTAATATATACCCATATGCGTGCATATATCCATGTATGTATGTATATCCATGTATGTGCGTTCATCTCTTTTCTGTATAGCAAATGGTACAAATGAAACTGTGCAATCACTACTCAAAGGCATGAATAAACAAAGAGAATGAGCATAGAACTCATATTTAGGAATCTATGGCTAGCCAAATCTCTGAAAATCTTTTACATCAGTTTGCATGTGTCACTTAGTGCAGTACAGGGACAGTACGACAATTGGATACCAGTCAGAAGAAATGAGAAATGAGAGATACAAAGGGTACAATACTCTTTCTGATGGGTAAGTAGGACTTCCTGTGTGTGTGTGTGTGTGTGTGTGTGTGTGTGTGTGTGTGTGCATTACATTTTCTTGAATCATTTCTCTCTTGAGGGTTATCTGGGCTGATTCAGTAAGCATGGTTGTGCTGAAATATTTACTATATCCTGGTTTGTGATCTTTCAGGTAAATGCCTAGGAGTAGAGTTGCTCCATCATATGTAAGTGGCTAGTCAAAACAGGGGTGAAGGGGGAAAAGTACAAGAATGACCAGGAGAAAAGGGGGGAAGTGCAGAGGGTAATCCAGTAAATATCCTACAAAATTGAGAAGAGTGAAGGAAGAGGTGCATAGAGGAAGATTGAGAATGTTGAAAGGGTTGGCATTGATCAAGGTATATTGTACTCAGAAACTGCTTTGTTTAATAACTCCTTTGCTACTTAAAATAATAATTAAAAATTATATCCTTAAAATATTATGCAATTAGAAGCCAACCATGAGAATCTGCTCAGATCACCTCTAGGGTCTATATATACTTAGGATAAGTTTTAGAACAGCACTAATGATTCATATCAACTGAAGAAAATTTAATGATTTCCAGCTATTTAAGAAAATCATTTTTGGAGATGAGGCTCAAGTGGCAGCTTGTTACCTAGTGAACAATGCTATCAAATATTGCATTCAATGTTGATCTTGAACAAAAGTAAAAACAATCAATAAAAGTCAGGCATTTTCCATGGCACTGGTAGCTCATGAGTTTAACCCTACCATTAATCAGAAGGCAGAGATCTTGGGATCTCAATTCAATGTCAGCTTGGATAGGAAAATCTGTGAGACTCTCATCTCCAATTCACTGCCAAAGAAATCTGGAAGTGGAATCATGGCTCAAGTGGTAGAATGCTAGCCTACAGCAAAATGTTCAGGGATAGAACCCAAACCTTGAGTCCAAGCCTTAGAATAGTGCATATACAGACACAAAGGAAGTAAGTCACTCAAGTTCTCAACCTTCCATTTCCATAATCCTAACTCTAATCCTGGTCAGAACCCTAAGATAACCTTGATGATAATAGTAACCCAATCCTAAAATTAATGGAAAATATATCCTAACAGATACTCATGGTCTTTGACATGATTTATTTGCACTTTTCTCCAAATCCTACAGATTCCCTGACTTGGACTCTGAAATCATTCCCTATTATGAATATTAACCTCAAATCTTCATATCATGAAAGCTATCATAGTTTCCACTGTTCTTAAGTTTTACTGAACTCCTCTATCCCCAAAAAGAAGTTGCAGGTTTACTTAAATTATGCTCTAGTTCCTAACCCTAACTATGTATCTAAACCTTATTAGAAACCTAACTCTAAATTTAACCCTATTGATCCCTGAATAGTATAATTAGGAAAACTCTGTAATTTTTGTTAAATTTCACACTTATTTTACTTGAAAATGTTAGCAGAAAACTCAGTTTTATCTTATAGCTTACCCTTATCTAAGCCTATGTCTAACCTGAACTAGAACAGTAACCCTAACCATAGAACTAATAGCCTTTGGATTCTAAAAGCCATAAAAATATATTAGATCTATTCATCCTAACTTTGATTCAACTCATCTCTCTAAAAATAATTTGTAGTTTTACTCATTATCTTGCCATTTTTGTAACTCTAAACTTAACTGGAATATTGAGACTAAACCTCACACTAACCATATCCTAATCTTAATATAATTAGCAGTTTCCTATTTTACATTCATCCTAATTCTAACATGACTTGTTATTCAAAGATAGTTTCAGTTTGACCCTAAACTTTCCATTGCCCTAATGCTAACACTAACCACAGCTGCAACTGAAACCTAACTTTCACCCTAATGATAGTCCAATTCTAATGTTTAAGAAAAATATTCTAGTTTTAATCAGGTTGCACTCTGGAAATGAGTTTCAGATGGCCCTGATTCCCACAAATTTTCTGACTCTTCCTCTGAAGTTTTCTTGTTCCCTAACATGAACCATTATAAAATAACTTGCCCTCAAATTCTCTTATCAGGAAAAATACTGTAGTATCCATTGATCCTACCTTTTCTTGAACCCTTGTAGCCTATAACTGTTTCAGATTTGCTTACCATCTAGTTCATTACTAGGTTAACGCTCTTAACCTAAACTGGATGGACATTCCATCAACATTTTGTTATTAGAGGATTATTCAATATTAGCTGTATGTTGATTGATAATGACTGAGCTTGACAGAAAGGTGAAGGAAAATCATCTACACTTCAATGAGGTTCTGACTAGTGTTTCAGAAAGGGTTATGAAAGCTCTCCATTAGAAATCTAGCAGCTGCGCTTCTAAAAATTCCTTGCATAATTACTTTCTGATAATGTCTCAATTCAAGTACTTCTCCTTGGAGTTCCATATTATTCAAGATGCTGTATTAGATCCTTTTACATTTTGCAGACAGCTCTTGGTGATGAAATTTGAGCTTTTCAAAACTGTTCTCCCAATTCCATCCCCAAAATGCAGACAAAAAGACAAAAAAAAATTGAAAAAAAATGTTTCTGTTGATAGTGCAAGTACATTTATTTTCCATTTCAAACATAAAATGTAGTAAAACGTTTCATAGCAATTACACTGAGCTAAGTTGTAGACACATTCTAATGTAAATAATATACTGTGTTCAAGTAAAATGTTTGAGGATCCAAAATTTTAATTTGCCTGTGGTCCTAAAACCAATACCTTACTGATATTGAGTGATAAATACAACTTCCCATAAGTACAGAAGTTTTCCTTGTATCTTTTTAATATATATTTTTATTGAAAAGACACTGTACATAGGGGTTACAGTTACATAAGGAAGGTAATGAGTACATTTCTTATTGAGCATTGTTACCCAATCCTTTGTTTTTCCCCTACCAACCCTTCCCTTCACATCACCCAAATCCTCCCTCCAATGCCCTCTGATAGTATATACACTGATAGGATATTCTCCTGCTACTTTGGTTGTTGAGAGTGTCTACAAGAGCAAGCATTCCGGGGGGAGCAGGGAGACACCATATGACCTTTGTTACTGAGATTTCCGAATGACTTGCTATCACTTGTACTGCATTTTGCAAGTCGAATCTCATGTCTTAAAACGTAGCAGTTTTAATAGGTAAGAGGAGTGGTAAAAGAACTCTTAGAGACAAATACATCCACAACATATTTGGTTCCAAGCATTCTGTCTAAGGCATATTCAACAACTAGTGTAACTTGTGTTGACTGTAACTATGTGTCTTTCTCCATGTGTGCAGTTATACATGGGTATATGTATGTGTGTATTTGTGAGTATAGTAACATACATGTGTACATATATAAGGGCACATACATATATGCATATATAAACAAATATAAGTTTATAAATATATTTGCATATATATCAAGTGTTCAGTGATTTAATCTATAGTTCCTAACACATTGTCATTCTCACAGTGTACATAGTAAACTACTCTGAGGATCTATGCTCTATGATGGGTATCCTTTGTACTCACTTCCCCATTATCTTGTTTTTCATCCCTATGAACAACTTCAGTCTACTTTCCATAGGATAGCTTTGTTTCATTACATGTAGTTACTCACTGATACTCAAAGAAAAAGGTTGTTTGTAAAAGAAAAAGTACTTTTAGGTCACAGGTTAAAATTATCTTATCCATCCCAATGATTCTTAGGGACATAAAATTTATAATAGTAAAAAAAGTGAAAAGGAATTCCTAGATCTGTTGTTTTACCATTTAGAATGGCAAATAATATCACATCACTGTTGTAACTCTTAAATAAGTCAAGGGTAACTGATTGTCTTTATCATGTTCCCACAAACCAGTGGATCCTGAAGGATAATAGTAGACCACCAGAAACTCTAAGTAGCAGACATGAAGCATGAAAGAGAAAGTGAAGAAATGAGAGAGAGTATAAGAGAGAGAGAAATATCATAATACTGAAAGTACATAACAGATAAATAAGAGCTGCATGAGAATATTCATATGGCTATCTTTAGAATCTACATGTACATTTGAAAGTAATTGTTGTATAATAACCAATCAACATAAAATATAAAGAGTTTCATGGAGGTAGGAGGAAGATGGTAGAAGAGAACCTGGAGGCTAAACAAACCCTCACATATAAAGCAGCATTAGTGTTCCAGTGAACAGTACTAGCCTAGATAATCACACCAAGTGTGCCATCACTGTACACATTGTTTGGCTAGAGAGGGAAGATCCAGGCAAGAAGACAGATCTGACCACTTGCCAGTAGCCACGGTTGTGGCAGCAGCTACGCCACCCATAGCCATCATATCTACAACAGAGAGTCCAGGACAAAAGCGCCATATGCAGTCGGTGAGAGGATTCTACTCAACACCAACAAGAACTGACAAGGAGCAGATAAATTCATCCTTCAGATCACAGACCAGTGATACCCAGGAACAAAGACTCCTGTCTGAGTAGAATCCTGACATCCTCACTCCTTCTCATGGAGCAGAGGAGGGAAGGCTGCCCCTCCCCCACACCATACATCATCCTTGATACTGAGAATGGCCAGGGTGAGCAACTAGCTCCAACTCAGGCCGTGGAAGAAAACAAAAGAGTCATTTAGCAGGTCACAGGAGTCTGACCTGACCTTCCAGGCTCAGATCCACTCAGGAGAAAGTCACCTAGCCCAAGCAGAGAGAGTTCTGCCCCCCCCAGAGGAATGACTATCTTCAGTGGGTTAACAGAACCAGAGGCTGCCCCTACCTACAGCAGCCTAGACAATCAATTGAAATTCAGTAAATATAAATCTTAAGATTGGCTCTAGCCTGGGATCTGGGAGTGTCTCAGGAGCTAGCCCCTCAGGGAAAAGATACTGTTTGCTGAAATGCTTCAAACCTAAACAGAACTTAGCCTCATCACAGCATCTCCAAACTAGAGGAAACAGCCATCTTTCTCTTTCGTGATACTCAAAGCAGATCTCCCTTCCACTGAACTAGCCTGAAGGAGGATCACAAAATCCTTGATAAAACGGAGCATTTTCTTGACTGCTCAAACAAACTGATGTAAGAAATCAATCAAGCCACAGGAAAACCAAACACCACAAGCAGACCAGACACTCCACGAAGAGACTGGTTACAGACAAAGTGGAGACACAGGATCTTCCCATTCCACAGCCCTCTCCCCCCAAAAAATTAAAGAACTCTTTTTGGTACCATTTTTAAATTTTTTAAATTGTTTTCTATTAATCATTTTATTCTTCTTCTAATTTTTATTTTAGGTGTGTGTGTGTGTGCGTGTGTGTGTGTGTGTGTGTGTGTGTGTGTGTGTGTGTGTGTGTGTGTGTATGCTTTTTTAAAAAGTCGCTATTGACCTTTTGGTCCTTTTTAAATTCACAAACTTTTAGGCTTAACTTTTTTTTGTCTTTTTTTTTCCCCAGGGCTGAGCACTGAACACAGGGCCTTGCACGCTCTGGGCAGGTGCCCTTCCTCTAGGCTAAACCCCCAGAAACAGGCTTAACATTTTAATAGAAACATTATATCTTTATAACATATAATTTTCAAGTAAATACTTTTAAGAATTTTTATTTTTTAGTTTTTCATGTCTCCTTTCTATCATCCCACTCCTATCATCCTATCCTTTACTTCTCTCAATATCACTTTTTAAAGTCACATAATTTTTAAGTGTTTCACTTTTTAAATTTTCATTTTTCTTTTTCCATTTTTGATTTTCTTCTTTTTAATTTCTGTCCTGTCATTCTGTCCAATCCCTTTCCCTCTCTGAGATTAGGACTTGGTTAAACATACTTTAACCTCTCCACATACTTCTAATCCTATTTTCCCCACATTTCTCCCTAAAAATAATACTTTCTGATTTGAAAAATTCGTCTTTGCTGTTCTTAGCCCATTAATGCATAGTTGTTTGATGTTGAATAGATTGTATCTGTTGAACTAGGTTGTATCTACAGCCATTTTGACTGTGCTACTACAGGACTTTGGTTGATGCTTGCGTTAAAATAGTGTTTTAGCAAAAAATTGGTGTCACTTTCATATCAAGTGTGCAGAACAAGCCGGAAAACTGGAGAAAAATGGCAAGTGTGGGTATCTCAACTCTCATTCATGATAATCCAGTGACAGAACAGTTAATGAATAATCCAGAGGAGAGTTCCCGCAAAGAACTAAAAACACTACTGGTAAACGTGGTGAATGAAAAGACTGAAAGCTTGCAAAGGACTCAGTTTGCACGTGATAGGAAGAGAGAGGAGGCAAACCAAACAACAGGAATCTCATGACTGTGAGGAAACTACTCAAAGATTGATACAGTAATTGCGTGAACAGGTTGGGAACAAAGAGAAATAAAGGAATTGCGTGAGCAGCCTGAGAACAGTCAAAGAAAAAGAAAGGAATTGTATGAGCAGGCAGAGAACAGATGAAGAGAGACACAGGAATTGCGTGAGCAGGCTGAGAAAAGTCAAAGAGAACTACAGGAATTGAATTAACGTGAGGAAGCTAATCAAAGAGTAACACAGGAATTGTGACAGTAGTATGAGAATAGACAAAGATCAATAGAGGCATTCATGGAATCCATAAACAGACATCTGAAAGAATTCAGAGAGACCACAAAGGGAATGCTGAATGGAGCCCGACAGCAAGAATGGGAGTCCAAGTAAACCATAACCAATCAACTAAGTGATTTGAAAACACCAAATTAAGGAAGTAAAGAAGTTCACACAGGATCTAAAACAAAGCTCCAACAAAGAATCTGAAGCCTACAAAGCTGACCAATTATAAGGAAAAGAAATAAAAAACCAAGTATAAAGACTTAACAGTAGGTTAGACCATGCAGTAGATCGAATCTCAGGGATTGAAGAGAGCCTAGGTATTAAAAAGAACATACAACTATCCAAGACAAATCAAAGAAACATGATAGATCTATTCAACATTTGGAATAGACAATCAGAAGGCCTTCTCTGAGGACAATTGGTGTAGAGGAGCACCTAGAGACATTAATTGTCTAGGAAATTTCTTTAACAGGATCCTAGCAGAGAACTTCTCAAACATACAAAAAGATAGGCCTATTCAGATACAAGATGATTATAGAACCCCAAATAGACCAGACCAGAACAGCAATTCCCATTGTCACATTATAATCCACACAGGATCAATTCAGACCAAGAATAAGTTCCTAAAAGTTGTCAAGGAGAAAAGATCAATCACCTATAAAGGAAAACGAATTAGAATCATCTCATATTTTTCAACAGAGATAATTAAAGCAAGAAGAGCCTGGAAGGCTGTATGACATGCCCTAAAGACAATTTTCAACCAAGAATACTGTACCCAGCTAAACTCTCCTTCATAACCGAAGGTCAAATAAAAACCTTCCATAGCAAAGAAAAAGTGAAAAATATATCTCTACCAAACCAGCCCTACAAAAAATACTTAAAGATGTCCTACACATAGAAAACCAACAAGACCACAATAATGGCTAAGAAACCACACCCAAACTGAGAATCCAAGAACCATAGGAAGAACCAAGTTTCCATAGCCCCCACGGAGGTGGATAGCATGGCAGGAGCTACCAAACACCTCTCAGTCCTACCTCTCAGTATTAATGGACTTAAAGCTCCAATTTAGCGAAATAGTCTGTCTAGTTTGATTTAAAAGCAAGATAATTCTATCTCTTGCCTTTTGGAGTCACACCTTGCCCATAAAAACAAACACATTTTGATAATGAAAGGCTAGAACAAAATCTACCAAGCAAACGGCTGCCATAAACAGGAAGGAGTTGCAATAATAATATCAGGTAAAATATGCTTCAAATTAAAATTAGTGTAAAGAGTTAAAGAAGGTGGCTACATACGACTTATGGGTTCTCTACTTAAGGAGGATATTACAATTCTAAATATGGAATTGCCAAACAATGGAGCACCCAAATTTATCCAAGAAACACTATTTTCCCTCAGATCTCACATAAATCCAAAGACATTAATTGTTGAGGATTTTAACACACCACTATCCCCACTATATAGATGAAATCGGCAAAAAATCAACAGAGAAACCACAGATCTAAACAACTGCATAGATCAACTAGATTTAACAGACATCTATTGAATGAATATTTCACCAAGTAGCATCAGAATACACGTTTTACTCTGCAGCACATGGAACATTTTCCAAAAGAGATCACATTTTAGGTCACAAAGCAAACTTGTCCAAATTCAGAAACACTGAAGTTACACCTTGCATTCTCTCAGACCACAAGGGAATAAAATTAGAACTCAACACCAAAAGCCACCGAAAAAGTCTTGTAACACATGGAGTCTGAACAACACACTGTTGAATAAACAGGGGGTCACGGAAGAGATTAGAAAGGAAATTCAAATGTCCATGATATTCAACAAAAATGAACACACAAATTACCAGCCCCTCTGGGACACTGCAAAGGCAGTACTCAGAGGCAAGTTTATAGCTCTCCGTTCCTACACCAACAAATTAGAGAGATCTGAAACCAACCATTTAATGAGACATCTGAACCACCTTGACAAAGAGCAGCAAGATAAACTCCAATTCAATAGATTGAAAGAAATAATTAACATTAAATCAGAGTTAAACGAATTAGAATAAACAAAAAAAACAGAAAGAATCAACAAAACAAAGAGTTGGTTTTATGAAAAAATTAACAAAATGGACAGACCCTTAGAAAATCTTATCAGAAAAAGAAGGAACACACCCAAATAAACTCAGATGTGAGAATGGAAACATCACCACAGAAACAACCAAGATTCTGAACATTGTAAGGGAATATTTTCAAAACTTTATGCTAGTAAGTTTGAAAACGTGGCAGAAATGGACCTTTTGCTAGCAATTATCAACATGCAAATACTAAACCAACATGAGTTAAAGCATAGTAAGAGGCCTATATCAAGTGTTGAAATAGACACAGCAATAAGAGACCTCCCATCTAAGAAAATCCCAGGACCTGATGAATTTACAGCGGAATTGTACAAAACCTTCAAAACAGAGCTCACACCAATACTCCTCCAACTCTTAAATGAAATTGAAAGAGAAAGTTCTCTACCAAACTCATTCTACGAAGCCATCATAACCTTCATTCCAAAACCAGGCAGGGAATCATCAAAGAAAGAGAACTATAGACCCATTTCTTTGATGAACATTGATACAAAACTTTTCAACAAAAGTTTGGCCAATTGACTTCAACAATTCATCCAAAAAATCATACACCAATATCATACAGGATTTATTTCAGGGATGCAAACCTGGTTCAATATACACAAATCAAATAATATAATTTATCACATCAACATGAACAAGGATTAAAACCACATGGTTATCTCAACAGATGCAGAAAAAGCATTGGACCAGATACAACACCCCTTTATGATGGAGGTTCTGGAAAAATTAGGAATCCATAGAACATTCCTCAATACAATAAAAGCTGTATATGGAAAACCTACAGCCAGCATTATAATTAATGGTGAAAAACTAAAGCTATCCTCTTAACTCGAGAATGAGACAAGAATGTCCACTCTCTCAACTTCTCTTCAATTTAGTATTAGAATGCCTAGCTACAGAAATAAGACAATATGCCAATATAAAAGGGATCCAAATAGGGAAAGAAGAAGTAAAATTCTCCATCTTTGCAGATAAAATGATCTTGTACTTAAAGAATCCCATGGACTCCACTCCCAAATTATTCAAGCTGAATCAAAACTGGCAAAATAGCAGGGTATAAAATTAACCCTCAAAAATTAATGGTTTTTCTGTATGCCAACAATGAGAAAAGTGTGGCTCAAATCAAGAAAGGTTTTCCATTTGTAATAGCCCCACAAAAAATGAAATACCTAGGAATTAACTTAACCAAAGAAGTGAAGGACATTTATGATGAAACCTTTAAAAATCTGAAAAAGGAAATCAAAAGAGAACTTAGAGTGGCAAAACCTCCCATGCCCCTCGATAGGAAGGATGAACCTTGTGAAAATGGCAATATTTCCCAAGACTATCTACAAGTACAATGCCACACCTATCAATATTCCAACCGCATTCTTCAAGGAAATAGAAGAGGCAATCCGAAAATTCATATGGAACAACAAAAGACCCCCAATTGAAAACAGTGATCCTTAACAGAAAGAACAGTGTTGGAGGAATATCAATACCAAATTTCAAACTCTACTACAAAGCCATAGTAATTAAAACAGTTTTGTACTGGCACAAGAAAAGACCTCAGGAACAATGGAATAGAATTGAAAACCCAGAAATGAACCTACAGACCCATAATCTTCTAATATTTGATAAAGGATCTAAAAAGATAAAATCAAAGAAAGGCTGTTCAGTAAATGGTACTGGCAATATTGGTTAATCACTTGTAGAAAATTAAGGCTAGATCCTTATATATCACCCTGTACCAGAATCAACTCCAAATGGATCAAAGACCTCGGAGTCAAAGCAGATATTCTGAAAACATTACAGGATGGAATATGAGAAACCCTAGGTCTCCTTGACAAAGGCTGAAATTTTCTGAAAAGAAACGCAAAAGCACAACAAATGAAAGTTTGGACAAATGAGATTGCATGCAATTGCAGAGCTTCTACATGGTAAAGGACATAGATAGCAGGATCAATAGAAAGCCCACGGAATCGGAGAGGATCTTAACTAGACATAAAACCGACTAGGGTTTCATATCTAAAACTGATCTGGAAATCAAAAAATTAAATCCTCCAACAACAAATATTCAAAGAAAATACTGCCCAATAAATAAGTGGGCTAAAGACATAAAGAGAAACTTCTCTGAAGAGGAAAGGAGGGTGACCAATAAAGACATGCAGAAATGCTCAACCACCCTAGCCATAAAAGAAATGCAAATCAATCAACATTGAGATATCAACTCACCCAAGTTAGAATGGCTATAATCAAGAACTCTAATAACAACAGATGCTGGAGGGGATGTCGACAGAAGGGAACCTTACTTCATTGTTAGTGAGAGTGTAATCATGTTCAACCACTTTGGAAAGTTGTATGGAGGTTCCTCCAAAGACTCCACATAGAGCTTCCCTATGACCCAGCAATCCCAATTTTGGGCATTTGCCTAAATGATCACAAACAAGACCATACTAAAGCTACCACACAGATATTTTTATTGCAGCATTACCATAGCTAAGATATGGAACCAACCCAGATGTCCCTCAGTAGATGAATGGATCAAGAAAATGTTGTATATATACACAATGGAATTCTCTGTCTCTATCTGAAAGAATGATATTGCCCCATTTGTTAGAAAATGGAAAACTTTGAAAAAAATTATATTAAATGAAAGTAAGCCAGGCCCAAGAAACATAGGTCCCATGGTTTCCCTTATTAGCAATTACAAGTGTATGTCTGAGACATTAAGAAATTGTTAGATAAGTTGATGTTAGGTGAAATAAACCCCAAGATAAGAATTCAAATTTTTTTTCTTTTCTGTAATTATTTCTAACATATTTATAAGATGACTTCTTTGTTACTTTGTATGTCCCTTCTGCATGGTATAACACCTGTTTTCACTGTATTTGAAGTTGGTATAATTTGTGGAGCGGAAGGGAAAAATTTTTTTAAATATGGATTCAGGTAGACTCATTGCAACAATGAGCTATACAAGACATTATCTCGAAAAACGAATTTTACAACTTTGGGTGGGGGAAAGGCAGAGGGGGAAACAGGATGTAAGAGAGGTGAGATGAGAAGGGATAGTAAGGGGAAACAAAGGAGTATGCAACAATGCTTGATAAGAAATGTACTCATTACCTTGCCCATGTAATTGTAACCCCTCTCTCTGGTATTTTCACACTTAAAAAAAAACCACGAAAAACCATACAATATAACATGATTTTGATAAAAAATAAAAATGACTCAGAATAAATAATCAATGCAAAAACAATCTTTACAGAAGCAAACTCTCAGAGATATTACATGACTTTGAAAAGGATAAAGTGGCTGAATTTAATATAAATTTAGAAGTATGACCATTCAAAAATATAAAAAGATATTCTTTATTTCATTATATAACCCCAAACAGAAAGTAAATGTTGTTTAGATGATTTTTTAAAATACAGTCTCTCAGGTGCTGGGAGGTTGGTTCAGTGTAGAGTGCTTGCCTTGCATGCATGAGGTCCTGGGTTTGATTCCTCAGCACCAAATAAGCAGAAAAATGTGGAGAGCTGCGGGAGCCGCGACCAAAGACGGCGCGGTCGTAAGGCGCGGCCGCAAAAATGGCGAGGCCACATGGCGCTCCCGCCTTCCGCCTTCCCGGTGATGAGTGCTCTCTGTAAAAAACAACTCCTTATATGGCTATGAGTTGGCTCCTAGTTTGCTTCCGTGTTTGCAGCCCTATCGGTATATGCCACGTGGCGCTTCGGGATTGGCCATTCAGGAGGCTTATAACCGGAGCACGGGGGTGGAGGAAAAGAGAAGCAGGAAGAAGCGGGCAGAAGAAGCGGGAGAGAAGATGTTGTAAAAGGTCCTGAATAAACCGCCTGAAAGAAGAACCTGTTGTCGCGTCATCCTTGCGGGTCGAGGCGGTCGCAACAAGTGGCGCCCAACATGGGGCTCGATGGGATTCAGAACTTTCAGCGGTCAGGGGGTGCACCGGTAAGTCCCCGGGTAAGAGGGGATCCGCGATAAAAGCGGGAGGGATTTTTTGCTCTTCTCTGTAGACAAAGAGAGAGCGGCAATCCGGGGCTAGTGTATTTATTAGCTAAAAGCTAAAGTAAAAGATTATTTTGGAAACATGGGCGCTTCCTCTTCACACCCAATTTTGCTGGCTCTTAAGGAGCTGTTATACTCAAAAAGGTTAAAGTTAAAGACAGGTACCCTAGAAAGATTTTTAAATGAATGTGATTCTGTTGCTCCATGGTTTGCGGTCTCAGGGAGCCTTACGGTAGCCTCATGGGAGAAGTTGGGAGAGGACTTAGATTTTGCTTATGAACAAGGAACACTTAAGAGTGGGGTAAGACCAATTTGGAGGTTAGTGCCTGGAGGATCAGCGCTGCAGCGAGGTAGTGGAGATTGGGCAAGCAGCTTTAGAGAGACTGCAGGAAGAACGATCAGAGAGAGGCAGTGTTGCTAGCGGCACTGCAAAAAGGCCAAGGTCAAAATTACACCCCGATTTTACAGAGCTCGATTCGCTTGAGGAATCTGACTTCGAGTAGGTTCAAGCAATCACAGAACAAATTGAAAGGACAAAGATATCAGATAAAGGAAAAGAAGAGGAAAAGGAGTTAGGGAAAGATAGAGGGTGCTGCTGTGGGACTTCCAGATGCCCCAGAACACCGACAGTTTCTCCCCCTTATAGTGAAGGTTTCAAGATCTTGGGCTGGTCCTTCAACCCAGGGGCATGGAGAGAGGCACGAAGTGAGTTACCCCAGACTTTTCCAGTATTTGTGGATGCTAATCAGCAGAGATACCATGAGCTTTTAGACTTCAAGGTGATTAAGTCTCTAGCTGAGTCCGTCCGTACGTACGGAGTAACTGCATCCTTTACTGTTGGACAAGTCGAGGCATTAGAAAGGCATTGTATGACCCCCGGAGACTGGGCTAGTCTCGTGAAATCCTGCTTGATCCCTGGACAACACTTGGATTGGAAAGCTTATTTAGTTGAATTTGCAAATGAAGAAGCCGCAGCAAACCAAGCTGCTGGCAATCCTGCTTGGGATAGAGACATGCTTCTAGGTATAGGAAGGTTTGCCAACCAACAGATAGGATATCCAGTAGAAGTATATCAACAGATTAACAAGATAGGGATTAAAGCATGGAAAGCCTTGCCTAATAAAGGAGAAGTAAGTGGGAACTTAACAAAAATCATACAGGGGTCTACTGAACCCTTCTCGGACTTTGTAGCAAGGATGGTTGAGGCAGCAGGAAGAATCTTTGGGGACCCTGATGCGGCCATGCCCCTAATTAAACAACTAGTATTTGAGCAATCCACTAAAGAGTGTAGGTCTGCCATTACCCCTTACAAAAATCGGGAATTGGAGGCTTGGATGAAAATTTACAGAGAACTTGGAGGGCCTTTAACCAATGCCGGATTAGCCACTGCAGTCTTGCAGTTAACACACAAAAAGGGAGGAAGGACAGGGGTGTGCTATCACTGTGGGGAAGATGGACATAGGAAGTGTAATTGTCCCCATAGAGGAGAGGGAGGTAGCAAGCTCCTGGGACCACAAAGACAGCCTGGACTCTGTCCGCGCTGCAAAAAGGGGAAGCACTGGGCAAATGAATGCAGATCCTTTAAGGACATCAACAGCCAACCCCTAGAGCAGACAAAAAACGGGAAGCAGGGCCCTCATCCCCAGGGCCCACAAATATATGGGGCAGTGGAGCAAGGACAATCAAAACTGGAACAGTGGCCGACATTACGGCACCCACAGAACCGCGGAGAGCCACTGCGGGCTCCGCAGGACTGGACCTCCGCGCCACCAACAGACTCATACTAACCCCCCAAATGGGCGTTCAGTTAGTGGATACAGATTTCAAAGGACCCTTAGAACCAGGAACAGTAGGGTTGCTTTTGGGCAGGTCATCTGTTACTCTACGGGGTCTTAAAATACACCCTGGAGTAATAGACCCTGATTATACTGGAAATATTAAAATCATGGTTGAGTCACCAAAAGGAATTTTTGCCATATCTCCTGGTGTCCGCATTGCACAGCTGCTTATTTTACCTAGCCTCCATGAGCATTTTGAAGCGCAGCAACAGACTAGGGCAGAAAAGGGTTTCAGATCCACAGGAGTAGATCTGACATTTATATCTCTTGATTTGGACCAAAGACCAGTGCTAGAACTAAAAATAGACAATAAAAAGATATTAGGTCTTCTAGATACTGGGGCAGATAAAAGTATAATTGCAAAAAAGGATTGGCCGTTGGGTTGGCCTATACAGACCTCTCCTCAAGTATTACAAGGCCTAGGATACGCAAAAACTGCTGAAATGAGTGCAAGACAACTCTCCTGGAAGGACGATGAAGGCCACTCAGGACTATTCAGCCTTACGTGCTAGAGCTGCCAGTATCATTGTGGGGAAGAGATCTGTTAAAAGAGATGGGGTTTACTCTGAGCAATGAATATTCAGCTGTTTCCCAAGATATGATGACTCGCATGGGGTATCATCCTGGCTTTGGCCTAGGGAAATTTCTACAAGGCAATAAAGAGCCCATCCAAGTAAAACAAAAGTTAGACAAACAGTGACTGGGTTTTTCATAGCGGCCACTGGGGCTGGCATTCCCATAGTTTGGAAGACGGGGGATCCAGTATGGGTGCCTCAGTGGCCACTGTCCTCGGAAAAGCTTGCTGCTGCTCAAACTCTAGTACAAGAACAGGTAGAACTGGGGCACCTTAAACCTTCTGTTTCTCCTTGGAATACTCCTATTTTTGAAATAAAAAGGAAATCTGGAAAGTGGAGATTGCTACATGACTTGCATGCACTCAATGGACAAATGCAAATTATGGGTCCAGATCAGAGGGGCTTACCGCTTCTTTCTTCCCTACCTGAAAATTGGCCTGTTATAGTCATTGACATAAAGGATTGTTTCTTTCTATTCCAATATTTGCTGGGGACACTGAACGTTTTGCTTTTACCCTCCCTTCCTGTAATCATGAGGAACCGGACAAACGGTACGAATGGGTAGTACTTCCCCAGAGCATGGCAAACAGTCCAACCATGTGTCAGTTATTTGTGGCTGAGGCGCTTAAGGCGCTTAGACAAAAATATCCCCAGGTGCGCTGCATTCATTATATGGATGATATTTTGTTGGGCTCTAAATCAGAGCAATTACTACACAAAGCTTAGGAGGAACTTACCAAGCTGTTAAATGCTATGAACTTGTTTATTGCCCCTGAGAAAGTACAATAACACTCTGTTGTTGAATATTTAGGGGCTACCATACATAAATCTCATATTGTACCCCAAAAGGTAGAATTGAGGAAGGATCATTTAAAAACCCTGAATGATTATCAAAAGTTATTGGGAAACATTAATTAGATCCGATGTTATTTAAAGCTGCCAAATTATGAACTTAAGCCCTTATATAACATGCTACAAGGAGAATCTGCATTAGATTCTCCAAGACAGCTTACGGATGAGGCAGGTGATTCACTACGAAAGGTAGAGCATGAGTTACAAAGGGCATGTTTAAAAAGAGTTAAAGTCTGTAGGTTCATTTCTGGGTTTTCAATTCTATTCCATTGGTCCTGAGGTCTGTTCTTATGCCAATACCAAGCTGTTTTGATTACTATGGCTTTATAGTAGAGTTTGAAATTTGGTATTGATATTCCTCCAGCAGTGTTCTTTCCGTTGAGGAGCGTTTTTGCTATTCGGGGTCTCTTATTGTTCCATATGAATTTTTGGATTGCCTCTTCTATTTCCTTGAAGAATGAGGGTGGAATTTTGATAGGTAAGGGAGCTAAAACAATAGAATGGAAGACAGACAGCCTCTTCAGTAAATGGTGCTGGCAAAACTGGTTAACTACATGTAGAAAACTAAAGCTAGATCCTTATATATCACCCTGCACGAGAATCAACTCCAAATGGATCAAAGACCTTGAACTCAAAGCAGACACTCTGAAAACATTACAGGATGGAATAGGAGAAACCCTGGGTCTCCTTGGCTCAGGCCGAAATTTTCTGAATAGAGACCCGGAAATACAACAAATCAAAGAAAGGCTGGACAAATGGGATTGTATAAGGTTGCAGAGCTTCTGCAGGGCAAATGACATATTTAGCAAGATCAATAGAAAGCCCACGGACTGGGAGAAGATCTTTACTAGCCATACAATGGACAAGGGTCTCATATCTAAAATATACTTGGAACTCAAAAAATTAAACCACCCAACAACAAATCCTCAAAGAAACAACTGCCCAATAAGTAAGTGGGCCAAAGACTTAAAGAGAAGCTTCTCTGAAGAAGAAAGAAGGATGGCCAATAGACACATGAAGAAATGTTCAACATCCCTAGCCATAAAAGAAATGCAAATCAAAACAACATTGAGATATCACCTCACTCCAGTTAGAACAGCAAAAATCAAGAACTCTAACAACAACAGATGCTGGAGGGGATGTGGACAGAAAGGAACCTTACTTCATTGTTGGTGGGAATGTAAACTTGTTCAACCACTTTGGAAAGCAGTATGGAGGTTCCTCAAAAGACTCCACATAGAGCTCCCCAATGACCCAGCAATCCCACTTTTGGGCATTTATCCAAATGATCACAAACAAGGCCACACTAAAGCTACCAGCACTACTATGTTTATTGCAGCATTATTTACCATAGCTAAGACATGGAACCAACCCAGATGCCCCTCAGTAGATGAATGGATCAAGAAGATGTGGTATATATACACAATGGAATTCTATGCCTCCATCAGAAAGAATGACATTTCCCCATTTGTTAGGAAATGGAAAGGCTTGGAAAAAATTATATTAAGTGAAGTAAGCCAGGCCCAAAGAAACATAGGTCCCATGGTTTCCCTTATTTGCAATATCTAGTATAGGTATGAGTCAAGCGGAAAAAGTCAGATAATGTGATGTTAGGAAAACGAAACCTCAAATATGTATTTTAATGTTTTTGTTTCTTTCATGCATGTGTTTCCAACGCATTTATAAGATTATTTCTTTGTTGCTTTGTATGTCCCTCCCCCACAGTGTAACCCCCGCTTTCACTATATTTGATGTCAGTATAACATGTGGAGGAGATGGGGACAAACAAGTCGTTTAAGGATTCAGGTGGACCTGTTGCAACAATGAGAAGTACAAAATGTCATGTCAAAACCAGCATTACAATGTTGGTGGGGGCGGTATGATTGGGTGGGAGGGAGGGGGGAGGCTGGGAAGGGAGGTGAAGGGTAAACAAAGGAGGAGGCTGCAATGCTTGGTAAGAAATGTATGCATTATCCTGCCCATGTAATTGTAACCCCTCTGTACAGTATGTTCTCAAATAAAATAAAATAAAATTTAAAAAAAAAAAAAAAGAGTTAAGGAAGGTGAGGCAATTACTTTGTGTATTCTCCCTACATGTGTTCTACCTTCATGGCTTTTATGGCAAGATGGCCCATTGCTTTGGATTTACCCAAAAGTTTCTCCGGCAAAATCCATTGAGTATTACCCTGCCGCGGTAGCCAGTCTGGCGTTGTCGGGGGTTCAGCAGTGCCTCCAATATTTTGGCAATGCTCCATGCTTCATTATTGTTCCATATACTAATCATCAAGTACAAACATTATGTGCTACTGTAGATGATTGGGCAGTCTTACAATGTAGTTTTAAAGGACAGATAGATAACCATTTTCCAAAACATCCCCTGTTAAATTTTCTAAAAGAACATCCCCTAGTTTTTCCTAAAGTTACCTCCTTAAATCCCCTTGCTAGAGCTTGCAATATTTTTACTGATGGCTCTAAAACGGGATGCGGCGTGTACATGGTGGATGGCCATGACCCAGTCCGCCACGAGTTTCAAGCCGGTGCTCCACAATTAGTGGAACTACAAATTGTTGTAAAAGTGTTTCAAACCTGTCCTTTTCCTTTTAATTTAATTTCAGACTCTGCTTATGTTATAAATGCTTTAAGAGTCTTGGAGGCGGCAGGGCCAATAAAACAGGCCTCTCCTGTTGGATATTTGTTTTGTCACTTACAACGATTGCTTTGGCAACGACAACACCCTTTCTATCCCTTACATATTCGCACCCATACTGGTCTGCCTGGCCCTTTAAGCGAAGGCAATGATATTGTTGATTGCTATACCCATCAAGATTGGATTTTTTTTAGTTCAAATTTGGATAGAGCAAAAACTTTTCATAATAACTTTCATGTTAACTCAAAAGCTTTACAAAAACAATTTCGACTTTCCCTTGTGGATGCCCGACAAATAGTTTTAGATTGCCCTCATTGTGCAATTTATCACCACTTACCTAGTGTTGGTGTTAATCCTCGAGGCCTTTTGCCTCTTAAAATATGGCAAATGGATGTTACTCATGTACCTGAATTTGGACGCCAGAAATTCGTACATGTTTCTGTAGACACATGCTCTGGCATTATATATGCCTCCCCTATGACTGGAGAAAAGGCACATCAGGTTATTACCCACTGCCTAGAGGCGTGGGCAGCTTGGGGCAAACCAAAACAGCTCAAAACTGATAATGGTCCTGCATATGCAGGAAATCAATTTTTCTCCTTTTGCAAAGCAATGGATGTTCAACTTCTTCATGGGTTGCCCTATAACCCTCAAGGTCAAGGCATCGTAGAACGTGCACATCGCACGCTAAAGGAGACTTTACAAAAACAGAAAGGGGGAATTGGCCATGGCCGTACCCCTAAGGAAAGGCTTTCTCTTGCTTTATTCACTATTAATTTTTTAAATTTGGATGCTCAAGGTCTGTCTGCGGCGACAGGCATAACAAGTCTCAAGGTCTAACAAAAGGAATGGTAAAATGGAAAGATATTTTGACAGGGCTCTGGCGCGGGCCTGATCCTGTGCTAACATGGGCACGAGGTTCTGTTTGTGTTTTTCCACAGGACCAACAGGAACCGGTTTGGGTACCTGAATGACTAGTTAGGAGGGTCCAAGGAGAAGGAGCACAAGATGCAAGGGGTGATGATTCTTCTGATCGCCCTCACAACGATACAGCCTGTAAGACCAGTGCCGAGATGGGGGATCCTGTCCGTGTTCCCGAGACCGATGCCCTTATCTTTTAGGCAATTGGACTGGAGTGTTTGACAGCTGTGGATCATTTGAAGGAGTGGGCGGGAATGGGCTCCCTTATTGGTATCCTGGCATTGGTGATCTTGCTGTGCCTGTGATGCATTTGCCGGATTAGGAGCTCGCAGAGCAGGAGTATGGCTATGGTGTTCCAGGCCTTCACTGTCATTAAGGCCAGACAGTCCCCCTACGCGTGGCTTGCCACGTTAAAGGAATAGCACAGGGTGCGAGGCAAATGCACTGCACTTGGGAATCACTCCCTGGCGTGAGTCCAAGAAGAGCATGTTGGGTTGCAAGTGGGTTGATGCCCAAGATGGCACCTCTGCAAAAAAGGCATCGGACGGGCCTGGTCATCACTGGGGAAGGCGCCCCTCAGGCGAAGACCAGTGCAAGGTCCTCTCATTAATGTTTTAGACAGAGGCCCAACCTCTACTCTTACCTGTTGCTTAATAAAACAAAAAAGGGGAGCTGTGGAGAGCTGCGGGAGCCGCGACCAAAGACGGCGTGGCTGTAAGGCATGGCCACAAAAATGGCGTGGCTGCATGGAGCGGCTGTGAACAAAGATGGCGCTGGCTCCCGCCTTCCGTCTTCCCGGTGACGAGTGCTCTCTGTAAAAAACAACTCCTTATATGGCTATGAGTTGGCTCCTAGTTTGCTTCCGTGTTTGCAGCCCTATCAGTATATGCCACCTGGTGCTTCGGGATTGGCCATCCAGGAGGCTTATAACCGGAGCACGGGGGTGGAGGAAAAGAGAAGCAGGAAGAAGCGGGCAGAAGAAGCGGGAGAGAAGATGTTGTAAAAGGTCCTGAATAAACCGCCTGAAAGAAGAACCTGTTGTCGCGTCATCCTTGTGGGAAGAGGCGGTCACGACAGAAAAAGATGGAGTAGGTGCTGTGACTCAAGTAGTAGCACTAGCATTGAGCTGAAGTGCTGAGAGACAGCACCCAGGACCCCCAGTTCAAGCCCCACAACCAACAAAAACAAAACAAAAACAAAACAAAACACAATCTCTCACTTTTGTGTGCTCAACATTGTAACACTAGTGCTTCAGTGTAGGGCTAAGATTTTAGGTGTGGACATTTATCAACACTCCTGATTCAGATTCTAATTGATAAAATTTTTAAACAATGTTTTGTTCTTATTAATTTTGCTCTTTGTAAATTCACATATACCTATAAAAAACAGTGTGGCCATCCAAATAACATTCTCAAAGTACTTCCTAATGATGACTTACAAAAAGTTGTATTATATTACAATAAGGAAAGCAATGCTACAAATAAGGAAAACCAATAAATAAATATTAATGATTAATAAAATAAAAAACAAAACAATTACCTGTTTCTAGTATTTGAAATGTACTACATATTCGATTTATTATTTTCTCATATTGCTGTACATTTAAAACTGCCTACGTCTATGATGTTCAACAAGAATTTTATAGGCTATGAGTAGCCTTTAAAGTTACCCACTAAGATTATTATTTGTGGTTCATCTCATCATTTGTATATGGCTTATACCATCATTTGTTCCTCGCTAACATATAAAGTAAGGAAGCCCTTAAATTTTAACAGAAACTGTGAAGTTAATGTCTTAAATCTTCACTCTGCTTCTTTACACAAACACTTTACAACTTCTCATTAGTAAAGTTTGTATAAACTCTGAAATGTACATACTTAGTAGTATATGACTGCTACCATGAATCTTAAATGCTTTATGTAAAAGTTTTACAACGTGCTAAATAGTCTTAATTTTGGCATATATGAGCAAATTCCCAAAATTAAACATATTTGAAACATTAAAACTTTTAACAAACCTTAACACTTTCTATAGTGTTCATAATGGCAGGTTCCTTGTACAGAATAATTGAATTCCTCCTCCTATACATCCGCTGAACAACAAATATCTGGAATTATTTTGTTTTTGACATGTCAATCTTGACTTTATACTTAAATGTATTCTTATGTAAGAAATACATGGTTCTAAAATTTCACAACAATTCTTTTGAATTTAATTTTTGTGGAATTGTCTAGTTTAAGAAAATCAATTACACTTTATATATAAAATTGTTCTGTGCTCAATTCAGTAGCACATACACTAACATCGGAACAATAAAGAGAAGAATAGCCCCTGACTGAGGATGACACTCGAATTCCTGAAGCATTCCAGATTTTTGAAAGAACAGATGCTGGATGGGATGTGGACAGAAGGGAACCTTAATGCCTTGTTGTTAGGAGTTTAAACTTGTTTGAAGACTTTGGAAAGTAGTTTGGAGGTTCCTCAAAAGACTACATAGAGCGCCCCTAAGACCCAGCAATCCCATTTTGAGCATTCACCCAAATGATCACAAACAAGACCATACTAAAACTACCAGCAAAACTATGTTCATTGCAGCATTAATTAACCAAGCTAAGATTCATAACCAAACCCGATGCCCCACAGTAAACGAATGGACCAAGAGAATGTGTGTGTGTGTGTGTGTGTGTGTGTGTGTGTGTGTGTACTGGAATTCTATGCCTCCATCAGAAAGAATGACATCACCCAGTTTGTTAGGAAATGGAAAGGCTTGGAAAAAATTATATTAAGTAAATTAAGCCAGGCCCAAAAAACATAGGTCCCATGGTTTCCTTATTTTCAATAACTAGTATGTGTCTGCTACAAGCAGAAAACATAAGTTGATGTTAGGCAAAACAAACCCCAAGATAAGGATTCAAATGGTTTTTCTTCTTGCGATTGTTTCTAAGATATTTATAAGAAGATTTCTTTGTTGCTTTGTATGTTCCTCCTGCAAGCTAAAGCCCCTGTTTTCACGGTATTTGATGTTGGTATAATTTGTGGAGTAGAAGGGAAAGACAAATCGTTTAAATAGGGATGCAGGTGGACCCATTGCAACAATGAGATGAACAAGTCGTTATGTCAAAAAATAATTTTGGCCGGGGGTTGAGGGATGTGGACAGTGGGGGGGACTGGGGTGGGGGAGGGGTTGGTGGGTGTGGGGGGTGGGAGATGGGCAGGGATGGGAAGGGGAAACAAAGGAGCAAGTGGACCCATTGCAACAATGAGATGTACAACTCCTTATGTCAAAAAATGAACTTTACAACTTTGGGGGGAGGAGGACCGGATGGGGGAAGTGGAAGAGTATGGGAAGGGATGGGAAGGGGAAACAAAGAGGAGCAACAATGCTTGATAAGAAATGTACTCATTATCTTGCCCATGTAATTATAACTCCTCTGTCAGTATTTTCACAATAAAAAAATGAAATGTACTCAATAACTCGCCCATGTAATTGTAACCCCTCTGTATGGCATTTTAACAACTAAAAAAAAAAGAAACATAGGTCCTATGGTATCCCTTATTTGCAATAACTAATGTATGTCTGGGATAAGCAAAGAAGGTATGGTAAGGAGAAAAAAAGTAGTAGGCAACAATGCTTGATAAGAAATGTACACATTACCTTTTCCATGTATGGTATTTTCACAATTTTAAAAAAAAAAGGTCAAAAGCATGAGCATATGACTAGATAAGATGATGTTACGGTAAATGAACTCCATGATAAGGACACAAGTGGTTTTTTTATTTCTTCCTGTGGTTTCTAATATATTTATAATGTACGATGTGATTTTTTATATGTGCATCCCCCACAGTTAAACCCCTGTTTGAACTGTATCTGATGTTTTTGCACTTCCATCTTGTATATACACTTCTCTAACATGGGGATGGAAAGGGAAAAAAACAAAATGCTTAAATAAGGATACAGTATGACCCATTGCAACAATGTGACACACAAAACAGAATGTTGAAAAATGAACATTACAGTTTAGGAGGGTAATGGAGGGGAGTGTACTTGTGGAGGTGGGAGGGAAGGGATCGTGGGGGAAAACAAAGGAGGAGGTAACAATGCTTGATAGAAAATGTACTCATTACCTTTTTCATGTAACTGTAACCACTCTATAGAGTACTTTTACAATAAAAAATATAAAAATGTTCTGGGATTGAAGAGAATATTTCCCCTATTTTACCCATATAATATCGTTAACAAAGAAATTAACGCAAAACACTGATATGAAGATATTTTGAATAAATGTGTGTGTATGTGTGTGTGTGTGCGTGCCTGCGCATTTTCGTTCTCAGAGTTTGAATTCAGTGCACCAAGGTCTCGCTAGGCCATTCCTCTCTAGACTGATGAGCTACTATATAAGCTACATCTCCATTCTTGGCCCTTTGCTAGTTCATTAATTTTTTAAAATATTTTTATTATTTTTTTACTGTGAACATATTGTACAGAGGGGTTACAATTACATGGGCAAGACAATGAGCACATTTCTTATCAAGCATTGCAGCCTCCTCCTTTGTTTACCCTTCACATCCCTTTCCAGCCTCCCCCTGCCCCCCCACCCCATCCTCACCCCCCCACCAAAGTTGTAAAGTTCGTTTTCGACATGACAACTTGTACTTCTCATTGTTGCAACGTGTCCACCTGTATCCTTAAACGACTTGTTTTTTCCCTTCTCCTACACAAATTATACCGACATCAAATATAGTGAAAGCAGGGGTTATACTGTGGGGGAGGGACATACAAAGCAACAAAGAAATAATTTTATAAATGCATTAGAAACAAATGCATTAAAGAAAAAAAACATTTAAATACATATCTAAGGGTTCATTTTCCTAACATCACATTATCTGACCTTTTCTGCTTGACTCATACATATACTAGATATTGCAAATAAGGGAAAACATGGGACCTATGTTTCTTTGGGCTTGGCTTACTTCACTTCTTTTGGCCTGGCTTAATTCACTTAATATAATTTTTTCCAAGTCTTTCCATTTCCTAACAAAATGGGTGATGTCATTCTTTCTGATGGAGGCATAGAATTCCATTGTAATTTTTTAAAAATAATCTCATGAATATTTTTTGTCCTGATTGGCTTCCAACGGTTATCCACGGATCTCAGTTCCTGAGCAGATACCCCAGTAGACAGGATTACAGGTGTGACCAACCAGCACAAGGCTTTCAGAATAATTTAAAAAGTAGAAGAAAATTTAGTTCATGGAGGCTTATCATCTCCTGCTTTTAAAGCATTTTGGAGTGATTATATGTGAATTTATTTCATTTTTGGACTCTTAAAAGACAGTAAGTGACTCTCTCTCTCTCTCTCTCTCTCTCTCTCTCTCTCTCTCTTTCTCTTTCTCTTTCTCTTTCTCTTGCTGTTCTTTTTCTAGCTCTCTCTGTTCCTCTTTGCTCTCTCTGTGCTCTTTTCTAGCTCTCTGCTCTCTCTGCTCTTTTCTAGCTCTTTCCTCTCTTTCCCAGCTCTCTCTCCCTCCCAGGCCTTTCCCAGCCACGTGGAGTGCCAACCTTGCCTGGTCCCAGCAGGTCTACTGAATAAACCTAAAAAAAAAAAAAAAAAAAAAAAAGACAGTAAGTGATGGTATTTAAAAGTTTTAATCTTTTTTTTTTATTGATCATGCGGCATGATCTCTGGGCTTGGCCGCTGTTCCTGTGCCTTTCAGCTGAAGGTGAGTGCTCTACCCCTTGAGCCACAGTGCCACTTCTGCTTTCATAGTGGTTTATTGGAGATAAGAGTCTCACAGACTTTCCAGCCTGGGCTGGCTTTGAAGCGCAATCCTCAGATCTCAGCTTCCTCTGTAGCCAGGATTATAGGCGTGAGCCACCAGCTACCGGCTTTTAGTACTTTTTAAAATGTATACTGGAACTGTGGAACAGAAGAAATTTGTCTCTCTTTAGACCTCAATTTATGAGCTCACCTCTGAGCATGATAACCCAATGTCACCAACACTGTGTTGAAGACAAAATGTGACAGAAAACAATTACCATGGTCAATAATTGCTATGCTATTATTTCTTGGACAACATGAATGTTGAATTGAGAGAGTAAGGGAATGGAGAAGATTTTACCTACTTTTTTATTGCTTACTTTTGGAAATTTTGACTCATTTCCTTCCCCACTGGGTGTCTTTGGGCCATCCACTTAGTGCCTTTAATTACAATATTTCCTGACACTAAAACGGTAATAATATTAGAATTATAGCAAATGTTTCCTTAAGAATTACGAGAAATAAAACTTGTGAAATACTTAACATAAACTTCTAGGAATTACAATTACAATTACATGGGCAAGATAATGAGTATATTTCTTATCAAGCATTGTTGCCTCCTTCTTTGCTTCCTGTTCCCTGAGATTTTTAAAAAACAAAGGAGATCAGGTATGAAAGAATAGCATAGAAGGATATACAACTTATCACACAGAGATTATGAACTAGCCTAAGAGTTTTAGAATGCTAAAGGCAATGAGGAATAAGTCTAGTTGATAACTATTTCTTCAATAACCAAAAATGGTTCTCTAGAACAGTTTCTGATACACTTTAGTTACTATTACTTATTCCTTCCATCGTGTTATTCCTTCTATTCTATCACAACTGTTAATTAGCCTCTGCGTTTTTGGTACCATGATTGATCAAAAAGATTTCCAAATGTCACTTAGACTATCCTTCTCTCTGTGCTTAGCAGTGACCACACAAAATCCTGGAATCTTTGAATTTCCAGAATAAATCTTCACCTGACATCTAAGCACATTCCTGGCATTAGTTGCTTTGACCTAATGACCAAAACTTTTTTTTTAAACAGAGTATGCTATTATAAATAAAGTACATGAATTAGGGACTATTGTCAGGTGTCAGAATGGAAGGAGCAATTATATATTCAAAGTATGGTTTCTTTATTTTGCATTTACTAACTAAATGTTTTTTTTTATTGTGAAAATACTGTACAGAGGAGTTACAATTACATGGGCAAGATAATGAGTACATTTCTTATCAAGTATTGTTGCCTCCTCCTTTGTTTCCCCTTCCTATCCCTTCCTATTACCCCATCTCTACCGACCCCCCCCACCAAAATTGTAAAGTTCATTTTTCAACATAACGACTTGTATTTCTCCTTATTGCAATGGGTCCACCTTTATCCCTATTTAAACGATTTTTTTCCATTCCCCTCCACAAATTATACCAACATTAAATACAGTGAAAGCAGGGGTTATACCGTGTGGGGGGGACATACAAAGCAACAAAGAAATCATCTTATAAATATATTACAAACACACACATGAATGAAAAAATATTTGAATACATTTTTTTTTTATTGCCAGTCCAGGGGTTTAAACTCAGGACTAGGGAATTATTTCTTAGCTTTCTTTTTTTTTAGGCTAGCACTCTACCACTTGAGGCATAGCACAACTTCCAGTGTTTTTCTGTTTATGTGGTACTGGGGAATTGAACCTATGGTTTCATGCATGCAAGGCAATCACCATACCATGAAGCCACATTCCCTGAACCCTAAATGAATTTCTTAAGAAGGCATTACATTTTGATTCTGTAACTATGTATCATAATTTTGTCTAGGTGATAGAAAATGATGTAGAAAACAATATAATATGAGAAGTCTAGTAAGGCTGGATGGAAAATGAATAACTGTCATGGTCTAGCTAGGGTACAGAGAGGCTTATGTCATGGAGCTGTTTCAACAGGCTGAGCAAAACAGCTCCTGACCCACAGCCCACCTCCAGGGCCACTATGAGAGGGCCACTATGGATTCTAGCCACATGGGGACAATGGGCCACCTCCTCCAGGACATTCAACCAGTTCATGTGAGAGAGAGGGAGAAAGAAAGTGAGAAGTACACTTAAGCCCTGTGCTGGTGGCTCAGAACTCCTATCCCAACTACACAGGAGTCTGAGAAATGAGGATCATGGTTCATAGCAAGCCCGGGAAGGAAAGTCTGTGAGACTCTTATCTCCAAATATCCACCAGAAAACTGGAAGTGGTGCTGTGGGCTCAAGTGGTAGAGAGCTAGTCTTGAGCTGAGGAGCTCCGGAACAGCGCTCAGACCGAGAGTTCAAGCCCCATGACTGACAAGAAGTGGACTTCCCACTACAAAAAGTGGACTGAATATCACCCATTTAACTAGGGAGCATGGTAGAGAAGTCAGGCCTAGCTTCCTGTGAACTTGAGATCATAAGTAGGTCACCCAGCTTCTCCATGCCTTGTTTTCCCCAGTTGCAAAACTCAACACAGTGAAGGATACCCTTCCTCATGGGGATAGGGTAAGGATGAAAGAGAGCCATGTTTTGTTTCATAATCCCACACCTGTTGCCCCATTAATAACAGGGGCCACCTGAGCTCTTTCCAGGTATCTTCCTGTCATATGCTCACAGAATTGTTGAGAACATTACCTGAAGGCCACTCCCTCTGTGCCTAGCCATGTTCCAGAGATCTCTCTATATAAATCCCTTGTTTCCTCACAACTGTTCTGTGAAGAGACTGAGTTCCGATTGTTGTGGCCCTAACCAGAGCATTATCTGTGGTCAAGAATCGGTTGCCATGGACTAAGAGTTTGTGATAATCCATCTAAACTGATGACTGAGCATGGCTCTACATGTCTACCATCCCAACTACAGAAGACCAGGCCTGGTGGAGCATACATGTCACAGATAGGAGGACCGCCTGAGCTCAGCCCAGCCTGAGCATATATTGTTTGTTTCTCAGAAATGCACAAGACAAAAAGGTGGCTCCTCAGAGCCAGGGAGAGGAAACAAGCAGGGGGTCATGGTGCTCTCAGAGGGGTTTCTGACCCGAGTTGGGAATGGTGTTGGGGCGGCCACTCACCTGTGCTGCTGGGAGACGCTTTGGGCAGCTTATCCAGGTAGAGCGAGCAGGGATGGCGGTGGCAGAGCAGAGGACCAGGCACAGGGACCAGGTAAGGGCCTTAGGCCGGCTGCGATTTGAAATCCAGCACCACAGGAAGGGGGGGGAGGGGGCTGGGGCATGTAAATTTCCTACTATTCTCTAAAGTTACCTTGAGTCTCTTGCTCACCACTCAGCCACCTCTACCTTCCTTAACTGCTGGTAATGGTGTACTAAAAGAGGGAATCCAGTTGCTACCAGGCATCATGGAATGTGGGCGTTGCCACCATTCTTGTATCCCATTGGTCAGAAAGTAACATGAAAGAATGGAGGTGTGGCTAGAATCCTGTGATGCAATCAGCATGGGCAGAGTCAAGTTGACAGGGGCTCTCCCAGCCCTTTTCCCAGGAAACTCTGTCCCATTCAGTTGCGGACAAGAGGGAGACCGCTTTAGCTGGATGGCTGCACAGATTGTTGTTTATGTCTGTTTGTTGTCAGTCCCGAACCTTGAACTCAGGATCTGGGCACAGTCTCTGAGCTGCTTTTGCTCAAGGATGGCCCTCTACCACTGGAGCCACAGGACTTCTGGCTTTGTTGGCACTGAAGTTGGACAGGGGTCTCAAGGACTTTCCTCCTGAGGGTGACTTTGACCATGATCCTCCCATCACAGCCTTGTAAACATCAAGGAGGACTGTTGAGAGCCACTGGTGCCTGCCTAATCATTGGTCTTGCTGATGTTCTTGGACAGACCAGTGAGTTCCCTATCCTCAGGTTTAAGTGGTGGGAGCTGGAGCCCATAGTTTGAATCCTGGTCCTGCCACCTCCAAATGGCAGGAGATCCTAAGACACTCATTCATATCCATATGAATACAAATGAGATGGGATGTATGTCATTATTGAATGGCCAGTTCTTGAAAGATTCTAGGATAAAATTATACATAATTATATTATAGCACACTAATAGATTTTATTTAATACTTTATTAAGATTTAAACAATCACATTCATACATAAAATGGAGGAATAATGAAATGCCTAAGAATTGGGCCTCACATACTATAAAGGTGCCGTTTTTCTGCCAGGACTGGGATTTGAACTCATGGTCTGGGTAACACTGTTGTACTGTGTAGGAAGGGGAATCTGGCCTCCTTGAAGTCAAGAAATTCAAGTCTGTTCCTTAGGCCTGAAATCAATCCCCACCTATTCATGTACAATTTACATATATGATTTGTATTTATATTTATATACATATGTTGACTCCATATTGCATTCAATGTAGTTATTTTATTATTTTTTGTTTTATTTATGTATTGACCATTTATTTTATTGTCTATTATGGCACATAGAACATTGGTTACATTGATTACATGGGATATAGGCCTGCATATGTATTCCACTTCATACCTGACCCCCAGGACATTCACAGAAAAGGAAAACGTGTCAGCATCAGCTTCTTACTCAACGATTCATTGTTTGGGAGTGCTGGTATTTGAACTCATGGCCTACAGGGCCAAATTCATTAATGGGCCAGTGTGAATACGCCCTCCTGGGGCAAACTTAGTGATAGGCTGTTCCCAGGACCTGAGATCGAGCCCAGGAGTTAACAAACTATGAATAGATTGACATGCAGATGACAGTACACTAATAAATGTTTATCTTCATAGAGTGCCAGAGATGTCTATACATTATTCAGTTATATAGACAACATTCCTACCAATTCTTGGGTATTTATTATGCTTCCATGTAATTAATATTATTGTTTTCATCCTTACACTATTAATGAAATCAATCAGTGTCCTGAAATTACTGTGTTCCTGTAAATAATAATATTCTTTTAATGCTTCAAAAATATTAAATATAATCAATCAGACTCGTGAAAACATGCTGTCTAATTTTATAGGAGCATCATTCACGATCAACTCATTCAACTGTGACATTGACAAGAATTTATTGTTATTCCTATGGATGGGAACCAGTTTCTTAGTATCTCCTGCCATTGGTTGGTCAGGTTCTATGTTGCCACGTGGGCCTATGGCCTCCCTAATAGTCCCCCAACCTTCAGCAATGCAAGGTGAAGTACCCTTTGCAAAAGTGTCATTCAGACAGAGGAGGGTCACCATGCAAAGAAAGAAAACGTAAAAAGGCCACATTTTTTCTGTGCATTGTTTTCCCTGAAAGGCCTGAGTGTCTAGGATCCCATCAGCAGCTGGGGGTCCAGTGGCTGCACCCCAGCCTAGAGTGATCAAAGCTGAGGTAGAATTGCCACAACCTGAGTTCAAGCCATGTGCTTGAAAAAAAAAACTTACATACATACATACATACATATATACATACAAAATATTTAAAATATTGTGAGGATCCTTGGCTTGTACTTCTTGCCATTTTTTCTGCCAGGCTTGCGATTTGAACTCAGGGTCTGGGGAAATCTGCAGCACTGTGAAGGATGGGAAGATCAACGTGTTGGAGACAAGAAAGAAAGACCTGTTCCTAGGGCCTGAATTAAAAAAACAATATTCGTATACATTTTAAATACATGATTTATATTTACATGCACAGGTTTACTGCATGTTGTGCTTAGTGTATTCATTTTTTATGTTTCATTTGTTTCTTATGTATTTGAATGAGTATGATTACACATATAACATTTTTGCATCCTATTACATGAGACATAGACTTGCTTATGTATTCTACATCATTCCTGAGGCGCAGGACGTTCACCGATAAGGAAAACAAGTAGGACAATTGGCTTTTCCACCAGGCTTAAGTTTTTGCCAGTTCTGTGACTTGAACTCAGGCTCTAACAGGCCCACTTCATGAAAGGGTAAATGTTAGCACACCAGTCTGATGCAAGTGAAGTTACTGGGCAAATTTGAGGACCTGAGATCAAGCCTAGGAATGGCCTATATATAAACAGATAGATGTTTAGATTGCAGTGTGTGTGTGTGTGTGTGTGTGTGTGTGTGTGTGTGTGTATTAACAAATGTATATGCATCTACAAAGGTATACAGAGACAGACATTTATGTAGATTCTAGTGTATAACCCTATATAAAAAGTGATGTCTATATATTATTTTTACATATTCTATTACTACCAATTATTTAGTCTAAAATTATGCCTCCATTAATTAATCACGGTAGAATACTTAATAAAGAATTAATCAATGACTTATATTTAGTGCATACATTCTTATACTTGAATGAGTATCTAATTAGTAATTCAGTTAGTACAATTCAAACATTCTATTAGTATTCCTATAGATAGGAACAAGTTTCCTAAGATCTTCAGCCATGTGTAGGTGGCAGGCCTAGGATCGATCTCAGGGCCCAGGTATCTCGGTTGGACTCATGCTTCACTAACAGCCCCCCAGCCTTCATCCGTGCAAGGTCACGTACAATTTTCATGACAAGTCATTGAGCCACAGGAGTGTCACAGTGCCAAGGAAACAAAAGTAAACCTGTTGTGTAAAATTACCTGGTTTTTCCTTCTCCATTTTTGTTGGTTTGCTGTATTTTTCAGTGCTGGGAATTGAACTCGGTTCCTAGGATCGCTGGATCATCTGTGAGTGTAAAAACTGCATCCCAACCTAGGGTAATCATGGTTTAAGACACAATAAAATGCTTCCTTGAGCAAAAGGAGATCAGGGAAAATGTCTAGACTCACAGTTCCAGCGTCAGGACCTGCCACAAAAAAAAGAGCCAGTAACTCCATGTGTCTGTGTATGTATACATGTATTTGAATTTGTGAAGATCCAGAGTTGCTATGAAGAAAGGCACCTAGCTAGGAAATTTGCTTTGAATAGAATGAATTCTTAGCACAGAGTGTGCATTCAAGACAGTGCATGTTCCGGGCCTCCCCTCACCGTTCCCAGTTAACCTGAGGGGGTCCCCATACCCCAGGCTGCTGGAGGAAATCTTCCTCATTTTTGGAACAGGCAGACAAAAAGCCTCACTCCTGTGCATCTGGGTAACAAACAATTCATCCAAGTCAATTAGTGAGGATGAGTGTGCTCAGGCTGTTAAGGTTAGGAAAAAAAAGACCTCTTTGTACCACAAGCAATCTCTGTCCCCTGTGCTCTGGTTTGACTGGAAGCTTTCATTTGTGCCACCTGCCATGGTAGACCAAGTTCCCTACACTCATCCAGTCTTTTTTTTTTTTTTTTTTTGTCCAATCGTGGGGCCTGAACTCTGGGCCTGGGCGCTGTCCCTCAGCTCTTCAGCTCAAGGCTAGTGCTCTACCACTTGAGCCACAGCACCACTTCCGGCTTTTTTTATTTTTGCTTATGTGGTGCTGAGGAATCGAACACAGGGCCTCAGGCATGCAAGGCAAGCGCTCTATCACTGAGCCACCTTCCCAGCCCCCTCATCCAGTCTTTGTATTACTATGTTTCAGTGTTGAAACAAACTGCTACCATTAATCCAACAGTCCTTCTGGTAGACAATTAGGGAGCTGAACACTATGAAATGATTCATTATTGGCAACGGTGCCTCCGTGTGTGTGTGTGTGTGTGTGTGTGTGTGTGTGTGCACGCGCGCGTGCATGTGCATACACCATCTTGGTGATTGAACTATGGACCTAACCACTGTACCTGACTTTCTGCTGTATAAGGACAGTATTCTACCACTTGAGCCACACAGCCACTTCAAGCTTTTTTTCTAGGGATGTGGTACTGTGGATTCAAACCCAGGGTTTCATACACACAAAGCAGTCTACCCCTAAGAAACATTCCCAGCACTCCAGGTTTCTTTCTTTCTTTTCTTGTAAGTTGAAGGAGTTGAAGTCTGGGCCTGGGTGCTGTCTCTGAGCTCTCATCTCAGTCTAGCACACTACCACTTGAGCTACAATGCCCCTTCAGGCTTTCTGGTGGTTTATTGGAGAAAACCATCTCAAGGAATTTCCTGCCAAGGCTGACTTTGGACCGTGATCTGGGATAGTTTTGAAATGAGATCCTCAGCTTCCTGAGCAGGCAGAATGATAGACATCAGCTAAAGACATCTAAGCCATGACACTTTGCTGCAAGTGGGTCCTTGGCTCAGCATGGTAGAAAATTAGTCATGAGCACAAGAAGAAAGTCAGCATCTATGCTCTGAGTTCAAGGTTCATGATGGAGAAACCTAAACCAAAACAATTGTCAGCAGGAGACAAGTCACTAGAGTATAGAACATACATAAATTTGGCCCTGCCTTGGGGACATATCTGAGCCTCAACTTTCTCATCTGCACATTCATCTTACTTGTGTAGCTCTTATAAGGACCAGATGAAAGAATACAACTCGTGAAGAACTTAGCACATAGCACCCTGTGAAGGACTCAGCACCCAGTACCCCATGGACAACCCAGAAGTACTCAACACCCAGCACTCCAGGAAGGACTCATCACATAGCTATATCCCACAAACTGTCATTAGAATTAGGGTGCTTTCATCAGTATCACCATTCTTTCAGATACACGTCACAAACCGCACAAGTTCACATCTAATGGTTTAGAGGGGTGTTTTGTGAGGGAGAGTCATCAGCCTCAGGGATTTCACTCATAGGTTGGAGGTACTGTCCTAAGATCTTTTCCTCAAGGCTAAATCTCTACCACTTTTAGGCACAGCTCAGAGTCTATCAGACTTCGTGCCAGGGCTGAGTTTTCAACCCCCAGTGTCTGATCTCACCCCCTGAGTAGCTAGTGGTGAGCCATCAGTGTCTGGTTCCATGATGCTGGGCTGCAGCTATTGACCTCTGGCTAAGTTAGGTTAGATGACAGCTGTCAGTTTCAGACTCCCAGCTTGCTCTGTGATGAGGTATTTGAAATCCTGCCTTTCTATAATTGCAGTCAGAACATTCTAACTTGTTTTTGGTTCCAGTCCTGGGGCTTAGGGACACAGTCCCTAAGCTTTCATGCTCAAAGCCAGTGATCAACTGCTTGACAGCACTGCGTCTGGGTTTTCTGTGCATGTAATAGTGTGGAATTTAACCCAGGTCTTCATACATTCGAGGCGAGCATTCTACCACTGAGCTCCAGGAATGACAAGTGTAGAAATAGATATGTAGATTGTAACATATATATATATATATATATATATATATATATATATATATATGCATATATATATATGTATAAAACAAGACAGAGATGTCTGTATATAATTTAATTATATATATTATATTACTACCACTTATCAATAAATTATTCCTTCCTGTATTGAAGTATTATGGTTGAATACCTAACAAAGTATTAATTGAAAATTATTCAATATAGTATAATTATTGTGTATAATTTTATAATATAATCATGTACTAATGTAATTGTTACTTTAAAACATTCCATTCATAAGGATGTATATCAGAATGCATTTCTTAGAATATCCTACCATTCATAAGTGGGAGTCCTGGGATTCACACCTCAGGCCTAGGTTTCTGGTTTGGGCTATGGCTTCCCAGATAGTCCACCAAAATTCAGCAGTGCAAGGTCATGTACACTTTCCGAGCCCTGCTTGCAATGCAAAGGAATAAACAATGTAAAACTGCCTCTAATACTTCCCAGTTTTAACCTTCTCCTTTTTTCCCCCTCTCTTTTCTTCTTTTTTCTTTTTGGTTTTGGGGTCAGAACTCTGGGTCTCGGTGCTGTCCCTCAACTCTTCAGCTCAAGGCTATTGCTCTACCACTTGAGCCATAGCGCCACTTGTGGCTTGTTTCTGCTTATGTGGTAATGAGGAATCGAACCCATGGCCTTGTGCATGCAAGGCAAGGACTCTATTACTGAGCTACCTTCCCAGCACTTCTCCTTTTTTTTTGCCAGTCCCAAGAGTTGAATTCGGATCCCAGGATCTCAGGATGAACTGTGGGTACAGAGGCTGCACCCCAGCCTAAGATGATCGAAGGTGAGGCAGATTTAACATGAGCTGAGTTCAAGCCCCAGGCCTGACCAAAAAAACCCTGGCTTGGAATTTGCACCATTTTTCTGACTGGTCTGGGATTTGAACTCAGGGTCTGGGTAACTGTGGCACTGTGGTGGAGAGGAAGCTCACCGTCATTGAAGACAAAAATTTCAGCCCAGTTTCCAGGGCCCGAATTCAAGCCCCAGCACTGAAAAAAATAATATTCATATATGAGATCTATTTACATACATGGGTTTACTCCATATGATATTTATTACCCATATTTTTATTTTATTTAGTATTATTACATATATAACATTTATTTCATCTTATCACATGAATTTATTTGAATATGGCTTATACATCATACTGAGACCCAGGACTTTCATAGAGAAGGAAAAAAATGTGTAAAAATTGGCTTCTGACTCCACATACAAAATTTTGGAGATGCTGGAATTTGAACTCCCAGCCCACAATGCACAATTCATGAAAGGATCATTTGTAGTACAAAAGCCTTTCGCAAACTGAGCTGCCAACCAGTTCTGAGGACCTGGGAACAAGCCATAATAGTGGCTGATAAAGATATAGGTGTAGATATAGATATGGATATAGGTATAGATATAGATAGATAGATAAATAGATGTGTAGTTTGCAATATATATGAGAGAGAGACAGTGTGATGATATTAAATAATATATATTATGAGTTATTATTAAATTATGCCTCCATTTAATGAAGTATCATTGTTGAATACGTATTAAAGCATTAATGTAAAAGCAGTCAGTATTCTTTAATTGGGAGAATTATACAAAATAGCTAAAATGGAAGACATAATCCAATACTTTTTGTGTGGCCTTCTATAAAACAATCATGAACTAACTGCAAATTCAATTGTTACTTTAATTTATTTATTTAATTTTTTATTTTTTAATTCATTTATGTTTTTATTTTTATTTTTGGTGAACATACTGTACAGAGGGGTTACCATTACATGGGCAAGATAATGAGTACATTTCTTATCAAGCATTGTAGCCTCCTCCTTTGTTTACCCTTCACATCCCTTCCCAACCACCCCTGCCTGCTCCCACACCCAATCCACCCGCCCCCCTCCCCAACCCCCACCCTCGCACCAAAGTTGTAAAGTTCGTTTTCGACATGACAAATTGTACTCATTGTTGCAACAGGTCCACCTGTATCCTTAAATGACTTGTATTTCCCCATCTCCTCCACAAATTATACTGACATCAAATATAGTGAAAGCAGGGGTTATACTGTTGGGGAGGGACATACAAAGCAACAAAGAAATCATCTTATAAATGCGTTAGAACGAAATGCATGAAAGAAAAAAAACATTAAAATACATATCTAAGGGTTCATGTTCATAACGTCACATTATCTGACCTTCTCTGCTTGATTCATACATATACTAGATATTGCAAATAAGGGAAACCATGGGACCTATGTTTCTTTGGGCTTGGCTTACTTCACTTAATATAATTTTTCCAAGTCTTTCCATTTCCTACCAAATGGGGCAATGTCATTCTTTCTGATGGAGGCATAGAATTCCATTGTGCATATATACCGCATTTTCTTGATCCATTCCTCTACTGTGGGGCATCTAGGTTGGTTCCATATCTTAGCTATGGTAAATAATGCTGCAATAAATATAGTTGTGCTAGAAGCTTTAGTGTGGTCTTCTTTGTAAACATTTGGGTAAATACTCAAAAGTGGGATTGCTGGGTCATAGGGGAACTTTATGTGAACTCTTTGAGGAACCTCCATACTGCTTTCCAAAGTGGTTGATAAAGTATACACTCCCACCAACAATGAAGTAAGGTTCCCTTCTGTCCACATCCCCTCCAGCATCTGTTGTTGTCAGAGTTCTTGATTTTTGCCATTCTAACTGGGGTGAGCTGGTATCTCAATGTTGTTTTGATTTGCATTTCTTTTATGGCTAGGGAGGTTGAGCATTTCTTCATGTGTCTATTGGCAATCCTTCTTTCTTCTTCAGAGAAGTTTCTCTTTAAGTCTTTAGCCCACTTATTTATTGGGCAGTTGTTTCTTTGAGGATTTGTTTTTGGGGGATTTAATTTGTTGAGTTCCATATTTTAGATATGAGTTCCATATTTTAGATATGAGACCCTTGTCCGTTGTATGGCTAGTGAAGATCTTCTCCCAATCCGTGGGCTTTCTATTGATCTTGCTAGCTATGTCCTTTGCCATGCAGAAGCTCTGCAACTTCATGCGATCCCATTTGTCCAACCTTTCTTTGATTTGTTGTGTTTCCGGGTCTCTATTAAGAAAATTTCGGCCTGCGCCATGGAGACCTGGGATTTCTCCTATACTATCCTGTTAATGTTTTCAGAGTGTCTGCTTTGACTTCGAGGTCTTGAATCCATTTGGAGTTGATTCTGGTGCAGGGTGATATATAAGGTTCTAGCTTTAGTTTTCTATAAATAGTTAACCAATTTTGCCAGCACCATTTACTGAAGAGTCTTTCTTCCATTCTGTGTTTTTAGCTCCCTTATCGAAGATTAGATGGCTATAGGACTGAAGGTTCATTTCTGGGTTTTTAATTCTATTATGTTGGCCCTGAGGACTGTTCTTATGCCATTACCAAGTTGTTTTGATTACTATGGCTTTATAGTAGAGTTTGAAATTTGGTATTGTTATACCTCCAGCAGTGTTCTTTCCGTTGAGGAGCGTTTTTGCTATTCGGGGTCTTTTATTATTCCATATTAATTTTTGGATTGTCTCTTCTATTTCCTTGAAAAATGAGGTTGGAATTTTGATAGGTATCGTGTTGAATTTGTAGATAGCCTTGGGAAGTATTGCCATTTTCACTATGTTAATGTTTCCAATCCAGGAGCATGGGAGGTTTTGCCATTTTCTACGTTCTCCTTTGATTTCCTTTTTCAAGTTTTTAAACCTTTCATCATAGAGGTCCTTCACTTCCTTGGTTAATTCCTAGGTATTTTATTTTTTGTGGGGCTATTACAAATGGAGTTGCTTTCCTAATTTCAGCCCCACTTTTCTCATTGTTGGCATACTGAAAAGCCATTGATTTTGGGGGGTTAATTTTATACCCTGCTACTTTGACAAAGTTTTGAATCAGCTTGAGTAATTTGGGAGTGGACTCTATGGGATTCTTTAAATACAAGATCATGTCATATGCACAGAGGGAGATCTGTCGCTAGGCATTCTAATACTAGATTGAAGAGAAGTGGAGAGAGTGGACATCCTTGTTTTGTTCCTGAGTTAAGAGGAAATGGCTTTAGTTTTTCACCATAAAGTATAATGCTGGCTGTAGGTTTGTCATATACAGCCTTTATTGTATTGAAGAATGTTCCATGGATTCCTAATTTTTCCAAAACCTTCATAATAAAGGGGTGTTGGATCTTGTCAAATGCTTTTTCTGCATCCATTGAGGTAACCATGTGGTTCTTATTCTTGCTTCTGCTGATGTGATGAATAATATTAATTGATTTGCGTATATTGAACCAGCTTTGCATCCCTGAAATGAATCCTGTTTGATCGTGCTGTGTGATTTTTTGGATGAATTGTGGACTTGGATTGGACAAAATTTTGTTGAGAAGATTTGCATCAATGTTAATCAAAGAAATGGGTCTATAGTTCTATTTCTTTGATGAGTCCCTGCCTGGTTTTGGGATGAGGGATATGATGCCTTCATAGAATGTGTTCAGTAGTGAAAGTTCACTTTCAATTTCATGGAAGAGTTGGAGGAGTATTGGTGTGAGCTCTGCTTTGAAGGCCTTGTAGAATTCTGCTGTAAAACCATCTGGTCCTGGACTTTTCTTAGCTAGGAGGTCTCTTATTGCTGTTTCTATTTCAATGCTTGATATGGGCCTCTTAAGATGGTTTAACTCATCTTGGTTTAGTTTTGGCATGTCAACATTTGCTAGGAAAAGGTCCATTTCTGTCAAATTCTCAAACTTATTAGCATACAGGTTTGAGAAGTATTCCCTTATCATGTTTTGAATCTTTATTGTTTCTGTGGTGATGTTTCCATTCTCATCTCTGAGTTTATTAATTTGGGTGTGGTCTCTTCTTTTTCTGATAAGATTTGCTAAGAGTCTGTCAATTTTGTTAATTTTTTGGAAGAAACAACTCTTTTTTTGGTTGATTCTTTCTATAGATTTTTTGGATTCTAATTTATTTAAGTCTGATTTAATATTAATTATTTCTTTCCATCTACTGGATAGGAGCTTTTCTTGCTGCTCTTTTTCAAGGTGCTTAGATGTGACATGAAATTGTTGGTTTCAGATCTCTCCAATTTGTTGATGTAGGAGCTCAGAGCTATAAACTTCCCTCTGAGTACTGCCTTTGCTGTGTCCCAGAGGAGCTGTTAATTTGTGTGCTCATTTTTGTTGAATAGCATGAAGAGTTGAATTTCCTTTCTAATCTCTTCCATGACTGACTCGTGATTCAGCAGTGTGTTGTTCAGCCTCCATGTGTTACCGGACTTTCTTTGGAGGCTTTTGGTGTTGAGTTCTAATTTTATTCCCTGGTTATCAGAGAGAATGCCAGGTATAACTTCAATGTTACTGAATTTGGACAAGTTTGTTTGTGGCATAAAATATGGTCTATTTTAGAAAATGTTCCATGTGTTGTTGAGAAAAACCTGTATTCTGATGCTGCTGGGTGAAATGTTCAGTAGATTTCTGTTCAATCTTGTTGATCTATGAAGTTGTTTAGATCTACGGTTTCTCTGTTGTGTTTTTTCCTAGTTGATCTATCTAGTGGGGAGAGTGGTGTGTTAAAATCCCCAACAATTAATGTGTTTGGATTTATATGGGATTTGAGGGCAAGTAGTGTTTCTAGGATAAATTTGGGTGCTCCATTGTTTGGCGAGTAGATATTTTGAATTGTAATATCCTCCTGAATGAGAGATCCATTAATTAGTATGTAGCAACCTTCTTTATTTCTTTTCACGAATTTTAATTTGAAGTCTATTTTATCTGATATTAGGATTGCAACTCCCGCCTATTTATGGGGCCCGTTGCTTGGTAGATTTTGTTCCAACCTTTAACACTGAAAATGTGTTTGTTTTTACGGGCAAGATGTGACTCCTGAAGGCAGCAGATAGAAGGATCTTGTTTTTTAATCCAAGTAGACACTCTATGTCACTTAATTGGAGAGTTAAGTCCGTTAATATTGATAGGTAGGACTGAGCGGTATTTCGGAGTTCTTGCCATGTTATCCACCTTCTTGGGGGTTGTGAAAACTGGGTTCTTCCTATGGATTTTGGATTCTCAGTTTGGGTGCAGTTTCTTGGCCTTTGTCGTCTTCTTGGTTTTCTATGTGTAGGATGTCTTTAAGAATCTTTTGTATGGCTGGTTTGGTGGAGATGTATTGTTTAAATTTTTCTTTGCTATGGAAGGTTTTTATTTAGCCTTCAGTTATGAAGGAGAGTTTAGCTGGGTACAGTCTTCTTGGTTGATAGTTGTTTGATTTTAGGGCATGGCATACATCATTCCATCCCCTTCTTGCTTTGATTGAATCTGCTGAGAAATCTGAGGTGATTCTAATTGGTTTCCCTTTATAGGTGATTAAGCTTTTCTCCTTGACAGCTTTAAGGATATTTTCCTTGGTGTGAGTTGATCCTGTGTGGATTATAATGTGATGGTGGGATGTCCTATGCTGATCTGGTCTATTTGGAGTTCTAAAAGCTTCTTGTATCTGAATAGGCCTGTCTTTTTGCATGTTTGGGAAGTTCTCTGCTAGGATCCTGTTAAACAAATTTCCTAGACCATTAACTTCTGTTTCTAGGTGCTCCTCTACACCAATTATCCTTAGATTAGGCCTTCTGATGGTGTCTTCCAAGTGTTGGATAGATCTCTCATATTTCTTGGACTTATCTTGGATGGTTGTGTGTTCTTTGTCTATAATATGTAGGCTGTCTTCAATGCCTGAGATTTGATCTTCTGCATGGTCTAACCTGCTGTCGAATAGAGTGATGTGGGAAGGCATAGGGAGAGTTAACTAAGTCCTTCCCTCAAAGCAGGAAATAGGTTTTGTAAGATGAAAGTAGACAGAGAGAAAAAAAGAAGAGAAAGGGAAAAGAAAAGAGACCTGAAATGTAGAAAAGTAAAAATTAATAATATTATGCAGTTCTATTTAGAGAAGAACGAGAATATAATGAGAGAAGGGGAAGGATAAAAAGGAGATGTGAAAAACTTAAAACTAAAAGTGCTTAAAATATTATATATGTATATAGAGATAGTACTGCTATTAAGGAATTTAATTCTCAGAGGTTTTGAATTGAGCAATAAATTTGTGGATTAAGTATGTACACAATGGGGGATATGGTCTAATAGTCAACTACGGGTATATCTGACGATGTGAAGGACAACAATTAAGTCCCATAAAGAAGAATGAAAGCGAGGAAAATGTGAAAAGGATAAGAAAGGAAGAAAAAAAGATCAGAAGTTCAGTAGAGCTAAACAAATAACAGAAAGATAATTTAAAAAAGAGAGAGAAAGAAAACAAAAAGAAAGAAAAACACACACACACATGTATCCCTAAAGTAAAAATTATAAGAGGAAAATAAAGTGACTGGAAATTTTTTTTTTCAAAAAAGGCAAAAATTAAAGATTAAAAAAAGTTTTAGAAAAGAAAAAAAATTTTTAATAGAAGTTACCAAAAAAAGAAAGATAGAAAAAAGAAGAGGAAAAAGAAAAAAAAGTTTTTGATTCTTTTTTGGAGGAGTCGGAAAAATCCTGTATCTCCCTTGTGTCCATAACCAGCCTCTTGCTTGTGGTCCTGTGGCTTGGTTGGTGGATTACGTCAGTTTGTTTGAACAGGCAGAAAAATGCTCTGCTTTACCCAGGATTTGGCGATCCTCCTCCCAGGCTAGTTCAATGGGAGGGAGATCTGCTTTGACTATCACAAAAGAGGGAAATGGCTTTTTTCTCAAGTTTGAAGATGCTGTGCTGAGGCTAGGTTCTGGGTAGAGTTGAGGCCTTTCAAATAACAATAGCTTTTCCTGGGGGCTGGTTTGTGAGAAACTCACAGAGCCCAGCCTGGAGCCACTCTCCGGGTTTCTGTTTACTGAATTTCAATTGATTGTAGAGGCTGCTAAAGGGAGGGGCAGCCTCTGGCTCTGATTACCCAGTGAAGAAAGCCACTCCTAAGGCTGACGCCCGAGCTGGGTGACTTTTCCCTGGGTAGAGCTGAGTCTGGCAGGTAACGCCGTTAAGTTCTTGTGACTTGCTAAATGACTCTAGTTTTCTTCCAAGGCCTGAGTTGGAGCAAGCAGCTCAGCCGAGCTTCGTCGGTATCCAAGATGGAGATCTCGGTACTGGGGGAGTGGGGTGGCCTTCCCTCCACTGCTCACTGAGAAGGATTGAATATGTCAGGCTTCTACTCACGCCGAGTCTTGATTAATGGGTTGTCTCTGGTCTGCGAACTGCAGGATGAAGATGTCCGCTCCTTGTAGGTTCTTGCTGGTGTTGAGTAGTACCTGCTTGCCCGCCGCTTCTGGCTCCTTCATCCCGGACTGTCTGTGATTCAGGTATGGCGTCTGAGGCGGCCGCCGCAACCGCTGCTGCAGTGGCAGCAGCTGCTGGCAAGAGTTCAGAGCTGTCTCCTTGCCTGGATTTTCCCTCTCTGGCCTAACTCTTGGACCTGTGATGGCACACTTGGTGTGATTCTCTGGCTTAGGACTGTTCACTGGAACTTTAAAACTGCTTTTTATGCAAGAGCTTGTTTAGCCTCCAGCTTCTCCTCCGACATCTTCCTGGGACTCCTCAATTTTTATTTTTATAACATTCCATTAAACACTCACATGAATGTTTAATTTGTAGGTTGCAGTCCTGGCATTGGAACTCCAGGCCTAGGTAGTTTACTTCAAAATGCAAACCATTAGAATGACACTGTGAAGATTTCAGTTTGTCACAATGAAAAAAGAACAAGAAGAAAAGAAAGCCAGGTGTCATTTTTCCTGCCTGTAATCCTAGCTCATCAGGAGTCTGGGACATAGAGAATGCCAGTTTGAATTCAGCCAGGACAGGAAAATCCACAGCACTCTTATTTCTGAGGGATCAAAGGAATAACAACTCGTCATGAGTGAGGTTGTGGCTCAAGGAAAGAGCACTATCCTTGAGCAAAAGGAGCTCAATGACAGTGCCTAGGCTCATAATACAACCCCTGGACCTGCCAAAAAAAAGCAAAATAAAAAACAAGTAACTCCCTGTTTCCCCATGTATGAATGCATGCATTTCTATCGGTAAAGGTCCACAGTCCCTATGATGAAAGGCATCCAGCTAGAAAATTTGCTTTGAATAGAATGAATTCATAATTTTCAAGACAGTGCATGTTCAGTGGCTTCCCTCACTGTTTGCAGTGTAGCCTGAGGTTTTCTGCACACACCAGGGTGCTGGAGGAAGTCTGCCTCATTATTGGAACAGACAGACAAAAGGCCTCACACCAGTACAGCTGTGTAACAATCAACTCCATCCAGGCCAATTATAGAGGAGGAGTGTGGGCAGGCTCTAAAGGCCAGGAGAAAAAGGTCTCTTTGTACCCCAAGCTATCTCTCTCCCCAGTGCTGTTTTGACAGGAAACCTTCATTTGTGCCACCTCCAGTGGCAGGCCAAGTTCCCTGCATTTATCCTGTCTTTGTTAGACTATGTTCCAGTGTTGAAATAACCTGCTACAATTATTTCAAGTGTCCTTTTGGCAGAAAACAAGGAAGCTGAACCTAATGAAATGATTCATTATTGGCAATGGTGGCTTCCTTGGTTTCTGGAAGCTTGCTAAATCTAAGCACATGTGGAATATCACAATGCTCCCTGTCATTTAGGGCTGGTGATGCTCATCAGCTTTTGAAACCTTTGACCTCTCCTAGTTGGGCCCCGGATGGCTAGGTTTTGGGGTTGAACACAGGGCCTGGGTGCTGACCATCAGCTCAGAATAGAAGCTCAGTGTTTTAACATTTGGTATCACACCTTCACTTCTGGTATCTGTGTTTGTGTGTGTACATGTGTGTGTGTGTTTGTATCTGTGTGTGTGTGCGTGTGTGTGTGTGTGTGTATCTGTGTGCACATGTATGTGTGTGCATACACTTGTTCTGGAGATTGAACTCAGGACCTGAACACAGGACTTGAGTTTCTCCGGTACAAGGATAGCATTCTATCATTTAAGCCACACAGCCACTTCAGGCTTTTTGTAGTATGTGGTACTAAGAAATCAAACCCAGGTATTCATACAGGCAAAGCACTCTACACTGAAGAAACATTCCCAGCACTCCACTTCAGGTTTCTTTCTTTCATTTTTTGGAAGTTGGAGGAATTTATGTCTAGGCCTGAAAGCTGTCCTTGAGTTCTTCAGCTAAACCCAATTGCTCTACCACTTGAGCTACAGCACCCCTGGAGGTTTTTGGTAGTTCACTGGAGAGAAGCCCCTCAAGCAATTTCCTGCCCAGCCTGGCTTTGGACTGTGATCCTCAACTCTCAGGCTTCTGAGTAGCTAGGATGACAGGTGCGAGTCACCAGCTCCCAGCTTCCAGTTCAAGTTTCTAAGTGGTGAAAAGGAGATTAGAGTCTCATGGGACATTTTGTGTCTGGGATAGTTTGGAACCGAGATCATCATATCTCAGCTTCCTGGGTAGGCAAGATGACAGACCTCAGCTGCAAATACCTAGACTGTAACACTCTGTTGCAAGGGGATCCTTGGCTCCACGTGCTAGAGGGCTAGCCATGAGCCTAACAGGGAAGGGTCAGGGGCTAGGCCCTGAGTTCAAGGTTCACTACTGAGAACAATAAACCCAAACAATTGTCTGCAGGAGATAAACATAATTTTGGCCCTGACGTAGGGATATATCTGAGCCTCAAGTTTCTCTACAGCACAATCATCTGACTTGTGGAGCTCTTACAAGAAGCAGATGAAAGTAGGAGTCAGCACACGAAACTTCATGAAGGACTCATCACATAGCTGTATCCCACAAACTTACAATTAGGGTGCTTTGATCAATATCACCATTCTTTCAGAAACACATCAAAAAGCACACAAAGATCAAATCTAATGATTTAGAGGGGTTTTTGGGGGGGAGGTGGAGTCAGCCATGGGGATTGCATTGAAAGCCTGGTTACTGTCCTAAGATCTTTTGCTCAAGGCTAGAGCTCTACCACTTTGAGCCACAGCACAGAGTTTCACAGACTTCCTGCCAGGGCTGGGTTGTAAACTCGCCAGTGTCAGATCTTAGACCCCAAGTATCTTGGATGACAGGGGTGAGCGAGCCAGCAGCATCTGGTTCTGTGAAGCTGGGTTGCAACAGTTTACCTCTGGCTAATTCAGGTGAGACACACGAGACTCCAGACTTGCTCTGTGATGAGGTATTCGCAGTGATATCCTTATATAGTTGCAGTCAGAACATTCTATCTTTTTTGGTGCCATTCCTGGGTCTTGAGTAAGAGTCTTGATACACAGTCTCTAAGCTTTTATGCTCAGCTAGTGCTCAGCTGCTTGAGCAACAGCACAACTTCCAGATTTATCTATGCACACAGTAGTGAGGAATCAACCCTAGTACTTTGCATGTACTAGGCGAGCAATCTACCACTGAGCCCCAGGAGTGACAAGTGTATAAACAGATAAATGTTTAGATACGTAGATAGATATATAGATAGATGTAGATGCATAAAACAAGAGACATATATCTGTATACTATGAAATTGCATATACAATATTACTACCGATTATTGGCAATTAAATTATTCCTTGCTTTTTTAACTATCATGGTTGAATACATAATAAAGGGTTAATTGAAAATTAGTCAATGTAGTATAATTGTTGTGTATAATTTTAAAATCATACACTAACTACCAATTTAATTGTTACTTTTATAACATTCCATTTGTATGGATGTATATGGGAATTGATTTCTTAGAATCTCCACCATTCATTGGTGGCAATCCTGGGATTCGACCTCCAGGACTAAGTTGCCAGTTTCAGTATGGCCTGCCAAACATCAGCAATGCAAGGTCATGTACACTTTCTGGGACTTGTCATTTAGACCCAGAATGGTCACAATACAAAGGAAAAAAAAAGTGAAACCACCTTCTTGAACTTCTCAGTTTTATGCTTCTCATTTTTATTTTTATTTTTTTTTGCCAGCCCCAAGATTTGAACTCGGGTCCTCAGATACAAGGGTCTGCTGTGACAGAAATGTCAAGACCTGAGTGCAAGCCCTGTGCTCGGCTAATAATAATAATAATAATAACAACAATAAAGCCCTGGTTTGGAATTTGCACCATTTTCCTGGCAGGCCTTGTATTTGAACTCAGGGTATGGAAAACTCTGTGGCACTATAGGTGAAGGGCAAAGGCTCACCGTGCTTGAAGACAAGAAATTCAGAGCCAGGCGCTGGTGGCTCACGCCTGTAATACTAGCTACTCAGGAGGCTGAGATCTGAGGATCGCGGTTCAAAGCCAGCCCGGGCAGGAGAGACCGTGAGACTCCTATCTCCAATAAACCACCAGAAAACCGGAAGTGGCGCTGTAGCTCAAGTGGTAGAGCGCTAGCCTTGAGCTGAAGAGCTGAAAGACAACGCCCAGGCCCAGAGTGTAAAACCCCATGACCGACAAAAATAAAAATTCAGAGCAGTTCTCAGGGCCTGAACTGAAGGCCCAGCACTGGAAAAAGGAATATTAATATATGAGATCTATTTACATACATGGGTTACTGTGTATGATGCTTATTACCCTTATTTATTTAGTATTATTACACATATAACATTTTTTATTACATCATATCACATAGGATATATCCGCATATGGATTATGCATCATACTGAGACCCAGGACTTTCTCAGAGAAGGAAAAAATAAATATGTCAAAATTGGCTTCTTAATCCACGAATAAATTTTTGGCCATGCTGGGATTTCAACTCATGGCCTTCAATGGCCAATCCATAACTGGGGTCACAGTCTTAGCACACCAGCCTCCGGCAAACTGAGCTGCCAGGAGTTCTGAGGACCTGTGATCAAGCCATAGGAATGCCTGATAGATAGATAGATAGACAGATAGATAGATAGATAGATAGATAGATAGATAGATAGATAGATAGATAGATAGATAGATAGAGAGATAGATAGATAGATAGATATGTAAATATATATATACATACAGAGAGAAGGAAGGTGAGGATATTAAATTATATATGTATATATAAATATAATTACTAATTATTCATTATTAAATAGTGCCTCCATTTAATGAAGTATCACGGTTGAATTCTTACAAAAGCATTAATTAAAAATTAGTCAATAGACTTCCATTAGGGGAATTATACCATGGTGCTGGAATCAAAGATATATATATCCAATAATTTTTGTGTGGCATTCTAAAATAGAATCATGGATTAGCTGCAAGTTTATTACTTTCACAATATTCCATTAGCATTCCCATGAATAAGAAGGATCTTCCATTTGTGGGTGGCATTCCTATCATTTGAACTCCAGGCCTGGGTAGTTTACTTTGAATGCAAACCATTGGAATGACACCATGAAGATTTCAGATTGTTACAATTATAAAAAGAACAACAAGAAGAAAAGAAACCCAAGATCCATGGGCTCCTGCATGTAATAGTAGCTCCTCAGGAGGCTGAGATGTAGAGAATGCCAATTTGAATTCAGCGGGGGCAGGAAAGTCTGTGAGACTCTTATTTCTAAGATATCACAAGAAAAAAATGAATGGAGTTGTGTCTCAAGGGCAGAGCACTACCCATGAACAAAAGGAGCTCAGGGACAAGGCCTAGGCTCATAGTAAAAACCTGGAACTGCCCCCCTCCAAAGTAGGCAATAACTCCATGTCTCTGTATATGGATGTATGATGTATGGATGATGGGCATTCAGCAGGTTGCCCATGGCCAGCCCCCCAAACTGGTCAAGCTGGGACAAGCCCTGAAGAGTCCTCAGTCTGAGCCTGCAGCTTGACCAAAGTATCCTTCTCTGCCATTTAATAACTGAAGCCTTATATTCTGGCTGAAGTCTACCATCAGGACACCTAGCAGCCAGCCACTGCCTCCAGGGAGACCACAGTTCCTGGACTGTGGGAGTTGTCGAAGTTTCTGGCTCCATAGTCTCTATCCCTCTGTAGGATGTGAGCCTAGACCTCTGGGGCTGGTTGCTATCACTCATTTATCATTCGTCATTGCCGAGTCTCAGGCTGGTCCCAAATCTTCGCAAAGATATTAAATAGCAATTTCTATGCCAAAAGGGGTATGCCAATAAATCCCACCCTCATAACTCCCATGAGAAGTGAGCCTTGGGCTGTGAATGTGGCTTAGTGGTATAGTGCTTACCTAGCACACACTAAGTCCTGGGTTCGATTCCTCAGTACCAAAGAAACAGAAAAAGCCAAAAGTTGCACTGTGGCTTAAGTGATAGAGTGCTAGACTTGAGCAAAAGATGATCAGGAACATACCCAGACCCTGAGTTCAAGACCCAAGACTGGCAAAAAGAAAAAAAAATGAGCCTGGTATGACATATTCTTGTGGGACTCATAGGAGGGCCATGGTTATAGGAAAGAAGTAGAGTAGAGAGAAGCTGCTGGTGGCTCACCTCTGTAAGCAACTCAGGAGGCTGAGATCTGAGGATCCCAATTGGAAGCAGGGAAGTCTATATGAGACACTTTTCTCTAATTAAACACCAATAAAGCCAGAAGTAGAGATGTGGTTCAAGTAGTACAGTGCTAGCCTTGAGCACAAAAGCTCAGGGATCGGATAGAATTCAGGCCATGAATTCAAACCCCAGGTCTGGCACACATGCACACACACACACACACACACACACACACACACACACACACACACACACACATCATGATAGAGCATTTGCCAGTCACCCTGCACAAGTTCCATCTCTAGCAACTCAATATTTTTAAAAAAGAGGGATAAGGGAAAATAAGACTTGCTCCAGGAGGTGCTATAACCAATGCCAAAATTCCACAGGAGTTCTAAGATGTGGATACAGGACAGAGAGCCTGAGGCAGAAGGTACAGCATGGGCAAAGGTCTTGAGGTGTAGTGTAGAGCAGGTAGTGTGGGTGGAATCAAGGTTCTGTGGCTTCAGAAGAGTCTGTCAGTACATTCATGGCTGGGCCAAGGTTTGTACTTGAGTCACAGGGCAGAGGGTGGGGTCCAAGAATGGTGCCCGGGAGAATAGCTTGGCTTTTCACCACGGACCCCTGCCATTTCTGGTGGCTGGAAGCCTATTTTTCACAGCTCCTTACCCTCAGAATTCCTTTGCCTGGAGAAGTCAGTACAAATGCAGGGAAGAATTCTTGCTTAAGAAAAGCTTCTAGCCCAATGCCACCAATGGCTCAACCCCTGTAAATCCTAGCTACTCAGGAGACTGAGATAGAGATCATGGGTCAAGCCAGCTCAGGGGAGGAAAATTAGTGAGACTCTTCTTGACAATGAACTACCAAAAGCCAGGAATGGAGTTCTGGCTCAATTGGTAGAGAGCTAACCTTGAGGGGAAAAGTTAAGAGACCAGAGCCCAGACCCCTGAGTTCAATCCCCAGTACTGGCACCTAAAAAGTAAAGAAAAGCTTTCAAGAGCTCCTAGTCCACTGTGGTGAAAGGCCAGATCAGCTAGGCCCCAGTAGCTCACACTTGTACTCCTAGCTCCTCAGAAGGATGAGATGTGAGGATTGAGGTTCAAAGCCAGTCTGAGCAGGAAAGTCTGGGAGAATCTGATCTCCAAGGAAACTGCAGAAACCAGAAGTGGCTCTGAAGCTCAAGTGGTAAGCTGAAGAGCTGGGGCACAGTGCCCAGGCCCAGAGTTCAAGCCCCATGACCAACACCTAGCCTGCTTGGTCTTACTCTGTGGCTCTAAGAAGAGTATTTTCCAGTGGGCCCCTGAGGGTCTCCCAATACCTAGATCTCCTACAAGTCTTGGGAGCAGCCTGTTTGGAGGCCATTACCTACAGATATTTCTCCTGGGTGTTTATTGGAACATTACAGGATGGAATAGGAAAAACCCAATGTCTCCTTGGCACAGGCCGAAAGTTTCTTAATAGAAACCCAGAAACACAAATAAAATAAAATAAAAGGTTGGACAAATGGGATTGCATGCAATTGCAGAGCTTCTGCCTGGCAAAGGACATAGCTAGCAAGATCACTAGAAAGCCCACGGATTGGGAGAAGATCTTCACTAGCCATACAATGGACAAAGGTCTCATATCTAAAATATACCTGGAACTTAAAAAATTAAATCCCTCAACAACAAATCTTCAAAGAATCAACTGCCCAGTAAATAAATGTGCTAAAGACTTAAAGAGAAATTTCTCTGAAGAGGAAAGAAGGATGGCCAATAAACACATGAAGAAATGCTCAAACTCTTTAGCCATGGAAGAAATGCAAATCAAAACAGCATTGAAATACCACCTCACCCCAGTTAGAATGGCTATAATCAAGAACTCTAATAACAACTGATGCTGGAGGGGATGTGGACAGAAGGGAACCTTATTGCACTCTTGGTGGCAATGTTCAACCATTTTGGAAACCAATATAGAGGCTCCTCAAAAGACTCCACATAGAGCTCCCCTATGACCCAGCAATCCCACTTTTGGGCATGTACCCAAATGTTTACAAACAAGACCACACTTAAAGCTACCAGCACATCTATGTTTATTGCAGCATTATTTACCATAGCTAAGATATGGAACCAACCCAGATGTCCCTTAGTAGATGAATGTATCAAGAAAATGTGGTATATATACACAATGGAATTCTATGCCTCCATCAGCCAAGCCTGTCTCTGGTATGGCATGTTCAGAATTTGAAAATGAGTAGTTAGTTTTCTGTTTTAGTATGAGACAATACTAAAATAATGTTTTTTTTTCAAAATAATGGCAAGTATATTCTGAAAATATTGTATACTTTGGTAACATTCACGTTGAAGTCCTTCCGATAAAGAAAGAGGTAATTCAAATTAACAGGCAAAAATGTTCATTTTTTAAAAGGTAATACACATAGAATAATATTTACTATACCAATACAGTGAAATTACATTTTATGCAGCTCATTTTTAACTTAATTTTATTGTCAAAGTGATATATAGAAGGCTTGCAGTAATTGTAAGTTAGTGGATACATAATATGTCAAAATTTTTACCCCTCCCTCGTTTTTCTCACACTTTTCCTTCACCCCAATAATCCTCACAAATCGTAATGTAAATTTCTTACATGTTGTCTTGTGAGTATTGCTATTGCATTGGTTTGCCTTTTGTCCTTTGTCTCGCCATTTTATTGTTCCACTTCCCTTGTCAAATGAAGATAAATATATATACAATACACAGGATACTGAAATCAAATACAACAGTGGACACACCATAGAGGAAAACACAAAAGAAAAAAGAAATCACATAGTACATTAAAAACAACAACCACAGAGAAAAACCTCTCTTTCCATATCTAGGAGTTTATTTTGCTCAGTATCATTTTATGTGGTCATTTATACATAGCTATTGAGCCATTCTGTTCATCTGCTAAGACTACCCTAGATATTTCCTAGTTATTACAAATGAGGGAAACCATGGAATCTGTCTTTGTGTCTTGCTTATTTTTCTTAGGATTTTTCCAAGTCTTTCCATTTCCTTATGAATTGGAAGCATAGAATTCCTCCGTACATATATAAACCACATTTTGTCAATTCGTTCATCTACTGAGTGGTATATAGGTTTAAAACATGAATGCATGTAAGTATCACTTAAAGCCATTCAAAAATGACAGATGACAACTCACCAGACATACTAATGTCATGATTTCCAAGTAAGATAGTATTTCATGGTGGTACAAGTGTTAAGATATCTGGATGAGTCTAATGTATATTTTGCACTGAATGAGGCAGGAAGATATCCAATATCATATAGGATAAAAATGGTAGTGACAAAATATTTCCCTTGAGAAAGATATAGGAGGCTGCCAGAAGTATGAAGTAGTTCAGATAATTTTGAAGAATTTAGAAATGCAAGCTCAATTATGTCTCTTTAAAGAATAATTATGTACGTGGAAGGGAAAAAGAAGGGTAAGAGGAGAAAATAACTGACAGCAGATCATTGTCCCAAGTTAGAGTATAAAAAGATATAATCTATAACTTCCAAGTTAAAGAGAGACCAGTTATGATGTGTTAATGGCAATTGAGGCATTTTCTATTTTAAAGAAGAATCAATTCGAGGAGTCTGCTGTCACATCAATAAAGCTGTATGTTCAACCTAATACTTGGTGTTACTTGTCCTACATTTATAATGAGTAGGCTGATAAGATATCCAAGCATAGCTAAATATATTTCAATAAAATCCCAAACTGATATGGATAGATGGGTCAATAATTGGAACTATAGGACAAATTAGGCTTGTCTGTGCTTTAGTTCAATCTACAATCTCCTGGCTAAATAAAGTTTTAAAAATGTTCAGAGAATACCTCTAAAAAAAGTTCATGAGTTATATCTGTATAATATTTCTAAGGTCAGGATTAAAGCATTTGTTTCCAACATTTAGAATCAACAGGACCTGTTAAATTTATGGATCCAGAATTTTATGTCTTTACATTCATATGTCAACATTTTATTAATATGACTTTCACCAAAACACTGTTCTTATTGATCTTGTCTATGTCCTTTTACTTTTCAAATCCAAATATTATATTTCCTTCAATATCTTCCTGAAAATTCTTTCCTTCCTTTTATTCTGTAAATCTGTGTTTATTACTTTTTTGTTTCCTTATTTATCTCTTTCCTCCAATCTTATCCACACTGATACTCACATTGTTCACACTTTCGTCAGAACTTTCCTTTTCCTCTTCCCTTTAATAATGTCCCTGATTTTATTATTATTTTTCATATTCATGTTCGTGGATATTTTGATGATGTTCAAACAGACCTATCTTTGCATCTGTTTACATAAACCTTAGAACAATCAGGGAGCTTTTTCCTCTAAATCCATCTTTTCCAACTTTAATCCTTATCACCAAGAATGTAACTAATATAGTTAGGAGACAGACATGTGGAAACACTTTATATTTCCTCTTACCCTACCTCCATCCATTAGATAAATGAATGATCAAGATTTTCTCAGTTTCTGTAACTAATGTAATTTCTATGTACTCCTTATTATACCCCTGACACCAGCCTATTGCAAATACTCATCACCAGTCACTCAGTCCTAAAACAACTGTTTACAAAGTATGCGTTTTTCCCCATAGTCTTTTCATATTGGTCCTCTCCATCACCAAATGGCTCTCCTTGTAAGCACACAGAGTGAAGAACTCAGACAAAAATTCTAGTACCATTATTTACTCACAACATTGACTGTTGGTCTTATATTTCTCATCTGTAAATGGATGTAATCTACTAGAAATATTGAAGAATATAAATATTGACTTCTAGAGCAAGGAAAAAGAAAGTAAACAGTCCTTACATTTTCTACATTAGCTTACAAATAAGGAAAGAGTCAAATTCAGTTTGTTGGTATAAAGTCAGAAATAGTTTCATGCAGAAATAAAAATAAATTTTAACTCCTGGCTCTGCAGCTTGTGTCCTTTTATGGTAACTGCAGATAAGTAATTGGTATTAGGTACATTGTGTCATGTATTTACAGCTGTAATGAAGAACATACGCTTAATATATCATTGGAAAACATTGGTTATTGAGTAGTATCTATATGAGAAAGTTATTTGAACTAATCACATTAAGTTGAAACCTACATCTTAGTCCATCAAAATATGGAAATAAAAGATTTTATTTATAAGAAAATAATATCACCAAGAACAGTGAGCATACATTAGAAAGACTGCTGGCATAACATTAGGGTTTTTACTGTCTCTACCTGTTTATGTGATTGTATTTCTTGATATTGAAACTCTCCTCTTTTTATTCTGTTTTTTTTTTTTTTTTTGGTTTGTCATGAGGCCTGGACTCTGGGCCTGGCACTGTCCCCCAGCTCTTCAGCTCAATGTACCCTACCACTTGAGCCACAGTGCTACTTCCCGCTTTTGCTGCTTATGTGGTGCTGAGGAATCAAACCCAGAGCCTCATGTAGGCAAGGCCAGCACTCTGACAATGAGCCACCTTCCCAGCCTTCCTCTTGTTATTGTTATTGTATGTCATCCAATGCTGCTTATAACTGTGCACTCAATGTGGGAAATTTAGCTTCAAAGGTAATTAAAGTTTTTTTTTTTCCTTTTCAATCACAACATCGTCATTGTCAGGCTATACTCCATCCAAATTATTATTAGCAACATAAGTGCTAATTATTGAACGTCGGATATGTGTCTATGATTTTACTATTCTTTGTCTATTGATTAATAATTTTAATGTTACCACTGTGCATGCATCCATATTGAAATTTTGAACAAATAAACATAAAAACTAAACCATATCAGGTAGCTTGACTATGTGCTTATAACAAATTATGGAATAGATTTTTTGAAGCATTGCAAATTCCTAATCAGTATTAATTAACTTCCTCTCTCTCCTTAACTACAAACAAATATTTAAGAGTTTGGGCAGGACCTTTTCAAGTAATATACTGTAAATGTTACTACAATATCATGTGTATATCTAAAATTCCCTTGAAAGTAATAAACTCTACTTTCTATTGAAATATTAGTAATTTTATTCTAGGAAACTTTTAGAAAAATAGGCTGTATATCTTTGAAATAAAAAAGGTAAAAATACTAACATAAATGTTTTAGATGGAGTCTTTCTCATATATATATATATATGTGTGTGTGTGTGTGTGTGTGTGTGTGTGTGTGTGTGTGTGTGTGTGTGTGTGTGTGTGTGTTATGTGTAGAATAGTTCATTTTTAGAGATTAGTTGTCATCAGAAATATATACATATATCTAAATTTATTTGCAGAATGATATACATCATAGTGAAACAAACATCTTAAAACATAATTAAAATTAAAAAAAAATCATGAAACCAAGTACCGGTAACACCCTTATAATACGAGTTATTCTGTGTGCTGAGATCTTAAAATTGTTTTCGAAACTAGCCCAGACCGAACAGTACTTGTTAGATTCTCCTCTCCAATTAACCACTAAAAACAGGAATTAGCTCTTTTCCTCAAGTTATAGAGTGCTGTCTTTGACAATAAAAAGGCATAGGGACAATGCCCAGGCCTTGCAAACAACACCCACAACAACAAATTGTATCACATTAATTTCACAAAAGCATCTTTTGACTGCTGTGAACATTTCTTAGAAACTTGAATACATACCCCTGAAAAATATTAAGTAAAAAAGTATAGAATATTTACGTCTATGTTAAAGACATGACTATTTAGATTGTTTAAGATATTTAGGTAATGATTATAAGTTAATAATAATGATAGGTAGGTCATATATTGGGACTGTTTTTTTATTCTATTTTACAAAAGTAATAAAATGATATTTATAATGATTATATAAAATTACTCTTGCTTGGTATTTGAATTATCATTTGATAAATATTTTTGAATGATTTCCAAAGCAAAGGAGTATCAATTCTTTTGTAATTTCAAAACAATTAAGAAAATGATTTTAAGGCTGGTTCACTCTAAGTCTGTTTGTTTTCTTCTTCTAGTTTTCATATGTTAGTACAAATTAAAATTCCAAAAATTTAATGGATATTAGCATTCAGGAACATCTTCACATACAATAATATTGGAGTCCCTTAAGTGGAATTGTTTTATTTCATTTGTTACTTTCACAAATAAATCAAGATGATTGTGTATTTTGTTCTTTTCACTGCTTTTGGCTTTTATCTTGAGAATACGTTTTTCCTAGCAAGGTAGAGATAAGCAATTGGATTGAGCAAGTAACATATGACATTCATAAAATGCAGATGCATAGATTTGTGTCTTCTGTCATTTGCTAAAAGTTTCTTCCAGAGAAGTTTCTCAATTATTTAGAAATTTTTCCCCTTCCCCTCCACAAATTATACCGACATCAAATACAGTGAAAGCAGGGGTTATACTGTGGGGGAGGGACATACAAAACAACAAAGAAATAGTCTTATAAATGTTTTAGAAACAATCACATGAAAGAAAAAAAAACATTTGAATACATATCTTAGGGTTCATTTCCTTAACATCACCTTATCTGAAATTTCTGTTTGACTCAGACATATACTAAATATTGCAAATAACGGAAATCATGGGAAAAAATAGGGAAACAGGTGGACCCATTGCAACAATGAGGTATACAAATCCTTATGTCAAAAAATGAACTTTACAACTTTGGTGGGGGGTGTAGGGAGGAGGATCGGTGGGGCGGCGGGGGAGGATGGAAAGGGATGGGAAGGGGAAACAAAGGAGGAGGCTACAATGCTTGATAAGAAATATACTCATTAAATTGCCCATGTAATTGTAAGCCCTCTGTACAGTATTTTCACAATAAAAAAATAAAAATAATAAAAAGTTACTTAGAAGTGATGCATAATTCCTAGGTATAGGTATTCCAGTTATCACACATACTTTTGAATTAAGTTATCTCTGTATAAATTCAAACGGACAAAATACCTTCAAAATAAACAGAAATCATATCTTTGTTTTGTTTTGTTTTTTGCTTTTGTATTTTGGGTCTGGTCGTGGGGCCTGAATTCTGGGCCTGGGCACGTGAGCTCTTCAGCTCAAGGCTAGCGCTCTACCACTTGAGCCACAGCACCACTTCCGGCTTTTTTCATTTTGCTTATGTGGTGCTGAGGAATCAAACCCAGGGCCTTGAGCATGCAAGGCAAGCTCTGTACCACTGAGCCACCTTCCCAGCCCCACATCTTTGTTTTAAATGCAGTAGTTTACAAAGTGTTTTTAGCCAACACCAAAAACATCGTTTTAGCTACTCTGCATTTTGTGTGAAGAAGTTTTAACAATAGTTTTTTTTTTTTCCTGACATGCAATTCACTTACAATATATTATCACCATTTATTGTATACATTTTAGTGCTTTGGAAGTGAATTGTACCTTCATAAGTTTTCAAAGCCTAATTTTCACAAACTTGCATTTCTTCAAATAGAAATGCTGTAAATTTTAGAACAGACATTAAAATAGATATAAAATTCTGTTACCAGAATTTGCCCAGCATACATCCTCTATAGTGTGTCTTTTCAAAATTTGTTTTTGGGGATCATTTCCAGGGTCTCACACATACTATACAAGTTCACTGTCAATTAACTACATTCTCTGTCCAAAAAAGTTTTTTACTTCTGTTTAATACATTCATAGAAGTGTAATGCCTGGATCCTATACAATTCTTTTTCACCTTTTGAAGGCTTGAAAACTTGTTTGCTAAAATGATTGCAGTATTATACAAATCGATCACTATGAGAAATATATCCATTTCTCCACAAATGCATTACTATATTTTGCGTCCTCTTTTTATATTATGGTCATACTAGTGAGTTTTCTTTTTATTATTTCTTAGACACTAAAAAGGAGCTTATTTCATATGCTCTTCCTATTGACTATTAATTTACATATGTTATTTAAAGAAATATCCTATTCAGGAAAAAAATTTATATAGAATTAGAAGATATAAAAATACTTAAGTTTCAGAATCATTGTAGCATTAACATTGTAGCATTAACAAATATGTGCCCTCTGTTGGATATGTTTTCATTTCTGTTATAGTGTCCCTTGAATTATGAAAGGTTATCACTTGATATAATCCAGTTCTTGCTTTTCTTTAGCCAGTAATATTTTCCATGTCAAATTTTTAGAAACCTTTACTGATCAATGTCATGAATTTTTACATTTATGTTTTATAGGTTTTTACATCTCACATTTAGTTTGATAGTCATTCTTTATAAGGTTTGAGGTAGGCCAGGTGCCGGTGGCTCACACCTGTAATCCCAGCTACTCAGGAAGCTGAGATCTGAGGATCATGGTTTTAAGCCAGCCCAGGCAGGAAAATCCATGAGACACTTATCTCCAATAAACCACTCCAAAACTGGAAGTTTTGATGTTGCTCAAGTGGTAGAGTGCTCACCTTGAGCTGAAGAGCACATGGATAGCGTGAAAGCCCAGAGTTCAAACCCATGACTGACATACAATCAAAAAAACAAAGGATTGAGGTAGTTGTCTAAGATCCTTCTTTAAATCTAGAGAGGCAATAGTGCCAATACAACCATTTAAGATTCTGTTTTTATTTCATAAAATCATAGCATCCTTTTCAAAATCTGTGGACCATAAAACTAAGAATTTATTTTTGACAAATCTGTTACCTTATTCTATGTGTCTGATCTTATAGTTGAACTATGTTGTCTTCACTATTAAACATGGTAATACTATTCAAACTAGTATGAAGGCTCAAGCTACAGCATTTTACAAGATTGCTCTGACTGACCTGTATTCCTTGAATTTACATACGAGATTATTGAGCAGGTGGACCAATATTCTACAGAGATATCTAAATATTTGATAGTCACTCATATTTCACACCTTGAGAAAATACAGACCCCTGATATTATATAGAGAAAATGTCTTTAGAGACTGCTCAATGCAACTAAAATTAATTTATGAATGAGATAAGATTTAGATAACAGTACAGCATAATAAAGCTGAATGATAACGACTTGAGCTGTACTGCAGAAGAGAGCGAGAGGGGGACAACATAGGAGCTGTATGTCATTGGTATTGTTTCAAAAAACAGAAAGACTTCAGAGAAGACAAGGGGAAAAATAGTGTCCTGAATCTAGTTTCTTTTTAATCCACCTGATAGTTTGGACTGAAAGTCAGATAACATGGGAAAAATAAAACAGCATTGTATAGAGCTGTTAAAATGTAAAGAAGTTGTAATAGGAATATAATTTATTTCCAAAGAAATAAGAGAAAGAATAACAATAACAATTGCTAACGTGGATAGAAGATGGATCACATTTTATCATATATAATTTTGAAAAAACATTCTAGGAATGAAAATTTAAAAGTCATAATTTAAAATACAATTTGTATTATAACTAGATAGTATAGCTCAGTGGTAAAACATTGGCCTAACATATGTGAAGCAATTGTGTGATCTCCCAAGCATTGCAAAGTACACACAAAGCACACACACACAAAAAACAAATGAACACACACACACCACATACACACATTTGGAATATTGTTATTATCATATTAAACAGAGGAAATTATCACAAATAGTAAAAGTATTTTAATATATGAAATCATATTATTGCTCATACTATTTAAAAGTTTAGTAGAAATAAAATAGTCACAAGATACTTGGATTCTTATAGATTGAGTAAATTGAAAATTAAGAAATAAAAGACATGAGAACTTTACAAACAAGTTTTAAATAATAAACATTTTGAAATATTTGTCCTTTTAGTTTGACAAAAGATTGATGTAAGTGGTGTTTTAACTCAAGATTTAGAAGATGATAACCAAGTGCTCTATATCTTGCTAGGGATGGCTATATCTCTCATCATTTCACTCTGGAAATTTTATGATAAGTTCTCATAATTTCTCAATCTCTCCCGAATTACAAACCTTATTTACACTTCCCACCATAATTAGAAAATGGAAACCACAAATTACTCTGCCCAGCTCAAACATTTTTTTTTAATTCAAGTACAAATATTGCCAAAAAGTGACCAGGAAATAAAGCCTTTTTTAATAAAGTATGTGCTTCTTGAAAATACAGTATTTGTTACATGGACAAATATGTTAAGGACTATAACAAAATAAATTTATTTAAATTCACCAACCATATAAAATTTAAGAAAATAATTTTTTACATATTCACATGTTAAATATTTTGAAAGCAAAATATATGCCTGAATAATTTGCATGTGTTATAATTATGCAAAACTAAATTAACTAATCTACAACTCTGAAAAAGAATTACACTAAAGAAACAAAACAAAAGAAGTTCAAAATTTGAAATTTAAAAAATAAAGTGTACTCTTAAGTGGACTTAAGTAACTGTAAACCCTCTGTATATCAATTTTATAATAAAACATGCATGAACAAAGAAAGAAAATTACCCATTGGTCAATAACAACGGGAAAAACATCAGTAGTTTTTTTTGAGTGTTCAAAAAAATCAATGGAAGAGATAACAATGTTCCTCCCATAATAAATGTAGTCATTACCTTACTTAAGTAACTGTATCCCCTCTGTACATTACCTTTACCATAAAATTAAATTGAAATTAAAAATAAACTAAATAATATACCAATTAAGAATTTGTAGAGAGCTAGGAAGTTGGCTAACTGGTAGAGCGTTTGCCTTGCATGCTTGAGGCCCTGGGTTCGACTCCTCAGCATCACGTAAACAGAAAAAAAAGCCAGAAGTGGCGCTGTTGTTCAAGTGGTAGAGTGCTAGCCTTGAGCTAGCCTTGAGGGACAGCGCCCAGGCCCAGAGTTCAGGTTCCAGGACCAGACCCCCTTCCCCCCCCAAAAAAAAACGGAATTACTAGAAGCCATTGGTTAAAAACTTTTTAGAAAACTTCCCTAAGTACCCAAGTAATATAATTTGTTGATAGTATTTATATATTTCAACTTCAGCAGAGAAGCCAAAAGTTTAAAAACTGTTACAAAGTAAAGTAATAAATCAGAATATATTATTATTAATAATAATCATAAGATGAATTTATAGTGGTAGTCAAATATGTAGGAAATGAGGCAATTTGCCATTCGTTTGCACTTAATAAGTGAGAAAGAATTTTCTAGGTCTTTTTAAATATATAAGTTTAATGAAGTAACGATTCTGTCACATCATATGATAATCAGATGAAGCTGATATTAGAACAAAGAGCAGATTGTACTAAGTTTTTGATGGTAATGTATATACTTATTTTGGTTGTGAGAAATTGTGTTCAACTTGGGGTATTGTTTTTGTTAGACTGGTTAATTTTAGGATAGGGGTTCCCTTTCCACAAGAACAAGCACCTGATCTGTCTTTTTAGCCTTCCCATTACCAATGGCATAAGAGTTGCATATCAACTTGTCTAGATTCCTACCTTGGCTGGCCTGGATTCTGCAGTCCTTCCAATCTTAACCTGTAAATAGTGCAGGATGGTGGAAATAATACAATGCAGCCAGCTATAGATTGAGAAGGATGTCCACTAAACTTTTGGCCTGGGTTCTGTTCTCAAGCCTCCTCAATAGTTAGGAGTTCAGATAGAAGCCCCTACTGCCAAGCAGTAAGAGTATTTTTTAAAGCAACTAGACATATATATTACTTAGGCATGTGAACACCTCAGGAGAAGAATAAATAAGCAGTGAAGCATAGAGGACAGGCCCAATTTTAACTACCTACTAAGAGGCTGAATAAACTTAGCTAGCTATTCAGGAGGCTGAGATATGAAGACCACTATTCAAAGCCAGTCCAATCATGAAAATAAATGCGATTATCTCAAAAAAAAACAGAAGTGGAACAATGGCTCAAGTGTTAAACCACTATCCTTGGTCACAGAACCTTAGGGAGAGCGCCCAGGCACTCACTATCAAACCTCAGGGATGATGAATGAATGAATGAGCACTTGCACATGCCCCTGCGTGTATATGCGTGCATGTGTACACACCCACACACACACTCTCTCTCTCTCTCTCACACACACACACACAAATGAGTATTTCAATGCGAAGTTCTTTTTTATTACCTTGCTGTAATCTATTTCCCTGTATTAGTTTACAAATTAACAAAATCAGCTAAGCACCTATTTACATACAACTCATCATGTTTCTCTAAAGTCAACTCTCTTTTTGGAAGCAGGCTTTTATTTGACCCAAATGTAAATTATTCAGAAGGTCGATTCATCTCCCTCAATTCTGTAGAATTAGGTGATTGTTTAGCTTCCTCCAAGCAATATAATTTTGTGAAATCCTGCATCAAGCAACGTATTTCTTTCACTAGAAGGGAAGCCTCTGTCAAACAATTAATAATAGGTTTTTCTTCTCCTTGCTAGCATCTGTAGTTTTATTATCTTCATATATTTCATGGTGTGTCTGTGTATGACAAAGACTGCTGTGAAAATAAAAAGACCCTTCGCAGCACTTATCATTTATATACCATTCATAGATATGAAGGAGTTTAAATATTACTGAAATTGCTTTGGAATGAATCATGTTCACATTGACTATCGTGAAAAATAAGAATTGGTTTTTCAGAACTTTAGGTAAGAACTTGATTGAAAGAAACAAAAGGAAAAGTGAGGAACAACTCAACACATACATTCAAATGAAGCAAAATAACCCAAGGGAACAAATTAATTCATTACTCAAGAACTTGCAGGAAATGCAAAGACTTAAAAAAACATCAGCTATGACAAGCTTATGAAAATTCTGACTCATGGGAGTCTACTCTTGTGAGGATAGAGGTTAAAGCACAGACTGGACAGAAAGATATATACACCATGCCATGCACATGTTATTCTAAATTCCAGGAAGAATAACATAACGTGGACTGAGCCCAAGATCATACACTAGTATCTGAAAAATAATCAGGATAATTTAGGGCTGGAGACATGACAAAGTGGTAAGAACACCCATTTAGGGGGCACAAGACACTCAATTCAAACTCTAATATTATGGGTATTAAAGTAAAAAGCTTTGTTTTTAAATAATTGGAATAATTGTAAGATTTGAGTATTTGAGTGGAAAAATGCATGAGAGAGATAGAATGAACCCATGGTGCAATGCTTTCAACTTAACTGAAAATGTTTTCTGGTACTTTAGACAAAACAGAGTTACCTTGCAAATGAGCATGGTTGTGCATTTGAGTGATGGAAATACTTTACTTACACAGGTGTAAATTGAATAGATTTTATTTGGGTAGATTGTATTTCTTGAATTAAGAGCCTGGATGATGTCCCTGAGATTGTTCTCTCAAGGCTACCACTCTACTACTTTGAGCCACAGTTCCAATTCTGATTTTCTGTTGGTTGTTTGGTAATAAGAGGCTACTGGACATTCCTGTCCAGGATGGTTTCAAACCATGATTGTCAGATCTCAGCCTCCCGAGCAACCAGAATGCCAGGCAATAGCAGCCGATAGTTTTAATAATTTAGTAAATTGTACAGTTACTGAAGTTATTCATTATCATTATAACCTGTGTAATATATGTGTGTATGTATATATCAATGTATAGGGATAGAAATATTTTAACATATTTTTGTATCTACATTAGATTTATGAAATCATCCATTATAAAATAAAATGGAAACAAAAGTTAATAAGGAGCAAAACAAAGGAAATTATCACATGTTTCTTGTTGTTTAATGGAATACAAATTGTGAGAATCAGTTTGGGAAAACCATCTCTACGTTAACAAAATGGATAAGAGGTATTAATTCCAATCCATTTTTTGCCCATATTGTGCAATTTCACACATGAGTGTCAAAATCAAACCACACTTTTTGTCTTTGCTTTTAACTCACTTGTTATAATTTACGGGTTAGTTGAAGTAATCAAATAAAGATTAAAATAATTTTATGTGAGGCTATGTATTAGAGCTGAAAATGATTTTAAATGTGATAATACCTAATTAAATTGGATATTTCTTACTTTTACTCTGTCATGTCCCTCATTTCCACATTAGGAAAGTACATAGAAGGTTCTCACTAAATTATATGTACATTTATGAAATAATGTATTGAAAGAATATGGGCACAGTGTGGTTTTAGCTTATTGAGACCTGTAGGAGGAATTGTGTTTCTGAAGACTTGCAATACATTGTGATGAAGATGAAGGGAGGGATGTGCTTATTCTGGAAAACTGGCTAGAGGATTGCTCCCATAAAGGCAGTGATGAATTCTTCCAAAAAGTTACAGTAAAATCACTTCCACAACCATGTTCACTGCTGCACTATTCACCGCAGCCAAGTTACGGAAACAGCCCAGATGCCCTTTGGAAGAGTGATAGTTGGAGAAAGTGTGGCACATATACAAAATTGGATTGCATCCATCCATTATGAAGACTGTTACATTATTTGCAACAAAATGAATAGATCTAAAACTATATCAAGTGAACTAAGTCAGAGCCAGACACACAAAGGACCCATGTTCTGTCTCATACTTGGAAGCTAGAACTTTATTACAAGTTTACACAAAAATATTAACCAAAGCATGCTATTTGCGGAGTATTTCAAAGGTGTAATTTCTTATAAAAGTGAACTTTTAATCCAACAAAATACATATCAGGAAACTATCACTTGGAAGATGTGAGGGGAAGTCAAAGGGAAGGAATAAAGAGAGTTATGGAGGAAGAGAGTGAAAGTATAATATTCAATGTACATAGTATGAAACTAGGAAAAATTAAGGTGGGGTGAGGTTTGGAAGGGTGTGGAAAAGTTATATAAAGATCCATTATACTTAAAAAAACTGATTTGTTGAATGGAAATTCCATTGTCCAAGTATTTAAGATAATAAAAATATAATTAACAACAATGGAGACATCTGATCTTAAATCCTATTTCCATCACTTTTAAAAAATAAAATTGTTTGCTCTATAAATTCATCAGAGGGATGTATTTTGTGGCTAGCTAGATCATTGCACATGTGCCTCTCTCTTCTTCTCTCCCTTTCTTGGTTCTCATAGGTAATATGATTGCTCCATAATTATCCTAATTTATTTTGCTTTTATATTTTTGGTTGCATCATTTCACTTTCTGCTCTGCCATTTCCCAACTAATTTACATAGAAGGCTTTATTTCCTATTTTCTCATTCCTAGAATAAGCTGCACATGAAGACACCACTGGTCCTCAATTTCAGTCTGTACCTTTGAATACGGAGGAAAATCTTTCCTCTGCTCTCTACCAATTCCCGACTCTCCAGTTAGAATAATTTAGAATAGTAAAAATGATAAAAGAGAAAATAAATAATAGTGAAAAAACAGATGCAGAAAATTCACCGGATTTTTCTGAGCAGTTCATCCAATGTGAACTATTGGGGAAATACATGGACACCTCATTCTCACTGGCACTCAAAGTCTCTGGCTAGGCAATTCTGATGAAGATGAGGAACAAGTAAAAAAAAGTGAGAAATGGTATCAATTGCAAGAAAAAATGGAGAAGGATTTAATCAAATTTATTCTTTGGTCTGCCGAAAATAATCGCCTTACTACAGTGCAGAGACTACTTTCCAAAAAGGCCAGGCATGTGAATACTACGGATAACAATGAGTATACCCCTCTTCATTGAGAAGCCTACAGTGGACACTTAGACATTGTCCATGAGTTGGTGGCTCCAGGTAGATATTCATGTAATAATTGTCAATGGCTGGACACCTTTGCACAGTACTTATACATGGAATAATACCAGAGTAGCTTCTTTATTTCATCATGATGCAGATACCAATGGACAAACTAAAGGCCTCTTGACCCCCTTGCATCTTGCTGCTGGAAATAGAAATAGCAAAGTTATGCTAGATCTCTTTTTGTTGAACCATTATATCCAACCAGGTCTGAAGCACAACTGGGAAGAAACTGCATTTGATATTGCCAAAAGAATAAGTATGTATCACTACTTTTTTGAAGTTGTGGAAGGCTGTACAAATTGTTCTCTAAAGTCCTAATGGTTTGGTTAAATTTCTTAAATTTCAAAATTGCCAGTCCATCCTATGTGTCCATACAAAATATTTTCACGATACAAAGCAACAGTAATATCTTACTTTAAAAATTCATGGATTGCATGGTATTCTTCCAAGTGAATTGCCTGAGTTTAATGTCAAAATATATTCGAGTTGATTGTATACTAATGATTTCTGTAGAGTATTTGATTTTTTAATAAGAAATAATTTTAACTTATCTGTTGAAATGAGTAGTACAGAAACTAAAGATATTTCTGATGCTTGTCTGAAAAAAGTATATTTTAAATTATTTAGTATTCTGTTTGTATAATATTCATCATCTATTTCATTCTCTCCTTGATATAATACTTTGAATTCGACATTGTTTTATAATATATAGGTTCTTAATAAATGTGTCCTTTCAGATTGCATTCCATATAGAAACAGTTAAAGATTCCTTTAATTCCTAGTTCCTTATGAAATTTTATTTCTTTGGGATAAAATGACAATGTTATCTTATTTCAAAAGTTTTATAAAGGTTATGCTATGTAAAGGCCTTTCTGAAAAGGTGAAGATTGAATACACTGATGTCAAACTAACTTTTTTTCTATGAATTACATGTATTATTACACTTGTATATTTGTAATCAACTTTTTAATAACTGTTTTTCATTTCTTGCATCTGAAGAATGAAAAATATGGAATAATTCACAAATTTTCATATCATTTACATGGCTCTTGTGCAAGAGCCATGTTAATCTCTGTATTGTAATTCAGGAAGACGTACTGCTGAAGCATGTAGTATCCTGTAAATTTAAGTAGTTAATGATGCAATCTTAAGACAGGCATATATCCTTGGTTGCCTATTTGTAACAAGGAAACCTTATTGTTACCTAAATTTCTATTCATCTTATTTCTGTAAAATTCTGTTTATGGTGGAAAAAACTTATATTGTTTGTTCAATTGTTCACATTTGCAATGTTTGTCAATAACTATTTTAAGTCTTTTTCATTTGAAATTTGATCATATTTTGAAGCCTTTATAGCTAGGTCCAAAGGTGATGGCTTTTCAAGTACTTACTTATCAACTGATTTAGCTTTGTGGAGCTAATGGATTCAAAGTAAGTCTTGCTTAAGAGCTACTTCTAAAATTCTCCAGCTTAAAATGTCACAAATGAGGTCTTACTGGCACAAATGTCTGCCTGACCCATTACCCTTGCTCCATGTAGGAACAGAACAACCAGAATATCTTACCCTGACAGCATAGCTTGTCTTACTGGAGCAAAACTAATCTTAGTTATAAGGGATCATAGAGAGATGAACAGTTCAGACAGAACTGTTCAGACTAGAACATATTTTAGTTAAAATAGAATTATTTATTATCCCTACCATTTCAAAAGTTGCTAAAGCCAAGAAGGTGAAAAAATTTTCATATGCATGATTACCCAATGTCCTGGCCTGTCTACAATCCAACCAGGCAGGAACTTACACCACTGATTTTCTATCACCAAATATATTCCATAGTTCCAGGAGAAGTCCATATGTTTCTCCTCGTTATTAGGCCTTAAATTGGTAATGTTTTAATTACAGTGTTTCCTGTACATCTCCGAATGGTAAAGCTTTAGGTCTAATTCTACCAAACACTGAGGTAGAGGTAATGGAAAAATATTTTAAAACAGTTGCCTTTGCTACCCTAACCACAACAGAACAATGTAAAACATTTTCTTATATTATATATACTTATATATTTTATATTTATATGTGCTGATTTTATATTTCACACAGTGAATTTTACTGGAATTGATTGATAATTTGACAAATTATTTGATATTTATTCCAATAAATAGATTGGAATATAAATAATCAGGATTAGAATATATATTAAAATATAAAAAGTATCAATACAATGTTTTCGCTATAAACTGTGATACCTTGTAAGTGTTCTTGGTTTCTGAATTCACATGTTAAAAAAACAATGTTGTTTTCCTCCAATCTATAAGGGCTTTTACTCTGCTGCTCTGTTTATTTTTTTAACTTGCTGATCCCAAACTGTTTTTCTCCATATTTCTGAAGCATTCCTACTGATTATACCCAAATTTTGCTGATATGATATCTAAAAGGTATTATTCTTCTACAGGATCCACGGGTCCTCGGAACCCAGGTCCCAGTTATCTGCATCATCAGATAACTAGGGCAAGAGTTCTTACCTAGGCCCATGCAACATGCCAACAGAAAGTAATTGAAGACCCATCTCAATTTCTCATTTCTTATATTTCAGGGCCCCAATTCCTTGAAATGCAGGAATTAGCAGTAAGCAATTGAGAAAGGCAAGGCAACTTAAAATGCAAGATGAAATCATAAAATGTGAAAGTACAGTAATCAAACTTTCAATTTTCAGATGACCATCCCATATGAGTGAACAAGACCACAAATGTCACAAGATTATTTGTAATACCCCTCTCCTAATGATTAATGAATGATTTCAGTCCAGGATCATCAGGCCAAAAAATAGTTCCTGGAATGATAGATCCATAATTGGTCTACGAAGACTAGGAAAACTTGACATAGAAGTCAAATATAATTCAGAAAAACATTAATTGAGAAGATCCTTAGTGCTTCAAAACACTGGTACTTCAGTAAAACTTGGTTCTGTAGTATAAAAATGTTGTCATTCTTAAACAAATGATAACCTACATTTAATCTCCTGAAAGTATATTCCTTTTCAAATAAACTTTTTAAAATCACATTTGCCAAAATTACACTTTACAAGCAGATAATATTTAGTGACGTTACAAGTTTTTCAAGTGTAGGGAGCAAGTTACAATAGAGTTGATTTATTTACCCAGTACTAATGCCAAACACGTTCAACCATTCATTAAAGTGTAGAAAGAGTACCCCCCATCATTTGTGTTTTTCAGTAGGTGACATCGAAAATTTGTTAAATAGATCAGCCTCCCATATTTCAAACCAAAAAATTAGCTAATAAAGTAAATTTCATCACATAATAAGTACATTTAAAAAAGTCATGAATAGTTGCCTTATCATATGGTGTTTTATGTTTTCCCTATCTCTCTAACATAATAAGAAATATGACTTTAAGTCTTAATATGGGTACTCATCAGAGATTTGACAAACATAAAACCTGTCTTCTATTTCTATCATATTCCTCTGCAGTAGTAAATTTTAATTTTCTTCATTTTCCAAAACTCATAGGTAGTAGAAAATATTATCCCATGTAAAATAAAATAATCAGAAACCATTGTACAACACCATTTACAAAACTGGTAGTTAGGAATACATTCTCAGCCATTTTTAAACTTTCTTGTTGACTACAGATTAATCTTCCTAATGGAGGGGAATAAAATCATGTCTAGGTGCTTCATGTCTCCACTCTTACAAATTGTTACTTCAGATGAATGAATTATGGAAATAAAGCTGACATCAGTTCAAGTATATGCAGGATATAAACTCCATGGAATGTATATAAACCTTTCAAAGTACTAGCAGACAGTTTAACAGAATGACTATCAGGAAGTTGAAACCAGAGAGGAATAATAGTAAAGACATAGAATGAATGAAAATGGAACAAGGAGCAAGTACAGCTAGAATATTCAATGTGCACAAGTGAGAAAGGACGTGGTAAATCGGAAATAAATCTTGTAGAAGGGGTTGGTTGAGAATGATAGAAGGAGTGACTCTGATCCCGGAACATTGGACAATTAGATGGACATATTTAATTGTAACAAAATTGCGCAACCTTTTGAAATTCAGTGAAAAAACACAACAAAAAACAAAAACACACAAAAAACACAACCAAACAGCAATCTCTATAGAGTATAATTATGACCTCTCAAAATTTTAAACAGTTAATGAAGGACAATCTTGGGAAAAGCATACAAAGCTGTTTAAAGTAGGCAGTTTAGGGTAGAGGAGAATTTTTAACAGATTTAAATAGATTGTCTAAGGTTATAAATGACCTACATCTGCTGAAAATATTTTCTTCTGCGAATTCTTTTGGCCTGAACTGGATACTCCAGTCCTGAGCCACACATGATAGCTTGTGAAGAGAGAAAGGAAGAAACAAGATCAAGAACCCATTACTCCACTGGAGAGAAAACAGTCCTCTATGTTTTCTCTCATTTCTCTTGACTACTTTTATTCATAATTTTAAGTCAAGTGAATTTGAATTATATTTTTTCCTTCTTTGTTCTGGCAAAGTAATTGTTCAAAGTAATTTAATAAATATTATTTGCCATTTTTTTCTATCATGCTCTTTACTTGTCCAAGTGAGTCCATTAAACTTCCCCCTTTCATTTGGGTGCCACGGAAACCCAGCATCAATGTTAATGAGGACAATCTCTATTGTAAAACTTTGTCTCCAAAATACCAGTCCAAGAAGCTGTGATCACAAATATTTAGCTTTACTTGTTTTCTTTTTTCTTTTACCTTGAAAGTTTTCTTGTGTCTAAAGTGCCCTCAAAAATAGGTACTCCACCACTTTTTGGTTCAATCCTACTAACCTCAAAGATATACTTTGCCAACAAGATGCTTAGAGGAAACCGAAGAATACTTCACTTTTATCTTCTCTCTTTAAGATTCTCCTTAGATACCATATCAGGATCAGTGAAGTTATTCTTTCCAAAATTATTTCAATAGATTATATTTCTCTTGGTCTTGCATTTGCTCAGAAGGATGTATGGAAAAGAATAGAGTTAAATCATCCATACCTTGGATGACAGTGTCTGTTACAAAAGGAAAATGCTCCTATGTCCTATTTGTCTGTCTTCCTCTTAGCTCTTGCCTGATTTCCAACTAATCACAGATTCTTGGCTTCAAGTCTAATGAAGGTGAAGGACTATAAGTCCTTCCCCACTGCTACATCTTCATGGTTTCTCTATTAAAAGTCTTATATTTGGATGTGAAATTTATTTTCATGTCTTCATTCAATCCGTTCTAAATTGTAGAGAGCTAAATAGGCTCTGTAAAATCACTTTAGGTAGCAAAAATATTAAGACAATATATCAAAAAGTTTGGCCTCCCTCCAATGATGAAGCTAATATGCTTAGCTAGGACTTCTAAGAACCCGTTTTCTTGCCTTTTCCATTTGCTCAATTCTTTTCTGATCCCAAAACTTTTTGGCTTATGTAATAAGGGAAGTCTTCACTATCTCATGTTAATAAGGATATTATATATATGAGCTACTAAGAAATGTGAAATCACCGGTTTCAGGTATCCAATCAGGTTTTTTTCTGTAGTTCAGTGCTTCACATGAAAAGACATTGTAGAAAGTATTACAAACAGAAAAGTGTAAACCCAATACCTACTTTCATTGTTGAGGGCACTTTCTCCCTAAATATTTTGACCCAAATTATCTTTTTCAGAGAATTACTGTTTGCTAATTAAAGTTAATTCACAAATTTTGATGTCTTTTTTTTTTAAGAAGGTTGAATTTAAATTCCACTACAACCTTGTTTCACACAGTGAGTAGATTTCCTGGGTAAGGACAATTCTCAAGCCTACCTAAAGGATTTATAGCAAGGTTTCTGAGGTTTGTTTGTTTAGTGTGAAAATGAGCCATCTTCACCCACATTGCTCACTCTCAGCTAAGTCTCCATGGATTACTTTGCATGAAAGTCTAATTTCCCAAGCAATTTTAAATTTTCATAACAGGCTAAGTTGTTAAAAAGTTTGAACGAATTAAAATTTACCTGTCATAATTTTGGGGGGGTCCAGCCGTGGGGCTGAACTCTGGGCCTGGGCACTGTCCCTCAACTCTTCAGCTCAAGGCTAGCGCTCTACCACCTGAGCCACAACGCCACTTCCGGCTTTTTTTCTTTTTGCTTATGTGGTGCTGAGCAATCGAACCCAGGGCCTCAGGAATGCAAGGCAAGCGCTCGACCACGGAGCCACCTTCCCAGCCCCACCTGTCATAATTTTAAAACTCTTTTGAAATTCATTTATTGGAACCGTGAATTCATCAATCCTAACTCCACCTTTATCATCAAATCAGTTAACATGTTGTTTTCATGATATAGTGTCCATGAAACTATTATTTTCCAGTGGCTTTGTTACGCATATATATAACCTTATAAGCTGATGCTAAGCAAAATGAATTCCAAGATATGGAAATAGAAAGTATTATTTGCGGTTGTTGTTTTTAATGTACTATGTGATTTCTATTTTCTTTTGGGTTTTTCCCCTATGCTTTATTCCCTGCTGTATTTGATTTTGGTAGCCTGTGTATTGTGTATATATTTACCTTAATTAAGGAAGGGAAGAGGAACAACAAAATGGTGAGACAGATGACAAAGGCAAACCAATGGAATATCAATACTCACAAGACAATATTTTGGAAATGTACGTTACAACTTGTGAGGGCTATTGGGGTGAAGGAAAACTGAAGAAAATGAGGAAGGGGTAACAAGTTTGAAAAGTTATGTATTCCCTACCTTAAAATTACTGTAACCCCACTGTACATCACTTTGACAATAAAATTAAATTTAAAAAATAAGCTGCATGAAATAAAATTTCACTGTATTGGTACAGTACACATACTGTTTGGTGTCTAATTTGAATTAATTACCCCTTTTTAATGAGAGGACCATCAACTTGAATGCTCTCCGACTAGACAATATTTTCACAATATACTTACCAATATTTTGAAAACAGAACAAATATAGTACTTTCTCATACTAAATCGAAAACAGTTTAATTCTATGGAAATCAATAACTTGTAAAAGTAAATAAGTTGTTAAGAAGACAGAATATATGTGTTCGTCAACATTCCAATGACTAGTTTCTACTCATTTTCAAATTCAGAAGATTCCATACCTGAGAGATTCGAAACAATACCGGATTGCATGTTATGTAATTCTGCAATAGATGCATTTTCCAATGGGGTGTTACAGATTGAGAGTCAACAGAAAAATAACCACATTCTGGTAGAGGATAAAACTATGTAGCATCGATAATAATTAATTCTTCAAGAGTAAGCAATTGTTTATCACAATAAGCTATAATTTTTATGACCACCAATACCAATATTTATGATATAAAGTCATCCTAGCCCAAAATTTTCCAACATTCAGGGTGCACCTCAAACTTCCCTTAATTCATGTCATGAATAGCTTATCTCTATTGTGAAAAAATACAACTCTGCTAATGTGATGCCATACATGTTCTGGTAAGAACATCACAATAAACTGGGTTGCATCATTTTCCCCCCACTGGTATTCTTGAGATCAGAACACTTGCAAATATTATTTATATTTATACTTTTTTATCTATCATATAAATTCTGGATGCTAAAATCGGAAGATTACAGTTGAAAGCCCACCCAGGCAGGAAGATTCCCTAGATTCTTATCTCCAATAAACTTCTCAGCAAAAGCCAGACGCCAATGGCACTGAGATTGAAGTGGTAGGGCACGAGACTTGAGCATAAACAGGCTCAGAGACAGTGTCCAGGCCCAGATTAAAGCCCTAGGACAAACCAATAAAACAAAAACAAAATAAAAACAAACCCCAAACCTAACATTTTTCTCAGTGTATACAGCAGCAAATAATTAAGGAAATTGCTTCCTGTGTTACATACAGGTAGAAGAAAGGAGATGTCACACGATTATTCTCTTCATAACATGTTATACCAAAGACTCCAAAAATTGCTCTTATTCTAAATTTATAAATTAATATCATCAATTTGTTGGCAACGCTGTCTACAACATTCACATTATCATTTTATACATGAACTGTTGGAATTATCTATTAACTAAGTTCTAATTATAACTCTCTTGAAAGAATATTCTAGGCACATAGAATGCAAAATCATTTGTGAGTGTCAATTAAACCCTCTACTTAAAAAGAATTTTGTAGAATCCCATAGAATATAAAATTACAAACAAAACCAAAATATTTATTTTAAATCTAAATTCTAATTTAGCAAGATCTTCAAAATCCTACATTAGACGAACTTTGCTATTTTTCCAGGCTTAAGCTTTTGTAATTCTTTATCATTTTTTTTGGGATACAACAGAATGATGATAACTTACTTTTTCAAATTTTGGATGGGAATCATGAGTCATTTTGCATCTAGGAATGTTCTGTAATGAAGAGAGAATTTAAAACACAAGTGAGGATTAAGTATGAGTTGCATGTCAACAGGAAGTTTGACTTCTCAAAGCATAATGACAAAATTAGCCCAAACGTCCAACTACGTATTCCTTTCTTGTTTGTTTTGATTTACTAAGACAAAATTATACACCTTGGTCGTGGGAAGGTATCAACTATGTAATTCCATTCTCTAATCTCCTGTCTTAATTTCAGAGCTAGAATTCTAGGCTTGTATCACATTGCCCTGCCATAGTTTCTTGCTTTGTTTAATCTAGATACAGACTACCAATTCTGAACTTCTCCAGTGATATTATACACCAGAGTGACTGCTTAGACTTTATCGACAATTTTCAAAGATGTTCTAACATTTGATACAGGATATGAATATTTTCAGACGCACCTGCGGGATCTCTGATTCATTCCTCCATGGATCCTATCCCTTTAATAATGATTATTGACTCTCTTACTATCTCTGATCCTTACCAATGTAATATTCTCAAACTTATTTGAAGGAAGTTCATTTGAGGACTTTCTAATATTAAAAATTATCACTTGATTCTAGTCTTATTCAGGACATGTATTTATTGTTTTCTAACTTTTCTATACATTCTGAGAGTTGTTTCATTTGTGCATTTGTGTGTGCACACATAAGTGCCTCTGGGTGTATGTGTATGTTTGTATGTATATATGCAAAAGCCTCAAGCAATCTTGCTCATGACTGGTATTCCATGACTTGAGCCATTCTTCCAATCCAGATTTGGACTGCTTAATTTTATATACTGTTGCAAAGAGTGTTCTGCCCCGGCTGGATACAAATTGAACTTCCCAGACTCCTTCAAATTCTTAGGTTTTATTTCTCCAGGAGTATCAACTTTTAAACTACAAACATTTCTGTGAGGGTAACGTCTAAGCTGTAGCCCAGATTTTTAACTCAAGAATTCTTTTTTTGTTGTTTTGGTGGAGGGTCCGGTCATGGCGCCTGAACTCTGGGCCTGGGCTCTGTCCCTCAGCTCTTCATCTCAAGGCTAGCACTCTACCACTTGAGTCATAGCGCCAATTTTGGTTTTTTTCTTTTTTGCTTAAGTGGTGCTGAGGAATCGAACCAAGGGCCTCATGCATGCGAGGCAAGTGCTCTACCACTGAGCCACCTCCCCAGCCCATAACTAAAGAATTCTTATAAAGATAGATGAACACACACATTACATATCTTCATGCTGAGATATGAGGATTGAGGTTCAAAGCCAGCCCAGGTAGGAAAGTCCCAGAGACTCTTTTCTCGAATTAACTAAAGGAAAACTGGAAATGGCACTGTGGATCAAGTGGTAGAGCATTAGCTTGAGCAGAATAGCAGACAGACAGCTCACAGGCCCAGAGTTCAAGTGCCAAGATGACCACCAACAAATATATGTATGTGTGTGTGTGTGTGTGTGTGTGTGTGTGTCTGTGTGTCTGTGTGTCTGTGTGTGTGTGTAAAGAAAAAAAAAGAATTGTGATATTAGCCACCAGTTCATTGCTAGCTTAATCCCTGCTCTCACAAGATGGACATTTTTCCAGCTAAATCCACGCTCTTATATCCGACTTGCATTGGAAACAGAATTATTCTTCCATTCTACTTTCTACAAAGTTGCATGATTAGCAAGCATGATTTAGAATGGGAGTGTCCTCATACTTCATGTTCCACGTAGGTGTCTTGCTTTCTGTATATCACTTCCATAAATCTACATACTGGACTTGGCTTTATTGTTTCAATGTTGTCTTATTTGTAATCTTCTATATTGTATTGAACCTTTATACTTAAACACAGAACTTCTCTTTCTCCTTTTATTGCAATTGTTTCCCTTACTGTTAACTCATGTACACTTGGGAAATAATGAACAGCATGTACACTCACAAAAAGAATGTTCTCAAAACCTTCTTCCCATTTAAAATTCGCCTTAATTTACAGAGAACTTACAAAGTTTGAACTCAATGTACTCATGTATAATGTATTTATAAGCAATATAAATTTCATATTTTCTCTTTACTAAGTTGTCTCTGAAACACGTGTTACCTCAGGTCCGTAGGTGTTCAGTGTTATTGCAGTGAAGCCAGAAAATATTCATTAAACCTCAAGCAGCACCATCGATTGTTACTGGAAGTAAGTGTTACTGGATGTGGAAAGTGACCCCAGGAGAGGAATGGAACAAAGAGGAAAAACAAAGTTCAAGTTACCTTGTGCTTTCCTTTTACTGTACAAAAAAAGTATCCCAAGCCTTGAAGGAAACTCTGTCCCTGGCTTTTTCAAGTGTGTTCTTTAATCATATAAATTTTTTCTGTAAACTTCTAGTTCATAGTGTTATAAAAAGAAATAATGTACCATTTGAAGGCCAGCATAGAACAAAAGGAAATAACGTTGTTTTAAAGGGTTCTCCTGCAAAGGAACAAAGACATGGAGGTTTTAAAGTGTCTTATGGATGGATGTTTCACCCCTGAGATGACTCTCTTGATGCAGGAGTCAGTTATCAATTCCTTTGGTCTGGTCCTGAGTTCTCCAGAGCAATAAGGATTCCAAAAAAGCAGGATCCAGTCAATATGATCAGCAAAAGAAGCCTCTTCTCTGACCAGTACACCTTTAAGGAGGGTCCCAAAGAACTATCAGGGATTTTTGTTTGCTTGTTTGTTTAGTTTGTGCTCATTCTGGGTCTTGAACCCAGAGGCTGGATCCTGTCCCTGAACAGTTGTCTTTCCTGCCCACCTGCCCCCAAAGCTAGTACTCTACTGCTTGAGCCAAAACTCCACTTCTGGTTTTTTGGTGTTCAATTTGCGATAGGAGTTTGACAGACTCTTCTGCCTGTTTTGGCTTTGAATTAAGATAGTAAGAAAGCTAAGTGACATCAACTGTATAGACTTTTCTTTTGAAACAAAAAATATTAGATGAAGTTTTTTGTAAAGCTAATATTTGACAATTTATAAAGGAAGAGAATATATCTAGCAAAGAAGCCATAACTTAAATAACTCAGCAAAAGTAGATGCACTGAATCATTTTGAAATTATTTTTTCTGCTTGAGAAGATTATTGATCTTGTCCTTCCTTTTGGGGAAACTGAAGGTAATATTTGCACTTTTTGTTGGTTGTGGGGCTTGAACTCTGATCCTGGGCACACTGCCTCAGCTCTTCAGCTCAAGTTGAGGGATCTACCGCTTAAGCTACAGCACCACTTCCGGGTTTCTGGTGGTTAATTGAAGATAATGGTCTCATGGACATTCCTGACCAGGCTGGCTTTGAACCACAATCCTCTGGTCTCCTGAATAGCTAGGATTCCAGGCGTGATTCACCAGCTCCCAGCTCATATTTGCATTTATGTGCACTGAATGACACTATGTACACACATAATGGAAATTTGAATCAAATGATGGCAGTGCAGCTTTTCAGAAAATTTGAGGTAACAATAAATATGTCCTCCTTTTCCACGTTGTTTCATTAATGACTCATGAGCTATGGGACCCTCAATAATCATTCTCTGCTATCTGTGTAGGTGTATTTAGTATCAGAAAATGTTCATAGAGAAATATAGAAAGACTGAGATTTTTAAAAAGCAAAGAAGTTAAGGTAAGAAAAAACAGCACAGAAGGAGATACATTTATTACACAGAGATTAAGAAGTAGCCTAAGACATTTAGAATGCTAAAGGTAATGAGATATAAGACTAGTTGATAACTATTTGTTCAATAACCAAAAATGGTTGTCTAAAAAAGTTTCTGGTATAACTTAGTTACTATCATTTATTACTTAACTTTGGAGTTATTCCTTCTCTTCTGTCACAACTGTTAATTTGCCTCTGCCGTTTTGGTGCCATGAATAACCAAAAAGATTTCCAAATCTCACTTAGACTACCCTTCTCATTGTGATTAGCAGTGACCATTCAAAAACCTGGAATCTTTGAATTTCCAGAATTAATCTTCAACTGACATCTAAGCACATTCATGACATTAATTGCTGTGACCTAATGAACAAAACTTTTTTTCAACACAATATCCTAATATAAGTAAAAGTACATGAATTAGGGACAATTGTCAGGTGTCAGTATGCCAGGAGCAATTATATATTCCAAGTATGGGTTCTTTATTTTTCATTTACTAACTGAATGTTTTTTGGTTTGTTTTGGTTTTGTTTTTTTTTTATGCTTTTTTGCTCAAGGCTATCACTGTACCACTTGAGGCACAGCACCATTTCCAGTGTTTTTCTGTTTAAGTGGTACTGAGGAATTGAATTCAGGGTTTCATGCATGCTAGGCAATCACCATATCATGAAGCCACATTCCTAGATCCCTAAATGACTTCCTTAAGTTGACATTACATTTTCATTCAGTAACTATGTACCATAATATTGGCCAGGTGCTAGAAAATAATGTAGAAAAGAATACAATAAATCCAGTAAGGCTAGATGGAAAATGAATAACCCTCACAGTCTTGCAAGGGCACAGAGGGCTTATCTCATGGAGAATTATCAACACGCTGAATGAGACAGCTCCAGACCCACAGCCCACCTCCAGAAAGAGTGGGCCATCTTGGGTTCCAGCCACCTGGGGACGTTGGTCCATCTCCTACAGCACCCATTCTACCAGTTCCTGAGAGTGGCAGTGAGAGAGAGAGGGAGAGAGAGAGAGAGAGAGAGAGAGAGAGAGAGAGAGAGAGAGAGAGAATCAGAATTACACTTAAATTGGGTGCCAGTGGCATAAAACTCTAATCCTAACTACACTGGAGGCTAAGATGTGAGGCTCATTGTTCATAGACAACCCAGGCAGGAATGTCTTTGAGAATCTTATCTCCAAAGAACCACCAGAAAACTGGAAGTGGCACTCTGGGCTCCATTGATAAAGTGCTAGCCTTGAGCTGAGGAACTCGGGAACAGTTCCCAATCCTAGAGTTCAAGACCCACGACTGAAAAGAAGTGGACTTCCCACCACAAGAAGTGGACTGAATAGCACCCATTGTCCTAGGGAGCATGGTAGAGAAGTCAGGCCAAGCTTCCTGTGAACTTGAGGTCATAATTAGGTCACCTGGCTTCTCTGTGCCTCGGTTTCCCCAGCTGCAAAACTGAACAAAGTGAAGGATCCCCTTCCTCATTGGGATAGGATAATAATGAAAGAGAGCCATATTTTGGTTCATAATCCCACACCTGTTGCATGGTTAATAACAGGCCCCACCTGAGCCCTTTCTGGTATCTTCCTGTCATATGCTCACAGAATTGCCAAAAACTTATCTGAAGGCTGCTCCCTCTCTGCCTAGCCATTTTCCAGAGATCACTCTGTATAAAGCCTTTGTTTCCTCACTACTGTCCTGTGAGGAGACTGAGGTCCAAAGGTTGAGGCCCTACCAAGAGCTTCACGTGTGGTCAAGAATCTGCTGCTATGGACTGAGTTTGGGATAATCCATCTAAACCGATGATTGAGCACGACACCACATTTCTACCATCCCAACTAGAGAGGACCAGGCCTGGTGGAGCATACCTTTCACAGGAGGACTGCAATCCAGCCCAGCCTGAGCATATATTTAGTTTCTATCTCGGAAATCCTCAAGACAGAAAGGGGGCTCATCAGAGCCAGGGAGAGGAAACAAGCAGGGGGGTCATGGTGTTTGACCCAGGGTAGGTTGTTGTTGGGGTGGAAACTCACCTGTGCTGCTGGGAGAAGCTGTTGGCAGCTGCTCCAATTCTGGCAGCCTCGATGGCGGCAGCATTATGGACACATGGGCCCAGAGCAGAAGACTAGGGGCAAGGACCAGGTCGTTGAGTTAGGCCAGCTGGTAGAATGACATTGCTTGAGGTTTGAAACCTGGCACTGTGTGAAGGGAGGGGAGGGGCTAGGTGGGGCTGGGAGCATCAATTTTCTACTATACAACAAAGTCACCTCAAGTCTCTTCCTCACCTCTCAGCAACATCTATCTTCCTCTACTGCTGGTAGTGGTGTAAACTAACAGAGGAAATCCCAGTGGTACCTGGCAGCATGGAATGTGGGCGTGGCCAGCATTCTTGTATCCCATTGGTCAGAAAGAAGCATGAAAGAATGGGGGTGTGCCCAGAATCCTGTGAAGCAAGCAGCATGGGCAGAGTCAAGATGACAGCGGTTCTCCCAGCCCTTTTCCCAGGGAATTCTGTCCAATTTAGTTGGAGACAAGAGGGTAACCTGCTTTAACTGGATGACTACACAGATAGTTGTGTAGTTCTGTTTGTTGCCAGTCTCAGACTTTGAACTCTGGATCTGGGCACAGTTCATGAGCTGCTTTTGCTCAAGGCTGGTCCTCTACACTAGAGCCACAAGGCTTCTGGCTTTGTTGGCACTGAAGTTGGACAGGGGTCTCAAGGATTTTCCTGCTTAGGGTGACTTTGACCATGATCCTCCTATCACAGCCCTGTAAGTATCAAGGAGGACTGCTGAGAGCCACTGGTGCCTGCCTAATCATTGGTCTGGTTGACGTTCTTGGACAGACTGGTCAGTTCCCTATCCTCGGGTTGAAGTGGTGGGAGCTGGAGCCCACAATTTGAATCCTGGTCGTGCCACCTCCAAATGGTAGGAGATCCTAAGAAACTTTTCCTATCCATATGATTACCAACGGAATGTGATATAAGTCATGATTGAATGAAGAGTTCTTGAATGATTCTAGGATAAAATTATACACAATTATATTACATGACACTGATCAATTTTAGTTAATATTTTATTAAGCATTTAAGCAATCACATTCATCAAATGGAGGCATAATGAAATACCTAATAATTGGGCCTCAAATACTATAAAGGTGATGTTTTTTTCTACCAGGACTGGGATTGGAAATCATAGTCTTGGTAACTCTGTTGCACTGTGTAGGAAGGGGAAGCTTGCCTCCTTAAAGTCAAGAAATTCAAGTCTGTTCCTTAGGTCTGAAATTGATCACCAGCACTAGAAAACACCCTATTCATGTATAATTTACACATATGTTTTATATTTTTATATATATGTTGACTCCATATTGCGTTCAATTTAGTTATTTTATTTTTTGTTTTATTCATGTATTGACCATTTATTGTATTGACTATTATATCACATAGAACATTGACTACATAGGATATAGGTCTACATATGTATTCCACTTCATACCTGACACACAGAAGATTCACAGAAAAGGAAACCATGTGTCACCATCAGGTTCTTACTCCACGATTCATTATTTGGGAGCACTGACATCTGAACTCAGGGCCTACAAGGCCAAATTCATGAATGGGTGAGTGCAAACATGCCATCCTGGGGGAAATTGAGGTGACAGGTTGTTCCCAGGACCTGAGAACGATCCCCAGGGGTTAACCAAAGAAGAACAGACTGACATGCAGATGGAAGTATGCTAATGCATATATATATATATATATATATACATATATATATATATATATAGCATACTGCCATCTGCATATATATATATATATATATGTATATATACAGTGCCAGAGATGTCTATACATTATTCAGTTATATAGACTATATTCCTACCAATTCCTGGGTATTTATTATGTGTCCATGTAATTAATGTTATTGTTTTAATCTTTAAAATATTAATGAAAGCACTCAGTGTCCTGAAATTATTGTGTTCCTGTAAGTAAGAATATTCTTTTAATGCTTCATAAATATTAAATAAAATCAATCAGCCTTCTAAAATGATGCTGTTTAATTTTATAGGATCATCATTTACCATGAACTCATTCAACTGTGTCATTGACAAAATTCCAGTGTTATTCCTTTGGATGGGAACCAGTTTCTTAGTACCTCCTGCCATTGGTTGGTGTCAGTACGGGGATTCAAAATGAGGGCCTATGTTGCCTCGTGGGCCTATGGCTTCCCTGATACTCTGCCAGCCTTCAGCAATGCAACAGTGTCATTCAGACCCAGAAGGGTCACTGTACAAAGGAAGAAAACATAAAAGGCCACATTTTTTCTGTGCATTGTTTTTCCTGCAACACGTGAGGGTGTAGGATCCCAGAATCACCTGTGTGTCCAGTGGCTGCACCCCATCCAAGGGTGATCTAAGCTGAGGCAGAATTGCCACGACCTGAGTTCAAGCCCCATGCTGAGAAAAAAAAAATAGCTCCCTGGCTTGCAATTCACACAGTTTATTCTTACAGGCTTTGGATTTGAACTCAGGATCTGGGTAAATCTGCAGCAATGTGTATAAAGGGGAAGATCCCCTTTCATGAAGATAAAAAAGTCAGGCCTGTTCACTAGTCCTGAATTCAAGACCCAGCCCTGGAAAACATACTATTTCTATATATTGTAAAGATAGGATTTATGCTTACCTATAGATGTTCAGTCCATACATGTTTGGTGTGGTTGTACCTTGTATCTTTTGTTTTATTCATTTATTTACACATTCTGTTTATTACATTGATGGTGACCTATGACAGAACACCTAGATTTGTAGAAATGTTCTCCATCATGCCTGACCCCCAGCATTCTCAGAGAGAAGGAAAAAATTTTCACTCTCTCCTTCTTATTCCACGATACACTTGTTGGTAGTACTGGGATCTGAACTCAGTACAGAGCAAAACCAATTGGCGAATCAGTCAAGGTGATCATACGAACCTGTGAGCAACTAAGGAATGTGGCCATCTCCAGAATCTGACATTGATCCCCAGGGTAGTCCACAATAGTCAGAAATTCATAATTTAAACATAGGATCTATATTGACATACATGTGTGGTCAGCATCTTGTGTTCAGTGAAATTATTCTCCTTATTTTGTCTCTAATTCATGGAGGTATTGTGTATTTTAATAAGTATGTTGACAGATATAACAGTGCTGATATGGATGACAACCTGTTCCCAAGGTTACAGTGTTGTCTATGCATTCTCCACCGTATTTGAGACCCAGGACTTCACAGGAGAGGATGAAAGGCACAACGACTGGCTTCTGACATGAGTATGAATCTTTTGTCAGTGCTGGGATTTTAGCTCAGGTCTGGGTAACTCTGTTGTACTGTGGGAGAAGGGGAAGCTCACCATCTTTGAAGAGTAGAATGTCAGGCCTGGTGCAGGGCCTGATTTGAAGCCCAGCATTGGACAAAATAACAAGCCCACCTTTTTAAAACATAGGATTTCTCTTTACCTACAGGTGTGGTATGCATCTTGCATTCAGTGTAGTTATTCTTTCTATTTTGTGTCTTATTCATGGATGTATTGTGTATTTTATTGCGTATGGGGTGACAGATATAACTGTGCTGACATGGATGACAACCTATTCCCCTGGTTAAGAGTTGCCAATATAGCATTCTCCATCCTCAATGAAACCCAGGACATTCACAGGACAGGAAAACCTGTGCCACCATAGGCTTCTCACATCAGAATGAATCTTTTGGTAGTGCAGGAGTTTGAACTCAAAGCCTAGCAGGCCCAATTGGTGAATGGGTCAAAGTGAGCACACCAGGCTTTGAGCCACTAAGGAACTAGGCCATTCCTGGGACCTGAGATGAAGCCCTGGTGGGGCCCAATCTAGTAATAAATTCATAATTAAACAGTGGATATATATTTCCAAACATGGGTCGGCAGCATCTTGCATTTGGTGTAATCATTCTTTTTGTTTTGTGTTTTATTCATTGGTGTATTGTGTATTTCCTTGAGTATAGGATGACAGATATAACTGTGGTGAACTGGATGGCAACCTATTCCCATGAGTATAGAGTTGTGTATACATTCTCCTTCCTAGCTTAGCCCCAGAACTTGCACAGTTCAAGAAAACAGGTGCAATGACTGGCTTCTTACATCAGGGTGAATTTTTGGCAATGCTGGGATTCGAACTGTGGGCCTAGGAGGCCCAACTGCCCAATGGGTCCACGTGATCACACCAGACTGTGAGCCACTAAGGAGCTGGGTCATTCCCAGGAACTGAGATCGAGACCCAGGGAGGCCAAAATAGTCCTCAATGATCATTGAAACATGGGATGTATATTCACACCCGTATGTGGACTGCATCGTGCATTGAGTGTAGTTAGTCTCTTTATTTTTTTATGCTATTCATGGGTGTATTGTGTATTTTTTTGAGAATATGATGACAGGTATAACTGGGCTGACATGGATAACAACTTATTCCCATGGCCACAGGGTGGCCCAAGCATTGTCCATCCTAGTTGAGATCCAGGACTTACATAGGAAAGAAAACAGGTGCAATGTTTGACTTCTGACATCAAGATGAATCTTTTGGCAGGTGGGGAATCTGAACTCGGTGCCTAGCAGGACTAAGTGGCGAATGGGTCCACATGAGCACACCAGCCTTTGGAAAGTGTGATTGAGCCCCCTCTCCCCCCGTGGGGACAGCGGGGAGCACAATAGTCATCCATTCATAAGCTGAAGGAAGTATGCAAATGAGTACATATTTGTATAGAGTAGGAGAGATGGTAACCTGTGGTGGAATCCAATTTGCGTGACTACTGATTCTTGGTTCTTTCCTGATGCGTCCATTTCATGACTATGATGATTATTGTCATGCTTCATCAACTTCTTTACAAATAATCGATACCCCATAAGTCTTGCCTATCATTTCCTACTTGCATCATGCACAAACTACTCATTCAAGGATGGGATTGATCACATTCCATGATTCTTCCCAGGCCAGAAACGAGTACCTCAGGATCTCCTACCATTCCCTCCACATAGGGGGACTGAATTTAAGCCTCAGGCCTGGAAAATATACTCCTTATATAATTTTTTGAGGTCCACTTGTGGGCCTAAACTCTGGGCCTGGGTGCTGTCCCTCAGCTCATCATCTCAAGGTTAGTGCTCTACCACTTGAGCCACAGCACCACTGCCGGCTTTTTTTTCTGCTTATGTGGTGCTGAGGAATCGAGCCCAGGGCCTCATGCATGCAAGGCAAGAGCTCTACCACTGTGCCACCTTCCTAGCCCTCCTTATATATATTTTAAAGATAGTATTTATACTTCCTTGCAGATGTTCAGTCCATATTGTGTTTGGTGTGGTTATTTATTTTACTTCTTGTGTCATTCATTTATTTAGAATTTATTTTATTGACTCTGATGACACCTATACCATTTATTACATTGTTTACATCCTGTCACATAACCTCTAGATGTTAGATGTGTTCTCCATCATGCCTGGCAGTGCCAGGATCTGAACTTAGTGCCTAATAGGCCCAATTCATGATTGAGCATGGCAGCCTCTAGCCAATGAAGATGTCAGGTGGTTCCCAGTCTCTGAGATCGACCCCCAGGTTTGGCCAAAACAGCGATACATGGATAGGCAGACGGATGTATACAAATAAATATATATATTTGTAAAGAGTTCCATAGCCGTCTATGTATGATAGAATGACACCCACTATGTTCGTACCAACTCTTAGGTATTTATTAAACCGCCATTGAAGGAATATTGTTCTTTTCATGCTTAATAAACTATTAATTAAGCTCAATCAGCATTCTAGGATTACTGCATCCAACTTTAGAGAAGACCCATGTATAAACTACTCTTTCAATCAGTATTCCTATGCATAGGAATAGTCTCTTGTGATCTCCTGCGATTGATGTCAGAACTGCGATTTCAACCCAGGGCCTATGTTGACAGGTTGGCCTATGGCTTCACTGATAGCCCGCCAGCCACCAGCAATGGCAGGTCAGGTCCACTTTGCAGCTTTGTCATTCAGACCCAGGATGGTCACTGTCCAAAGAAAAAATTCGTAAAATCCCAGCTCTATGCAGCTCACCACTTTTTGTGCTTTCCAACGATTTTTTCTTCCTGAAAGCCCTCTTGGCCCAGGTTCCCAGGATCGGCTATGGGTCCAGAGACTGCACCCCAGCTAAGGGAGATCCAAGGTGAAGTAGAATTTCCATGACATGTGTTCAAGCCCCATGCTTGGCCAAAATCAATATATATCTATATCTATATCTATCTATCTATCTATCTATCTATCTATCTATATATATATACACATACACACACACACACACACACACACACACACACACACACACACACACACGTGTGTGTGTGTACAATTATTTAACTAAATTAAAAAAAAATAAAGCTCCCTGGTTTGGAATTTCTGCAAGTTTTCATTTCTAGCTTGGGATTTGAACTCAGGGTCTTGGCAACTCTGTAGAAATGTGAGCGAAGAGTTGCCATTACTTGAGTTCAAACCCCGTGCCAACCAAAAATGAAAAACTAAGTCACTGACCTCTGAGCAGGGGGAGGTAGTTGTGGAGATGGGAGGAAAGGGATGGTAGGGGGAAAACACAGGAGGAGTAAACAATGCTCAATAGGAAATGTACTCATTACCTTGCTCCTGGAACTGTAACCCTCTGTAGAACATTTTTACAATGAAAAACATACAAAAAAAAGAGAAACAATGTAGTTCTCAGAGAAGCACTTTGGAGGTAAGGGAAAGATGTTTGAATAGCTGTACAAAACTCTACACTGTTTTTTTTAATGTTCAGTATGGAACTGAGTAATCATAACTGCTTCTATTAAAAAAATTAAGTCACGTCTTGGAAGTGGGGCCAGTATTTCTGCCATTGCTACTTTTTGAGCTCACCATCCAGGTAACTCTTTTGTACCATGGGTGAATGCGAAGCTCATTGTCCTTGAGGAAAAGAAATTGAGGATATAGTTCCCAGGGCCTGAATGATGGCCCTGCAATGGAAGAAATATTTCTCTACATGTGTAATACATGATATATACTTATATATGTATGTTAATTTCATATTATGAATTTTATTATTAATTTTGTATTTGATTTTTCTTTGATTCATTTACTGATTATTGTATTTAGTATTATTATACACATAATATTATATTTTGCACATCTATTATAAAATTATACACAATAATTTAGGACATTGACTCATTTTTCATTAACATTATATTAAGCGTTGAAACATGATACATAATTAAATGGAAACATTTGTCGCAGTCTTCACATGTTTAGAGTCTCTCCCAAGTATGAGCTTTGTGTTCAAGCACCAAGACTGACAAAAAAAAATTGAGCCTGGTGAGACATGTTCTTCTGGGACTCAGAGGAGGGCCGAGGTTATAGGTAGGAGTTAGGGTAGAAGGCAGTGCTGGTGGCTCATCCCTGTAAGCTATTCAAGAGGAAGAGATCTAGGGATCCGAATTACAAGCAGGAAAGTCGATTTAAGAAACTTTGCTCCAATTAAAAACCCAAAAAGCCAGAAGAAGAGCTGTGGTTCAAGTAGTACAGTGCTAGCCTGGAGCACAAAATCTCAGGGATACGATAGCATCCAGGCCCTGAATTCAAACCCCATGATTGGCGCGCGCGCGCACACACACACACACACACACACACACACACACACACACACACACACACACACCAATATAGAGCATTTGGCAATCAGCCTGCACAAATTCCATCTCTAGCAACTCAATATTAAAAAAAACAAAAAGATGGAGAAGGGAAGGAAAGACTTGCTCCAGGAAGTAATATACCCTGTGCCAAGTTGCCACAGTAGTTCTAATATGTGGGTACAAAGCAGAGAGCCTGAGGCACAAAGTATAGCATGGGCAAAGGTCCTGAGGTGTGTTGTAGCGCCTGTGGTGTGAATGGTATGAAGGTTTTATGGCTTCAGAAAAGTCTGGCAGGATATTCAAGGCTAGGTCAATATTTACTTGAGTCACAAGGCAGAGGGTGGGGTCCCAGAATAGCATCCAGGGGGAAGATTAGCTTTTCTTTTCACCAGGGACCCAAAGCCATTTCCTGTGGCTGGAAACCTGTTTTCACAACTCCTTTCCCTCATGACGCCTTTGCATGGAGGAGTCAGGGCAAATGCAGGGAAAAACTCTTGCTTTAGAAAAGCTTCTAGCCCAATGCCACCAGTGGCTCAACCCCTGTAAACCCTAGCTACTCAGGAGACTGAGATATAGATCGAGGGTCAAGCCAGCTCAGGAGAGGAAAGTTAATGAGACTCTTCTTGCCAATTAACTACCAAAATCCAGAAATGGAGCTGTGGCTCAAGTGATAAAGTGTAACCTTGAAGGAAAAATTTAGAGACCAGAGCCCAGACCCTGAGTTCAAGCCCCAAAACTAGCACAGGAAAATTAAAGAAAAGATTTCAGGAGCTCCTACTCCACTGTGGTGTAAGGCCACATCATCCAGGCACAGGTGGCTCATGCCTGCCTCCTTGCTCCTCAGGAGGCTGAGATGTGAGGATCACGTTTCAAATCCAGCCCAGGCAGAAAAGTCTGGAAGACTCTGATCTCCAAGGAACCTACAGAAAACCGGAAGTTGCTATGTGGCTCAAGTAGTAAGGTAAAGAGCTGGGATATAGTCCATATAACTGAATAATGTATAGACATCTCTGGCACTCTATAAAGATATATATTTATGAGCATACTACTATCTGGGTGTCAATCTGTTCTTATTTTGCCAACTGATGGGACTCGATCTCAGGTCCTGGGAACTGCCTGTCAGCTCAGTTTTCCCAAGGATGGCGTGCTGACACTAACCAATTCATGAATTGGGCCTTGTAGGCCATGAGTTCAGATGTCAGCACTCCAAAAAAATGAATCGTGGAGTAAGACGCAGGTGGTGACACATGTTTTCCTTTTCTGTGAAAGTTCTGTGTGTCAGGTATGAAGTGGAATACATATGCAGACCTATATCCTATGTAATCAATGTAATCACTATACTATGTGTCATAATAGTCAATAAAATGAATAGTCAATACAGGAATAAAACAAAAAAATAAAGTGAATAACTACACTGAACGTAATATGGAGTCAAAATATGTATATAAATATAAATCATATATTTAAAATTTATACAAATAGGATGTTTTCTAGTGGTGGGCATTGATTTCATGCCTAAGGAACAGACTTGAATTTCTTGACGTCAAGGAGGCAAGCTTTACCTTCCCACACAGTGAAACAGCGTTACCCAGACCATGAGTTCAAATCCTAGTCCTGGCACCTTTACACTATGTGATGCCCATTCTTAGCTATTTCATTATGCTCCCATTTAAATGAATGTGATTGTTTAAATGCTTCATAAAGTATTAATTAAAATTGATCAGTGTACCATAATATAATTGCATATAATTTTGTCCTAGAATCATTCCAGAACTATTCAATCATGACACACATCACATTCCATTATATGGATAAAAATGAGTTTCCTAGGATCTCCTGCCATTTGGAGGTGGCAGGACCAGGATTTGAATTGTGGGCTCCAGCTCCTACTACTTTAACCTGAGGATAGGGAACTCATTGGTCTGTCCAAGAACATCAGCAAGACCCATGATTAGCCAGGCACCAGTGGCTCTCACCAGTCCTCCTTGATATTTACCAAGCTGTGATAGGAGGATCATGGTCAGTCACCCTTGGCAGGAAAGTCCTTGAAACTCCTGTCCAACTTGTGCCAACAAATCCAGAAGTAGAGGCGTGTGGCTCCAGTGGTAGTGGAGCAGCCTTGAGCAAAAGCAGCTCACGGACTGTGCCTAAATCCTGAGTTCTAGGTCCAGGACTGGCAATAAACAGCCATATACAACAATCTGTGCAGCCATCCTGCTAAAGCAGGTCACCCTCTTGTTCCCAACTGGATTGGACAGAGTTTCCTGGGAAAGGTTCTGCTATTATTTGACTCTGCCCATTCTTTCTGCATCACAGGATTCCAGCCACACCCCCATTCTTTCATGGTTCTTTCTGACCAATGGGATACAAGAATGGAAGCCACACCCCATATTCCCCCTTCCCAGACCCGCACCTCTACCATGCCCCACACTCTGGGCCAGGCCCTGCAGCAAATGTGCCCCAGGGGTGGGAGTGAGTGTTGACCTGAGGATCCCACCCCCATCCCTACTGGCCAGTTTCCCAGGAAACAGGAAGATGCAGGCTTGGATGAGGAGTGGGCACCAAAGAGCCCCTGGCCTGGAGCAGTGGGAGCCACACAGCAGCACATCTGCACCCTTCTCCCTGGTGAGAACCTGAGGCTTTAGTCAGAGGTGGGGAGCTGCATGCCCACACCTGCCTTCTGGGGTCTTTTCCTTTTTCTTGGGGGTGAGGGTGTTGGATGCAGAAGATAGACCCCCCTTTCTGTGTGAGACCTTGTCTTCTGTGCTTGGTAAACTTTTTCAACTGAAGAGGGTCCCAGAAAACCCAGCAGGGAGGTAAGGATGCTGGGGTCAGAACAGAAGGTGAATATCTGGGAAGACCCCCTCCCACCCACACACATACAATCGGCCTATCCCCCGCCCCCAACTGTCTAAAGTTCTCACAAGTTGATCACATTTCCCATGTCTACCAGCTTCTGCTGGTGCTCCCGGTCCATCTGGTCTCCAACAAACTCAGGAGATGCACATCTCTCTCTCTCTCTCTCTCTCTCTCTCTCTCTCTCTGTGTGTGTGTGTGTGTGTGTGTGTGAAAGAGAGAGAGAGACAGACAGACAGAGACAGAGAGTCAGAGACAGAAACAGAGACAGAGGCAGGGAGAGACAAAGAGAGACAGAGAGATCAGAGAGACAGAGAGACATACATAGAGAGACAGAGAAAGAGAGGTCATGTTTCTCTTTGTACAGCCTGACTGTACTAAGGTGAGTGATCTGTTAGCAAATTGCAGGTGCTGCAAGGAAGAGTGTTCTGTTCTGTCACCGGTCTGAATGTGTGTATGTGTGTGTGTGTGTGTGTGTGTGTGTGTGTGTGTGTAGAATTGGGTTGTAACAAGGAGGCTGGATGCTTTTGGTAACTTCTACCTGCTATCATTGGGGGGTGCATGGGCTTCACAGCTGAGGTCTGGGGTCCTAGAAGGGTGAGAGGCTTGAAGGGGACTCAGCATTGTTAAATTACAAGACCAAAGGATCTCTGTTCCCTGGAGCTGTGTAGTCTCTTGGGCCTGGTTGGTGGCAGTGGGAGCTTGGGAGGACCTGGGAGTGTGGCCTGAAGTGGGTGGCTTCCCAGGGGGAAAGAGAGCATGGCCAACACTTAGTAAGGATATGAGCCCTGCTAGTATGGAGTACAACAGCATAGCTCAGACTCCAGGTCTTCTCATCATGATGTCTGAAGGGTGAAGCCAACCCTACTTTAAATCTTGAGCTGTGATCTTCAGATCTCAGCCTCCTGAGTAGCTAGGATTATAGGCAAGAGCATCTGGCACTGGGCCTCTGGTTATTTTTTGTATATTAGGGTTTGACCTCAAGGCCTTAGGCTTGCCAGTCAGGTCTTCTAACATTCAAGCCAAGCTTTTATGTCTTGGGGATTTCTGATATGGAGACTTAATATATGCTCAGGCTGGTCTGGATCATGGTCTTCCTATCTGTGATAGGCATGCGCCACCAGGCTTTGTCCTCTGTAATTGGAATTGTAGACATGTGGTGCCATGCTCTGTCATTGGCTTAGATGGATTGTCCCAAACTCAGTCCATGGCAGCCAATTCTTGACCACAGGTCAAGCTCTGGGTTGGGCCTCGACCATTGGACTTCAATCTCCTCATGTGACAGTTGTTAGGAAACAAGGGATCAATACAGAGGGATCTCTGGAGCAGGGCCAGGCAAAGGGAGGGGCCTTCAGATACATTTCTCAGCAATCCTGTGAGCATATGACAGTAAGATACCCAGAAAGAGATAAGATGGTATGTGTTATTAATGGTGCGACAGGCATGGGATTATGAAACAAAACATGGCTTTCATTATTACCCTATCCCCATGAGGAAGGGGATCCTTCACTTTGTTCACTTTTGCAGCTGGGGAAACTGACCTATTCATGACTTCCAGCTGAGAGGAAGCACGGCCTGACTTCTCAGCCATGCTCCCTAGGACAATGGGTGCTATTCAGTCCACTTCTTGTGGTGGGAAGTCCACTTCTTGTCAGTCGTGGGGCTTGAACTCGGCCTGGACCCTGTCCCAGAGCTCCTCAGCTCAAGGCTAGAGCTCTACCACGTGAGTCACAGCACCACTTCCGGTTTTGTAGTGGTTCTTTGGAGATAACAGTCTCACAGTCATTCCTGCCCAGGTTTGCTATGAACCGTGATCTCATATTTCATCCTCCTGTGTACTTAAGATTATAGGTATGAGCCACCTGCACCAGGATTAAGTGTAATTCTGACATTCTTTCAATCTCTCTATCTCTCTCTCTCTCACAGGATCTTGTTGAATGGGTGCTGGAGGAGGTGGCCCAGAGTCCCCATGTGGCTGGAACCAAGGTGGCCCTCTCATCCTGGAGGTATGCTGTTGGTCAGGAGATATCTTGCTCAGTCTGTTGTACCAGCTCCATGAGGTAAGCCCTGCTGTGCCTGGCTAGACCAAGAGGGTTATTCATTGTCCATCTAGCCTTACTGTACTCAGTATTGTGTTCAATGTCCTTTTCTAGCAAAAAAAATTCTGGCCAAAATTGATACATAGTTAAAGAATGAAAATGTAATGTCATCTTAAGAAAGTCATTTAGGGCTATGGGAAAGTGGCTTCATGGTATGGTGATGGCCTAGCATGCATGAAACTCTGGGTTCAATATCTCAGAACCACATAAACAGAAAAAGAAGCACTGGAAATGATGCTGTGCCTCAAGTGGTAGAGGGTTGGCCTTGAAGGAAAAAAAAGCTGAGGAATAATTCTCTATCCCTGAGTTTATGCCCCAGGACTGGCAAAACAACAAAAACAAAAAAAAACAAACATTTAGTAAATGAAAATAAAGAACCCATACTAGGAATATATAATTGCTGGTTCCATACTGATACCTGACAATAGTCCCTAATTCATGCACTTTAGCTATATTAGGATACTTTGTTGAAAAAAAGTTTTGTTCATAATGTCACGGCAATTAATGCCAGGAATGTGCTTAGATGTCAGGTGAAGATTAAGTCAGGAAATTCAAAGATTCCAGGCTTTTGAGTATTCACTGCTAATCTCAATGAAACCTTTTTGGCCAGTCATGTCACCAAAATGGCAGAGGCTAATTAACAGTTGTGACAGAAGAGAAGAAATGACTCCAGATGGAAGGAATAAATGATAGTAACTAAGGTACAGCAGAAACCATTCTAGGGAACCATTTTTGGTTATTGAAGAAGTAGTTGTCAACTAGGTATATTCCTCATTGCCTTTAGCATTCTAAATCTCTTAGGCTAGTTCTTAATCTCTGTGTGATAAATATATCTCTTTCTATGCTGTTCTTGCATACCTGGTCTCCTTTGCTTTCTTTTTTTTTATTATTTTTTATTGTGAAAATACAGTGCTTTCTAAAAATAGGTCTTTCTCAATTTCTCTATGAATATTTCCTGATAATAAATATACCTACACAGATGGAAGAGGCTACTAATGTAAGGATCCCATAGCTCCTGAGTCATTAATGTAACAAAATGGCAAAGGAAGACATATTTATTGCTACCTCAATTATTCTAAAAACTGCAATGTCAAATCATTTGATTAAGATTTCCATTCTTGTATACTTAGTGTCATTAACTTCACTAAATACAAATATGAGCCAGGTACTGGTGGCTCATGCCTGTAATCCTAGCTAGTCAAGAGGTTGAGACCTCAGGATTGTGGTTCAAAGCCAGCCTGGTCAGGGAAGACCATGAAACACTTATCTTCAGTTAACCACCAGAAGTCTGGAAGTGGTGCTGTAGCTAAAGTGGTAGAGCACTGGACTTCAGCTGAAGAGCTGAGAGACATTGCCCAGGATCAGAGCTCAAGCCCCATGACAACAGAAAAAGTGCAAAAATGACTTTAAGTTTCCCCAAAAGGAACGACAAAGTCAATAGTAATCTTCCCAAGCAGAGAAAATAATTCCAAAATGATTCAGTGCACCTACTTTTGCTGAGTTACTTAAGTTATGGATTCTTTGCTGAACATATTCTCTTCTTTTAAAATTGTCAAATATTAGCTTTATTATAAACTTAATCTAGTATTTCTCGGTTCAAAAGAGAAGTCCATAAGTTGATGTCACTTGGATTTATTACTATCTCAGTTCAAAGCCAACCCAGGCAGCAGAGTTGGTCAAACTCTTATCTGTAATTAAACACCATAAAATGCAAAAGTAGAGTATTGGCTCAGTCAGTAGAGTCAGTCAGTCAGTAGGGGGCAGGTAGGCAGGAAAGACAACTGTACAGGGACAGGGTCCAACCTCTGAGTTCAAGCCCCAGAACCAGTACAAACTAAAAAAAAACAAGCAAACAAAAGAAACCTCAGGTATTTTTTGGGACCTTCTTATAGGAGTACTGGTCTGAGAAGAGGCTCCTTTTACTGATCATACTCACTGGATCCTGCTCTTTTGAAATCCTTATTGCTATGGAAAACTCAGGACCACACTAAAGGAATTGATAACTCCTGCAACAAGAGAATCATCTCAGGAGTGAAACATCCATCCATAAGACACTTTAAAACCTCCATGCCTTTGCTCCTTTGCAGGAGACCACTTTTAAAATGAAGCTATTTCCTTTGTCCTATGTTGGCCTTCAAATGGCATATTGTTTCCTTTCGTAATACTCTCAACTAGACTAGAAGTTTATAGACAAGTTTTATATGAGTAAAGGACACACTAAAAAAAGTCAGGAACAGAGTTTCTTTCAAGCCTTGGATTCTTTTCTTGTATTGTAAAAAGGAAAACAAAACTTAACTTGAATTTTGTCATTCCTCTATGTTCAATACCTCTCCTGGGATCAGTTTACACTTTCAGTAACAGTTACTTCCACTTACTTCCAGTAACAATCTCTGGTGCTGCTCCAGATAAAATGAAAGTTTTCTGGCTTCATTGAAATACCACAAGGACACCTTTGGGCATGTGGTAACATGTGTTTCAGAGACTTAGTAAAGAGAAAATGTGAAATTTAAATTGCTTATAAATACATTATCCATGAGTATATTGAGTTCAAACTTCTTAATTACTCTGTAAATTAAAGCGAATTTTAAATGGGAAGAAGCGTTTCAGATCATTTTTTTTTTGAGTGTCTGTGCTGTGCATTAATTTCCCAAGTATATATGATTTAACAGTAGGAGACATAATAGCAATAATAATAGAAAGAGAAGTTCTGTGTTTATGTATAAGGGTTCAATACAATAGAGAAGATTCTACAAATAAGACAGCATTGAAGCAATAAAGTCAAGTCCAGCATGTAGAGTTATGGGAGTGATATAGAGAAAGCATTACTCCTAAGTGGAACATGAAGCATGAGTCCACTCCCTTTCTACATCATGCTTGCTAATCACGTAAATTTGTAAAAAGTAGAATGGAAGAATAATCCTGTTTCCAATGCAAGTCAGATATACGATCATGGACTTAACTGGAAAAAAAGAGTCCATATTGAGAGAACAGGGATTATACCAGCAATGAAACTGGTAGCTAAGATCACATTAAATTTCTTTCATTTTCTTATATTCTTTTTTGCTGTTGTTGGTCATGGCAATTCACCTCTGGGACTGTGAGCTGTCCCTCTGCTATTCAGCTCAAGGCTACTGCTCTACCACTTGAGCCACAGTGCCACTTCCAGTTTTCTGGTAGTTGTTGGAGAAAAGATTCTCCAGGACTTTCCTACCCAGGCTGGCTTTGAACCCCAATCCTCAGAACCAACCACCACTAAGCTTGCGATCACCTTTCTAACAGTGTACATTCAGGATATGTAATGTGTATGTTAATCTACCTTTACATGAATTCTTGAGTTAAAAATCTAGGCTACAGCTTACACTTTACACTCACAAAAATGTTTGTAGCTTAAAAGTTGATACTCCTAGAAAAATAAAACCTAAGGATGTAAAGGATTCTGGGAAGTTCAGTTTGTATTCAGCCTTGGCAGAACAGGCTTTGAGACACTACCTATAATTAATCAGGCAAACCTGGAATCCCAGACATGAGCAAGATTGCTGAATAAGAGCTTGAGACGTTTGAATAAATACATACAAACATACACATACACAGAGAAGCACTTATATGTGCAAACACAAATACACAATGAAACAATTCTCAGAATATGTAGAAAAGTTAGAAAACAATAGAAAATATGTCCTGAATAAGACTACAATCAAGTGATAATTTTTAGTATTAGAAAGCCCTCAAGTGAACATTCTTTAAAAAAGTTGAGAATATTACATAGCTAGGGACCAGAGACAGTAAGAGATTCAAGTAATCATTATTAATGGGATCAGATCCATGGAGGAATGAATCAGAGACCCCTGCAAGTACATCTGAAAATGTTCATATCCTGTGTCAAATGTTAGAACATCTTTGAAAATAGTACATAAACAGTCTGAGCAGTCAGTCTAGTGGATAAAATCATAGGAGAAGTTCAGAATTGCTAGTCTTTATCTAGATTAAATAAACCAACAACCTATGGCAGGGTAATGTGGTACAATCCTGGAGACTAAGACAGGAGATTAAGCAGTGGAATTACCTAGTGATACCTTCCCTGGACCAGGTAGTATACTTTGTCTCAAAAAAGCAAACCAAACAGCAAGAAAGGAATACACAGTTGGAAGTCTGGGCTAATTTCATTAACATGTTTTGAGAAGTCAAGTTTCCTATTGAAATGCAACACATATGCAATCCTCACTTGTTTTAAATGCTCTCTTCATTACAGAACATACCTAGATGCAAAATGGCTCAAGATTCCCTCCCCCAAAATTGCGAAAGTAAGTATCATTCTGTTAGATTCCAAAGAACTGATGAAGGATTACAAAAGCTCAAGCCTGGAGAAATAGCAAAGTATGTCTAACGTAGAACTTTTTAGACCTTGCTAAACTAGAATTGAGATTTAAAATGAATATTTTGGTTTTCTTTGTAATTTCATATTTTATAGGATACAACAAAAGTCTTTTTAAGTAGAAGGTTTAATTGACAAATTCACAAATTATACTGGCATTCTATTTTCCTAGAATATATTTTCAAGAGAGTTATAATTAGAACTTAGTTAATAAATAATACCAACAGTTCATGTATAACATGATAATGTGAGTAATCTAGACAGAGTTGCCAACAAATGGATGACAGTAATTTATAAATTTGGGAAAATAGCAACTTTTGAGGGTGTGGTATAATATGGTGTGAAGAGAGTAATTGTGTGACATCTTCTTTCTTCTTCCTATATGTAACACAGGAAGCCATTTCCTTAATTACGTGCCTCTTTATACATTGAGAAAAATTCTAGGTATGGGGTTTGTTTTCATTTTTGTTTTTGTTTTATTTGCTTGTCCTAAAGCTTGAACTATGGGCCTGGACACTGTCACTAAGCCTGTTTATTCTCAATGCTTGTGCCCTACCACTTCAACCTCAGTGCCACTTGTGTCTGGCTTTTTCTGAGAAGTTTATTGGAGATAAGAATCTAAGAAACCTTCCTGCCTGAGTTGGCTTTGAACCATAATTTTCCGATCTTAGCATCCTGAATATCTATGATAGCTAAAAAGTAAAATATAAATAATATTTGCAAGTGTTCTGATCTCAAGAATGGCATTGGGGGAAAAATGATGCAGCTCAGATTATTGTGGCAATCTTTCCTGTACAAGGAGGGCATCACATTAGCAGAGGTGTAGTATTTTTTCACAATAGGGTTAAGCTATTCATGATGTGAATTAAGGAATTTTAAGGTGCACTTTTTACAAGATGGAAACTGTTGATCTAGGATGACTTTATGGCATAAATCTTAGGATTGATGTTCATACAAATAAAGCTTACTCTGATAAACAATTGCTTACTCTTGAAGAATTAATTATTACAGATGCTTCATAGTCTTATCCTCTATAATAATGTGGCTATTTTTCTGTTGACTTCTCAAGTTGTAACAGCCCATTGGAAGCTGTATTTACTGCAGAATTTCATAACATGCAAACAGGTACTGTTTTGAATCTCTCAGGTATGGAATGTTGATAATTTAAAAATCAATAATTAGTCATAGGGATTTTTAATAACACATATATTCTGTCCTTTTAACAACTCATTTACTTTTAAATGTTATGTGTTTCCATGTACTTAATCTCTTTTCAGTTTTAGTATGAGAAAGTACTAAATTTATTCTTTTTTCAAAATATTGGCAAGTTTATTGTGAAAATATTGTCTAGATGGATAACATTCAATTTGATGACCCGCTGATAAAGAAAGTGTAATTAATTCAAATTAGAAGTCAAATAGTTTTGATTTTTAAAAAGTTACTACATAAAGAATAATATTTACTATACCAATAGAGTGAAATTATATTTTATGCAGCTTATTTTTAAAATTTTATTATCAAAGTGATGTACAGTGTGGTTACAGTAATTGTAAGGTAGTGAAGGCATAACTTTACAAACTTGTTACCTCTCTCTCATTTTTCTCAGTTTTCCTTTCCCCCTTCACCCCTCACAAGTTGTAATGTCCATTTCCAAAATATTGTCTTGTGAATATTGCTATTGCATTGGTTTGCCTTTCTGCTTTCTCTCACCATTTTGTTGTTCCTCTTCCCTTCCCTAGTTAAGGTAAATGTGTACACAATACCCAGGGTACCAAAATCAAATACAGCAGGGAGAAACCATAGGGAAAATCCTAAAGAAAATAGCTATTACATAGTACATCAAAAACAAAAACCACAAATAAAAATCTGTTTCCATATCTTGGAGTTCGTTTTTCTCAGCATCAGCTTATATGGTCATATACACACATAACAATGACACTGGAAAATAATAGTTGCATGAACACTAAATCATGAAAACAACATGTTATCTTTTTGATGGTAAAGGTGGTATTAGGATTGGTGAATTTGCGATTCTGATAAAGGAATTTCAAAAAGAGTTTTAAAGTTATGACAGGTAAATTTTAATTGTTCAAAATTTTTAACACCTTAGCCTATTAAGAAAATTTTAAATTGCCTGGGAAAAGAGGCTTTCATGCAAAATAATCCATGGAGACTTTGTAGAGAGGAAGCAATGTGGGTAAAGATGGCTCTTTTTCACACTAAACAAACAAACCTCGGAAAACTTGCTATAAATCCAGTAGGTTCCCTTGAGAATTGTCATTACCCAGGAAATCTACTCACTGTGTGAAACAAGGTTGTAGTGGAATTTAAATTCAAATTCTTAAAAAATAAGACATCAAAATTTGTGAATTAAACTTTAATTATCAAACAGATAATTTGGGTCAGTCTGGTAAGGTGACTCAGTGGTAGAGCTCTTGCCTTGCATGCCTGAGGCCCTGGGTTCGATTCGTCAGCACCACATAAGCAAAAAGAAAAAAGCCAGAAGTGTTGCTGTGACTTAAGTGGTAGAGTGTTAGCCTTGAGCTGAAGAGCTGAGGGACAGCGCCCAGGCCCAGAGTTCAGGCCCCACGACTGGACCCCCCCCACCCCCCAAAAAACAAAAAAACAAAAATAATTTGGGTCAAAATATTTAGGGAGAAAATGCCCTCTACAATGAAAGAGATTATTGGGTTTACACTTTTCTGTTTGTAATACTTTCCTCAATGTCTTTGCACGTGAAGCAGTGAAATACAGAAAAAAATCTGATTGGGTACTTCAAACCAATGATTTCATACTTCTAAGTGGCTCACAAAATATAATACCCTTATTAACATGAGATAGTGAAGAATTCTCTAATTTCATAAGCCAAAAAGTTTTGGGTTCAGGGACTGGGAAGGTGGCTCAGTGATAGAAAGCTTGCCTTGCATGCATGAGGCCCTGGTTTCGTTTCGTCAGTGCCCAGGCCCAGAGTTTCAGGCCCCATCACCGGACCCACCCAAAAAAAGTTTTGGGTTCAGAAAAGAATTTAGCAAATGGGAAAGTTTAGAAAATAGTGTTCTTAGAAGCCCTAGCTAAGTGTATTTGATTCAGCAGTAGAGGGAAGCCAAAACGTTTTGATATAGATTGTCTTAATATTTTTGCTACCTAAAGTGATTTTACAGAGCCTATTTGGCTCACTACAATGCAGAACTGACTGAATGAAGACATGAAAATAAATTCCACATCCAAATGAGGCAACTTAAAAGAGTGTTAAAAGAGAAAACATGAAGATGTAGCAGTGGCTGAAGCTTCACTAGACTTGATGCCAAGAAAATCAGGGAAGAGCTAAGAGGAGGACATAGAAGTAGGACACAGAAGCGTTGTCCTTTTGTAACAGACCTGTCTTCAAAGGTATGGGTGATTTAACTCTATTCTTCTCCATACATCTTGGTGATCAAATGCAAGACCACGAGAAAAATAATCTATTGAAATAATTTTGTAAAGAATAACTTCACTGCTCCTGATATGGTATCTAAGGAGAGTCTTAAGAGAGAAGACAAAAATGGAGTATTTTTTTGGTTTCCTCTAAGCATCTTGATAGCAAAATATATCCTTATATCCTTGAGGTTAGAATTGATTGAAACAAAAAGTGATGGAGTACTTATTTGTCTGTGCAATTTAGACACAAGAAGACTTTCAAGGTAAAAGAAAAAAGAAAAAAATATAGCCAAGTATTTGTGATCATAGCTTCTTGGACTGGTTTTCTGGAGACAAATTTTACATTAGATTTGTCCACATTAACATAGATGTTGTTTCATGGCAACCAAATGTAAGAGGAAAGTTTAATGGACTCGCTTAGTCAATTAAACAGCATAATCAAAAAAATGGCAGGGTTCCGGGAAGATGGCAGAGGAGAAGCTGGAATCTGAACAAGCTCTCGCATAGAAAGCAGTTTTAGAGTTCCAGTGAACAGTCCTAAGCCAGAGAATCACACCAAGTGTGCCATCACAGAACAGAGAGTTAGACAAGAGAGGGGAAGCCAAGACAAGGAGACACATCTGAGCGCCTGCCAGCAGCCACCTTGGTGGCGGCAGGGTCACAGCAGCAACCGCAGCCGCAGCCATACCTGAGCGCTCACACAGAGAGTCCGGGACGAAGGAGCCAGACGCAGCGGGCGAGAGGATTCTACTCAACACCAGCAAGAACCGACAAGGAGCGGACATCTTCATCCTGCAGTTTGCAGACCAGAGACGACCCAGGATCCAAGACTCGGCGTGAGTAGAAGCCTGACGTCCTCACTCCTTCTCAGGGAGCAGAGGAGGGAAGGCCACCCCTCCCCCCCCAGCACTGGTGATCTCCATCTTGGATACCGACAAAGCTCGGAGGAGCTGCTAGCTCCAACTCAGGCCTTGGAATAAAACGAGTCATTTAACAGGTCACAAGAACTTAACAGCGAAGTGACCTGCCAGACTCAGCTCCATCCAGGGAAAAGTCACCCAGCTCAGGCACCAGCCATTGGAGTGGCTTTCCTCACTGGGTAACCAGAGCCAGAGGCTGCCCCTCCCTCTAGCAGCCTCCACAATCAATTGAAAAACAGAAACCCTGAGAATGGCTCCAGGGTGGGCTCTGTGAATTTTTCACAAAATAGCCCCAGGGAAAAGCTACTGTTTGTTGAAAGGCCTCAACTCCACCAGAACCTAGCCTCATCACCCCTCTTTTGTGATTCTCAAAGCAGATCACCCTCCCATTAAACTAACCTGGGAGGGGGATCTCAAAATCTTGGGTAAAGCAGAGCATTTTTCTGCCTGTTCGAACAAACTGACTTAAAAAACCAATCAAGCCACAGGACCTCAAGCTGACCAGAGACTCCAACAAGAGGCTGGTTACAGACAAAAGGGAGATACAGGATTCTTCCCACCCCTCCCAAAAAAATCAAAAAAAAAAAAAATCAAAGAACTTTTTTTTCTTCTTTTCTTTTTTCTTTTTTTTGGTACCTTATATATATAAAAAAATTTTTTTCCTTTTCTAAAACTTTTATTAATCTTTAATTTTTGCCTTTTTTGAAAAAATAATTGTTTTCCAGTAACTTTTTTTTCCCTCTTATAATTTTTATTTTAGGAATACGTGAATGTACGTTTTCCTTCCATTTCTTGTCTTCTCTCTCTTTTTCTTTCTTTCTTAATTATCTTTTTGTTTTTTGTCTAGCTCTACTGAACTTCTGATCTTTTTTTTTCTCCCTTTCTTATCCTTTTCACCTTTTCCTTTCTTTTGTTCTTCTGTATGTGACTTAACTCTTGTCCTGCACATCCTCAGATAAACCCATAGTTAACTAGTAGACCCTATCCCCCATTGTGTACACACTTAATCCACAAATTTATTACTCAATCCAAAACCTCTGAGACTTAAATTCCTTAATAGCCGTACTACCTCTTTATACCTATATAATCTTTTAAGCATTTTTTAAGTTTTTCACATCTCTTCTATCTCCCTCCTGTTTTCTCATTATATTCACATTCCTCTCTAAATAGATGGTCTTTCAATCTCCATAACTATATTAATTTTTACGTTTCTAATTTTTTTTTCTGGTCTCTTTTCATTTCTCTTTCCCTTTCTTCTTTTTTCTCTCCCTCTCTACTTGCATCCTACCCAACCTATTTCCTGCATTGAGATGAGGACATAGATAACTCTCCCTGTGCCTCCCCACACCAATCTATTCCTAATTTTTACCCACATCTCTCCCTAACCCTAAAAATTTCTGGTTTTCCAAATTCTTCTCTGCGGTTCGAAGCCCATTAACATTTAGTTGTTTGATGTTGAATAGATGTATCTTTTGAACTAGATTGTATCTGTAGACTATTGACTATAAATGCAAACGTTGGTTGATGGTTGCCTTAAGATAGTGTTCTAGCACAAAACTGGTCCTATTTTCATCTCAAATGGGCAGAGTAAGCCGGAAAAACACAAGAAAAATGGCAAATCCGGGTATCTCAATTCCCAATCTTGACAATCAGGGGTCAGATCAGATAATGAACAATCCAGAGGAGAGTTCCCAAATAGCTCTACAAACACTGGTGGCAAACAAGATAAATGAGAAGTTTGACAACTTACAAAGGACTCTCTATGAGCGTGATAGGGAGAGAGAGGAGGCAACCCAAAAGTTTATACAGGAATATCATAAGCGTGAGGAAGCTACTCAAAAACTGATACAGGATTTGCGTGAACAACTTGAGAACACTCAAAGAGAAAGGGAGGAATGGCGTGAGCAGGCTGAGAACACTCAAAGAGAATGCAGGAATCCCACGAACGGGAGGTAAGAGAACTGCAGGAATCCCACAAACCAAAGGAAGCTAATCAAAGAGTAATTCAGGAATTGAGAGACCAGGTAGAGAACACACAAAGATCACTAAAGGCATTCATGGAATCCATTAACAAAGAGCTGAAGGAAGTCAGGGAGACCACAAAGGGAATGCTGAATGGAACCCAACAGAAGGAATGGGAGTCCAAAGAAACCATAACGAATCAACGAAGTGATTTGAGAACAAACACTGAACACCAAATTAAGGAAGTAAAGAAATTCATACAAGACCTAAAAGAGAGCTTCAACAAAGAACTTGAAGCCATCAAAGCTGACCAACTAGAAGGAAAAGAGATAAAAAACAAAGTAGAGAGTCTTGACAGCAGGTTAGACCATGCAGAAGATCGAATCTCAGGGATTGAAGACAGCCTAGATATTATAGAGAAAGAACATACAACCATCCAAGACAAGTCCAAGAAGTATGATAGATCTATCCAAAACCTGGAAGACACCATCAGAAGGCCTAATCTAAGGATAATGGGTGTAGAGGAGCACCTAGAAACAGAAGTTAATGGTCTAGGAAATTTGTTTAACAGGATCCTAGCAGAGAACTTCCCAAACATACAAAAAGATAGGCCTATTCAGATACAAGAAGCTTTTAGAACCCCAAATAGACCAGACCAGAATAGTACATCCCACCACCACATTATAATCCACACAGGATCAACTCAGAACAAGGAAAAGATCCTTAAAGCTGTCAAGGAGAAAAGGGTAATTACCTATAAAGGGAAACCAATTAGAATCACCTCAGATTTCTCAGCAGAGACAATCAAAGCAAGAAGAGCCTGGAATGATGTATGCCATGCCCTAAAAACAAACAACTATCAACCAAGAATACTGTACCCAGCTAAACTCTTCTTCATAACTGAAGGCCAAATAAAAACCTTCCATAGCAAAGAAAAATTGAAACAATACATCTCCATCAAACCAGCCCTACAAAAGATTCTTAAAGATGTCCTACACATAGAAAACCAACAAGACCGCAACAAAGGCCAAGAAACTGCACCCAAACTGAGAATCCAAGAACCATAGGAAGAACCCAGTTTTCGCAGCCCCTAAGAAGGTGGATAACATGGCAGGAACTCCCAAATACCTCTCAGTCCTATCTCTTAACGTTAACGGACTGAACTCTCCAATTAAGCGACATAGACTGTCTAGTTGGATTAAAAACCAAGACCCTTCTATCTGCGCCCTGCAGGAGTCACATCTTGCCCGTAAAAACAAACACATTTTCAATGTTAAAGGCTGGAAAAAAATCTACCAAGCAAACGGACCCCATAAACAGCCGGGAGTTGCAATCCTAATATCAGATAAAATAGACTTCTAATTAAAATTAGTGAGAAGAGATAAAAAAGGTCGCTACATACTAATTAAAGGATCTCTCCTTCAGGAGGATATTACAATTCTAAATATCTATTCGCCAAACAATGGAGCACCCAAATTTATCAAAGAAACACTACTTTCCCTCAAATCCCATATAGATCCAAAGACATTAATTGTTGGGGATTTTAACACACCACTCTCCCCACTAGATAGATCAACTCGGCAAAAACTCAACAGAGAAACCGCAGACCTAAACAGCTGCATAGATCAACTAGACTTAACAGACATCTACCGAACATTTCACCCAGCAGCATCAGAATACACGTTTTTCTCAGCAGCACATGGAACGTTTTCTAAAATAGACCACATTTTAGGCCACAAAGCAAACTTGTCTAAATTCAGAAACATTGAAGTTATACCTTGCATTCTCTCTGACCACAAGGGAATAAAATTAGAACTCAACACCAAAAGCCACCAAAGAAAGTGCGGTATCACATGGAGGCTGAACAACACACTGCTGAATCAAGAGTGGGTCATGGAAGAGATTAGAAAGGAAATTCAAATGTTCATGCTATTCAACAAAAATGAACACACAAATTACCATCTCCTCTGGCACACAGCAAAGGCAGTACTCAGAGGCAAGTTTATAGCTCTGAGCTCCTACATCAACAAATTGGAGAGATCTGAAACTAGCAATTTAATGACACATCTAAACCTCCTTGAAAAAGAGCAGCAAGATAAACCCCAATCCAGTAGACGGAAAGAAATAATCAAAATTAAATCAGAATTAAATGAATTAGAATCCAAAAAAACTAAGGAAAGAATCAACAAAACAAAGAGTTGGTTCTTCGAAAAACTTAACAAAATTGACAGACCCTTAGCAAATCTTATCAGAAAAAGAAGAGAACACACCCAAATTAATAAACTCAGAGATGAGAATGGAAACATCACCCCGGAAACAACCAAGATTCAGAACATTATAAGGGAATACTTCTCAAAACTTTATGCTAATAAGTTTGAGAACTTGACAGAAATGGACCTTTTCCTAGCAAATATTGACATGCCAAAACTAAACCAAGATGAGTTAAACCAGCTTAACAGGCCCATATCAAGCATTGAAATACAAACAGCAATAAGAGACCTCCCAGCTAAGAAAAGTCCAGGACCAGATGGTTTTACAGCGGAATTCTACAAGGCCTTCAAAGCAGAGCTCACACCAATACTCCTCCAACTCTTCAATGAAATTGAAAGAGAAAGCTCACTACCGAACACATTCTATGAAGCCATCATAACCCTCATCCCAAAATCAGGCAGGGACTCATCAAAGAAAGAGAACTATAGACCCATTTCTTTGATGAACATTGATGCAAAACTTCTCAACAAAATTTTGGCCAACCGACTTCAACAATTCATCCAAAAAATCATACACCACGATCAAACAGGATTCATTTCAGGGATGCAAAGCTGGTTCAATATACGCAAATCAATTAATATTATTCATCACATCAACAGGAGCAAGAATAAGAACCACATGGTTATCTCATGCAGAATGCAGAAAAAGCATTCGACAAGATACAACACCCCTTTATGATGAAGGTTTTGGAAAAATTAGGAATCCATGGAACATTCCTCAATACAATAAAGGCTGTATATGACAAACCTACAGCCAGCATTATACTCAATGGTGAAAAACTAAAGCCATTTCCTCTTAACTCAGGAACAAGACAAGGATGCCCACTCTCTCCACTTCTCTTCAATCTAGTATTAGAATGCCTAGCTACAGCAATAAGACAAGATGCAGACATAAAGGGGATCCAAATAGGGAAAGAAGAAATAAAACTCTCCCTCTTTGCAGATGACATGATCTTGTATTTAAAGAATCCCATAGACTCCACTCCCAAATTACTCAAGCTGATTCAAAACTTTGGCAAAGTAGCAGGTTATAAAATTAACCCCCAAAAATCAACGGCTTTTCTGTATGCCAAAAATGAGAAAAGTGTGGCTGAAATTAGGAAAGCAACTCCATTTGTAATAGCCCCACAAAAAATAAAATACCTAGGAATTAACTTAACTAAAGAAGTGAAGGACCTCTATGATGAAAACTTTAAAATCTTGAAAAAGGAAATCAACACAGAACTTAAAAAATGGCAAAACCTCCCATGCTCCTGGATTGGAAAGATTAACATCGTGAAAATGGCAATACTTCCCAAGGCTATCTACAAATTCAACGCAATACCTATCCAAATTCCAACCTCATTCTTCAAGGAAATAGAAGAGGCAATCCAAAAATTCATATGGAACAATAAAAGACCCTGAATAGCAAAAACGCTCCTGAATGGAAAGAACACTGCTGGAGGAATATCAATACCAAACTTCAAACTCTACAATAAAGCCATCGTAATCAAAACAGCTTGGTATTGGCATAAGAACAGACCTCAGGACCAATGGAATAGAATTGAAAACCCAGAAATGAACCTACAGACCTATAGCCATCTAATCTTCGATAAGGGAGCTAAAACAATAGAATGGAAGAAAGACAACCTCTTCAGTAAATGGTGCTGGCAAAATTGGTTAACTACATGTAGAAAGCTTAAGCTAGATCCTTATATATCACCCTGCACCAGAATCAACTCCAAATGGATCAAAGACCTTGAACTCAAAACAGATACTCTGAAAACATTACAGGATGGAATAGGAGAAACCCTGGGTCTCCTTGGCTCAGGCCGAAATTTTCTGAATAGAGACCCGGAAACACAACAAATCAAAGAAAGGTTGGACAAATGGGATTGCATAAAGTTGCAGAGCTTCTGCAGGGCAAATGACATAGCTAGCAAGATCAATAGAAAGCCCACGGATTGGGAGAAGATCTTTACTAGCCATACAACGGACAAGGGTCTCATATCTAAAATATACTTGGAACTCAAAATTTTAAACCCCCCAACAACAAATCCTCAAAGAAACAACTGCCCAATAAATAAGTGGGCTAAAGACTTAAAGAGAAACTTCTCTGAAGAAGAAAGAAGGATGGCCAATAGACACATGAAGAAATGTTCAACATCCCTAGCCATAAAAGAAATGCAAATCAAAACAACATTGAGATATCACCTCACTCCAGTTAGAACGGGAAAAATCAAGAACTCTAACAACAACAGATGCTGGAGGGGATGTGGACAGAAGGGAACCTTACTTCATTGTTGGTGGGAATGTAAACTTGTTCAACCACTTTGGAAAGCAGTATGGAGGTTCCTCAAAAGACTCCACATAGAGCTCCCCAATGACCCAGCCATCCCACTTTTGGGCATTTACCCTAATGTTTACAAACAAGACCACACTAAAGCTACCAGCACAACTATGTTTATTGCAGCATTATTTACCATAGCTAAGATATGGAACCAACCTAGATGCCCCTCAGTAGATGAATGGATCAAGAAAATGTGGTATATATACACAATGGAATTCTATGCCTCCATCAGAAAGAATGACATTGCCCCATTTGTTAGGAAATGGAAAAACTTGGAAAAAATTATATTAAGTGAAGTAAGCCAGGCCCAAAGAAACGTAGGTCCCATGGTTTCCCTTATTTGTAATATCTAGTATATGTATGAGTCAAGCGGAAAAGGTCAGATAATATGATGTCAGGAAAATGAACCCTTAGATGTATATTTAATGTTTTTTTCTTTCATGCATGTGTTTCTAACACATTTATAAGATTATCTCTTTGTTGCTTTGTATGTCCCTCCCCCACAGTATAACCCCTGCTTTCACTATATTTGATGTCAGTATAACTTGTGGAGGACATGGGGAAAAACCAGTTGTTTAAGGATACAGGTGGACCTGTTGCAACAATGAGAAGTACAAGTTGTCATGTCCAAAACGAGCTTTACAACGTTGGTGCGGGGGGGGTGGAGGGAAGGGGGGGAAAGGGGGGAAGGAGAAGGATTGGGATTGTTGGGGAGGGGGGAGGCTGGGAAGGGATGTGAAGGGTAAACAAAGGAGGAGGCTGCAATGCTTGGTAAGAAATGTACGCATTATCCTGCCCATGTAACTGTAACTCCTCTGTACAGTATGTTCACAAATAAAATTAAATTAAATTTAAAAAAATGGCAAATAATATTTAGTGAATTATTTGACCAATTACTTTGCCAGAATAAAGAAGGAAAATGTAATTCAAAATGTATTGACCTAAAAGTATGAATAAAAACTAGTGAAGAGAGATGAGAGAAAAAATAGAGGATTGTTTTCTCTACAGTGGAGTAATGGGTTCTTCATCTTGTTTCTTACATTCCATCTTCACAAGCTATCAATTGTGGCTCAGGACTGGAGTATCCAGTTCAGACAAAGAGAACTCATAGGAGAAAGTTAATATTTGCAGCAGATATAGGTGATTTATAACCTTAAATAATCTATTTAAATCTGTTCAGAATCCTCCCCTACGCTAAACTGCCCGCTTTGAACAGTTTTGTTTGCTTTTACCAAGACTTCCCTTCATTAACTGCTTAAAATTTTTGAGAGGTCATATTCATACTCTCTAGAGATTGCTGTTTGGTGATTTTTGTGTGTTTTTGTTTGTTTTTGTGTTTTTTAACTGAATTTCCAAAGGTTGTGCAAGTGTCTTACAATTAAATATGTCCATCTAATTATCCATTGCTCCTGGATCACAGTGACTCCTTCTATCATTCTCAACCACCCCTTCTACAAGATTTATTTCTGGTTTACCACTTCCTTTCTCAAATGTGTACATTGAGTATTCTAGCTGTACTTGTTCCATTTTTCATTCCTCCTATGTATTTACTATTATTCCTCTTTGGTTTCAAATTCTGATAGTCATTCTGCTAAACTGTCTGTTAGTACTTTGAAAGGTTTATATACATTCCATGGAGTTTCTGTCCTGCATAAACTTGAACTGATGTCAGGTTATATTTCCATAATTCATTCATCTGCAATAACAATTTGCAAGACTGGAGACTTGGAACACCTAGACATGATTATATTCTCATCCATTTGCAGATTAATCTTTAGTCAACAAAAAAGTTTAAAAATGGCTTTGAATGTATTCCTAACTACCAATTTTTATAAATGGCTTTGTACAATGGTGTGTGATTATTATATTTTACATGGGATAAGACTTTATACTACCTATAAGTTTTGGAGAAAAAAGAAAACTAACATTTGCTACTATAAAGGAATATGATAGAAATAGAAGATAGATTTTGTCACATCTCAGATGAGTACCCATATTCAAGACTTAAAGACATATTTCTAACTATGTTAAACAGAGGGAAAACAAAACAACATATGATAAGGCAAGTATTTGTGACTTTTTAAAATGTCCCTTATTAAGTGATGAAATTTACTTTATTAGCTAACGTTTGGGGTTGAAATATGGGAGTCTGATCTATTTAACAAATTTCTGGAAGACACCTACTGAACAACACAAATGGTGCATGGTACCATTTCTGCACTTTAAGGAATGGTTGAACCTGTTTCGCATTAGTGATGGGTAAAGAAATCAACTCTATTGTAACTTGCTCCCTACACTTGAAAAACTCGTAATGTCACTAAGTGTCATCTACTTAGCAAATGTTATTTTGGCAAGTGTGATTTCAAAAAGTTTAGTTGAAAAGGAATACACTTTCAGGAGATTCAATGTAGATTATCATTGGTTTGAGAATGACATTTTTATAACACAGAACCAAGTTGTACTAAAGTACCAGTGTTTTGAAGCACAAACGATCTTCTCAATTAATGTTTTGCTGAATTACATTTGACCTCTAAGTCAACTTTTCCTGGCCATGATAGATCAATCACGGATCTATCCTTCCAGGAACTATTTTTGGGACCACTTATGCTAGACTGAAATATTACATTAATCATTAGGGGAAGGGTATTAAAAATAATCTTGTGACACTTTCTGATCTTGTTCATTCATATGGGCTGGTCATCTGTAAATTGAGTTTGAAATACAGTACTTTCTTTTGATTTTGTGACCTCATCTTTCATTTTAAGTTGCCTTGCATTACACAATTGCTTGCTGCTAATTCTTGTGTCTCAAGGAATTGGGGCCCAGAAATATTATAAGAAATGAGAAATTGAGGGAGGTTCCAGGAAGATGGTGGAGGAGAAGCTGGAGGCTAAACAAGCTCTCGCATAGAAAGCAGTTTTAGAGTTCCAGTGAACAGTCCTAAGCCAGAGAATCATACCAAGTGTGCCTTCACAGGACAGAGAGTTAGGCCAGAGAGAGAGAAAATACAGGCAGGGAGACAGCCCTGAGCACTTTACAGCAGCCGCCACGGTGGCAGCCATGGTGGCAGCGACAACTGCCACCGCCATACCTGAATCACAGCGAGTCCAGGACGAAGGAGCCAGACGCAGCCGGTGAGCGGATTCCACTCAACACCAGTAAGAACCGACAAGGAGCAGACATCTTATTCCTGCAGTTTGCAGACCAGAGATGACCCAGGAAGCAAGACTCGGCGTGAGTAGAAGCCTGATGTTCTCACTCCTTCTCAGGGAGCAGAGGAGGGAAGGCCACCCTTCCCCCCCCCCCCCAGTACCGGAGATCTCCATCTTGGATATCGACAAAGCCCGGCGGAGCTGCTAGCTCCAACACAGGCCCTGGAATAAATCTAGAGTCATCTAGCAGATCACAAGAGCCTAACCTGACCTGCCAGACTCAGCTCCACCCAGGGAAAAGTCACCCAGCTTGGTTGCCAGCCCCATGTTTATTGCAGTATTATTTACTATAGCTAAGATATGGAACCCACCCTGATGCCCCTCAGTAGATGAATGGATCAAGAAAATGTGGTATATATACACAATGGAATTCTATGCCTCCATCAGAAAGAATGACATTGCCCCATTTGTTAGGAAATGGAAAGACTTGGAAAAAATATATTAAGTGAAGTAAGCCAAGCCCAAGGAATCATAGGTCCCATGGTTTCCCTTATTTGCAATATCTAGTATATGTATGAGTCAAGCAGAAAATGCCAGATAAGGTGATGTTAGGAAAATGAACCCTAAGATATGTATTCAAATGTTTATTTCTTTCACGTGATTGTTTCTAACGCATTAATAAGATCATTTCTTTGTTACTTTGTATGTCCCTCCCCCACAGTATAACCCCTGCTTTCACTGTTTTCATGTCGTTATAATTTGTGGAGGGGAAGGGGAAAAACAAGTCGTTTAAATAAGGATACAGGTCGGCCCATTGCAACAATAAGTACAAGTTGTCATGCCGAAAACGAGCTTTACAACTTTGGTGGTGTGGGGAGGATTGGGTGGGTGGGCAGTGGGAGGATGGGAAGAGATGGGAAGGGGAAACAAAGGAGGAGGCTACAATGCTTAATAAGAAATATACTCATTATCTTGCCCATGTAATTGCAACCCCTCTGTACAGTATTTTCACAGTAAAAAATAATAAAAAAATTAAAAAGAAAGAAAAAAAAGCCTAGGACCAAATGGATTCACAACAGAATTCCATAAGACCTTTAAAGAAGAAATAATACCTATGCTCCTCAAGCTCTTCAGAGAAACAGAGAAGGAGGGAGCTATCCCAAACTCATTCCATTATGCCAATAACACACTCATCCCCAAACCAGGCAAAGACCCAACAAAAAAAGAAATACAGGTCAATTTCCTTGATGAACACAGATGCAAAGTTCCTTAACAAAATTCTAGCTAACAGAATCAAGAAACGCATTAAAAAAAAACATACACTAAAACCAAGTAGGCTTCATCACAGAGATGCAGGGATGGTTTATCATACGTAAGTCAATAAATATAATCCAACACATCAACAGAGCCTAGGTGAAGAATCGTATGATTATCTCCACAGATGCAGAAAACGGTTTTGTTAAAATTCAACATTCATTCATGCTAAAAGCTCTGGAGACAATAGGAATGGGAGGAACATTTCTTAAAACATTAAAAGCCATTTATGAGAGACCAATAGTTAATATTATACTTAATTGGGAAAAGCTACAACCAATTCTCTTAAAATCAGGAACAAGGCAAGGATGCCCACTGTGTCTACTCCTGTTCAATATAGCCCTGGAAACCTTAACCAGGTCAATAAGGCAAGAAAAAGACATTAAAAGGATATGCATAGGGAAAGAAGAAATTAAACTATACCTTTTTGCATATGACATGATACTATACCTTCACAATCCCAAAAACTCCATCCCCAAACTCTTAGAAATCAAAAATCACTTCGGCAATGTAGCAGGATACAAAAATCAATCCAATAAAATCAGTTGCCTTCCTGTACACTGACAGTGTACAAGCAGAGAGGGAAATAAAGGAAGAAACCCCATTCACAATAACCTCCCCTAAAATAAAATATTTAGGAATTAACCTAACCAAAGATGTAAAAGAACTATTTAATGAAAACTATAAAAAGTTAAAGAAAAAAATTACAGAAGACACTAGGAAATGGAAAGACCTATCCCATGTTGGATAGGCAGACAATATAGTGAAAATGGCAATACTGCCCCAATTAATGTACAAATTCAATGCAATTCCTATTAAAATCCCAATGATGTACATCTCTGAAATACAGAAAACAGTCCAAAAATTCGTATGGAACCACAAAAGACCTAGAATAGCCAAAACAATTCTAGAGAATAAAGACAACATGGGAGGGACATCCATGCAGCACTTCAAACTCTACTATAGAGCCATAATAACAAAGACAGCATGGTACTGGCACAAAAACAGACCCAAAGACCAATAGAATAGAATAGAAGATCCAGAAATAAATCCACATGCCTACAGTCAGCTGATATTTGACAAAGGAACCAAAGACAGACAATGGAAGAAACACAGCCTCTTCACTGGTGCTAGGAAAACTGGGTGGCCACATGAAGAAGAATAAAAGTGGACCCCAGCATATCACCATATACCAATATTATCTCAAAATGGATTAAAGATCTTAGCATTAAACCTGAATATTTGAAACCACTGCAGGCAGAGTAGGAGAGACACTTGAACTTATAGGCACTTATAGGCACAGGAAAGAATTTCCTGAACAGAGTCTCAGGCTCACAACAAATTGGAGTGAGACATGACAAATGGGACTACCTTACAATAAAAAGCTATAGCAAAGCTATAGCTGTAATGCTATAGTGATCGCAACCAAGCTAGAAAGACAACCAATTAATTGCAAAAAAATACTTACCAGCAATATATCCGACAAGGTGTTAATATCCAGTATATACAGGGATCTCAAGAAACCAGGCCCTCCCAAACATAACAAACCAATTACTTAAGGGGAAAGGGAACTAAAGAGAGACTTCTCAGAAGAAGAGATAAAAATGGCAAAGAAACACATTAGGAAATGTTCACCATCCCTGGTTATAAAGGAAATGTAAATAAAGACAACCATGAGATACCACCTTACCCCAGTCAGAATGTCCCACATCCTCAAGTCAGCCAATGACAAATGCTGGAGGGGATGCAGAGAAAGAGGAACCCTACTACACTGCTGGTGGGAATGTACACTTATACAACCACTTTGGAAAACAGTCTGGAGAGTCCTAAGAAAGCTAAATATTGACCTCCCTTATGACCCAGTCATACCACTTCTAGGCATCCATTCTGAACAACAGGAACCAGTATACAAGGACACATGCACCTCCATGTTTATTGCGGCACTGTTTGTAATAGCCAGGATATGGAAACAACCCAGATGTCCCACCACAGATGAATGGATCCCAAAATTGTGGTATCTATACACAATGGAATATTATTCAGCCATTAGAAATGACAAAATAATGGCATTTGCAGGGAAATGGATGGAGCTAGAAGGTGATCATGTTGAGCAAAGAAGCCAAGAGCATTGAGACCAACAGTACATGGTCTCCCTGATAAGTGGATGTTAAAACCAAAATGTTAGGTAATACGACATATTTAACAGGACTTCGGAAACAAAGGACTTTCACTCATCTGGTCAAATCTCTACTAAATAACCCCATGCTGCTGATCACATGTATGGTATATATGTGTACAATGAAGGGGAACCAAGAAGATGATATAGAACTAGAGGAAATCAGGGAAAAATCCATTAGTTGCACTGGACATTGACCAAAATGAACTAAGCAAGTTAATGGCAGGGATAGAAGGGAGGGAACAAGTGGGAAAAAGGGAACAGCTGATGTTATGCAAAACAAAAGAAATGTACATACCAACCAATGTGGAAGAAATAACAGTATCGCAAAGCTCATGGAACTCATAAATGTTATAGACTGTGATAGACAATTTTCTCCAGAAATGTTAGAATGTGTTTGTGATTTTAACTGAGTGTCACTAAACCACAATACTGTGAAATTAGGGAAATTATGTAACCACTTAATTACAATAAAAAAGCAAAAACTCTCCAGAAATCATTATAGATACATACAACTAACACTTGAATACATTTTGACATCAAAGTAAGGCAATTGACTTGGAAGACTTCCATGTAATCCATGAATTGTTGCAGTAAGCTATTGTTGTTAGTTGAATTGTGAAAATATTTTGTATGGAAACAGAATGAAATGGCATTTTTGAAATTTAAGAAACTTAACCGAACCATTATGACTTAGGAGAGCAATTTGTACAGCCTTCCAAAACTTCAAAGAGGTAGTGATACATATTTATCCTTTTGGCAATATCAAATACAGTTTCTTCCAAGTTGTTCTTCAGACCTGATTTCACATAATGGTTCAACAGAAGCAGATCCAACATGTCTTTGCTAACTCTACTTCCATCAGCAAGATGCAAGGGGGCCATTGGTATCTCCATCATGATGAAGTAAGAAAAAAGCCACTCTAGTATTATTCCACATATAAGCACTGCGCAGGGTTGTCCAGCCATCTACAGTTATTGCATGAATATCTGCCGCTTCAGCCACCAACTCACAGACAGTGTCTAAGTGTCCACTGTAGGCTTCTTGATGAATATGGGTATACTCATCGTCATCCCTAATATTCACATGAGTGGCCTTTTTGGAAAGTAGTCTCCGCACTGTAATAACCTGATTATTTTCAGCAGCCAAAAGAAGAAAGTTGCAGGGATCTTTCTCCATTTTTTCTTGCAATTGATACCATTCCTCACTTTTTCATCATGCTCCTCGTCTTCATCAGAATTGCCTAACCAGAGACTTTGAGTGACAGTGGGAATGAGGTGTCCAAGTATTTCGTTAATAGTTCAAGTTAGTTGAACTGTTCAGAAAAATCCGGTGAATTTTCTGCATCTGTTTTTTCACCATGATTTATTTTCCCTTTTTACATTTTTACTATTCGGAATTATTCTAACTGGAGAGTAGGGAATTGATGCAAGCAGAGGAAAGATTTTCCTCCGTATTCAAAGATACAGACTGAAAATAAGGACCAGTGGTGTCTTCATGTGCAGCTTATTCTAGGAATGAGAAAAGATGAAATAATGCCTTCTATATAAATGATTTGGGAAATGGCAGAGCAGAAAGTAAAATGATGCAACCAAAAATATAAAAGCAAAATAAATTACGATAATTATAAAGCAATCCTATTATCTATGAGAAATATTAAAGAGAGAGGAAGAGAGACAGATGTGCAATGACCTAGATAGCCACAAATGCATGCCTCTGATCAATTTATAGAGCAAGCAGAATTTTATGTTTTAAAAAGATGGAAATAGAATTTATGTATTTACTTGAATTTGGTAAATACATTTTTAGCAGCCTACATGAAGAGACATAGGTTTAATCATATTGCAGACAAGAATCTAAATCCTTGATAATTCTAGGAACAGATCTGAATGAAATCAGTTGAATCACACTTTTCATGTACAATGAAGGAATAGGTCCAGGCTATGAAAGCAGCAAGAGAAGGCAGGCTGATTGTATCTGTGACAAAACTTTGTGGAAAATGATATTGAGGATTACTTACTGTTGATCCACTTGCACTGGAAGCATGATTCTGAACAATTGCTTGCTGATTCTCAACTATTTCTTTGATCATTATATTCTCCAAAAAGAAAAAGTGAGATTTAATTGATAGCAAAGGACTACTAATACATTTTGATTTCTCATTAAGCACCTTCAATCATTGAAACCACATGAAGACAATAGACAGGCCTACTTTTTTAGATGAAAACAAGTGTCTTAAAAAAAACAAGGAACGTAAGTAGTCATGTAAAGGACTTCTATTTTAGTACTACATTATACATTTTTTTCTAATGTTGGGTACCAATAAATAATGGATCTATTAGAAAGCTCTTAAAGCTCATATGTCCAATTGTGAGTTCTCTTATACTATATCATGGTATTTTTTGTGTGTGTTCTTAAGAAGAAATTTACATTACTAACTTGAATTTCTGACAGGACAGTATCATCATTATACATCTTGCTTCTATACTCTCATTTTTAAATTACTATCTAAGGATGTACATTAGATAACTATAGAGGAAAAATAGAAGCCACACTGGTGGCTCATGTCATTAATCCTAGGTAATCAGAAAGATGAAGTCTGAGGATTGTGGTTTGTAACCAGACCAAACAAAAAAAAAAGTCCATTAGATTCTGATTTGAAATAAACCAACAAAAGCTAGAACTGGAGCTGTGGTACAAGCAGTAAAATGATATCCTTGAGAAAACTAAAACAAAAAAATAACAAATTCTGGGACAGAGACAGGCCCTGAGTTCAAGCCTTAGTATTAGCACCAAACAAATGATTGAATTAATTAGTTAATTAAGTAATTAAATATAAATTAAGTGGTCACATGTGGATAGGCAAGTAAAATGTAACATCCGTGGTGACTGGATTGTGTATTATTTTGTAGTAAGGCAAATTATCATTTGTACTAATCATTAATTTTTTATTTGAACTTTTTTTGAACAATAAACCTTGAATTTAGCATGCATGTATAGGTGTGTGTACATGTGTGCATATGTGTGTATGTGTATATGTGTGCATGTGCTGTTGCAATGTTGCTTGCCAATGTGGACAGGGTGAGGCTGAAAAGAGCTAAATTTGTTGCAATGTTTTTATGTATCAGTATTCTGTCATGGCATTTCAGTTGGACCACCCTTTTGTACATTTTATTTGTCAAATAATATCATCAGAATCAAAGGATTTACAATATTAAGTTAGATGAAAGAGAATGCTTTCAGCTTTTATTATATGTTAGGTGAGAAGATTCAGACATATTTAGGTAGTAAATTAGTGCTGGAAGATGACTGTCGGAACAAAATATGTATTTGACTTCTTAAATTTGTTTACTTTTAACATATGCTCATGGAGTAAGTTTGACCAACTGGACCAAATAGGTATTGCTCTCTGGTTATTCCCGGGAAACACAAAGTGGATAAACTCTTTCTGGCTGTTGAAAATAACTTTCTTTGTAAGATCATATCTATTCACACTAAGAGGTAATCAACCCAATATTTATCAAGTTTGACTATCCCATCATATTGACTGAAAATCAGTATTGTTGATATGCTTGCTAGCTATTCCTTTCAAAAACAAACAAACCAAAAGCATGTGTCATCTTTAGATAGTGGATGTATCTGAAGTTGTTTTGTACATGCAAAGGGCTAATGGCTCTTTTGTGGGAGTAACTATCGCAACTTAACAAATAAGGCTTTTCGAATATCTTTTCCAATATGAATAACATCCCAGAGCGAGTCTTGCAATTTCTGAAAACCCTTTGAATATTTTAGTATTATTTCAGTTCATTCACTATGGAGCTAAAGACATTTCTGAAATAAATATTGTTAAGATCTGAAAATGTATGTGGGTATATAGGCTTTTTATGCATCATCTTATGAAAATCCAGTTTTTATGAAACTAAATGAAATAGAATAAAAGAATGTAAGTGAATTTGGTAAGCTAATTATTAGTTTAACTTTGTTTTCTATTAACAAAGTCCATTGAATGTAGATGATGCAGTTAAATTACTTCCTTTGTGTTTCTGTACTTCAGTTACTTTTCGTATCATTGTAGTTATGGGAGTGAATTTGTAGTATAAATAAAGGTCCTTTAAAATGATTAGGATTAATCTTGTGCTTTGTGTCCTACTCCCAAGAAAATGAGTTATTTTCAACTGTTAATAGTTTATAATTGAATCTTCATAAGAAAATTTTAAAAATGCAGTAGTATTGATGGCTTTTTAAACCAATTGTATTGACAAGTTGGAGAGTCTTTAATTCATGCTTCGGTCTTGGTGTCTATGATTTTTAACCCCTTGTTGCTAACATTAATGATAGCTCAGATGGCATTTTGGGGTATATGAAAGGTAAAATATTTATCTGGGGTCAAAGGTGATTTTTATATCAGTCTTGCTTTAATAACATTTTAAAGTAGTATATTTCTCTCAGAATGTTTGGTATAAAAAGCAATCAAAATACTTCCAATGGTAAACAACCTAGGTGAGCTACAATGTGGAAATGATTGGTCCATAACACCTGCATCTGTTTCCATCAGGAATTGGGCAGGACACTCTTTCGGTATGACTGTGTTAAACAGAAATGGGGTCCCCAGGCAGTGCAGTGTTGAGTGAAGGGATAGATTATGATTTCTACTATTTTGAGCTAGAAATCAAGAATGTTATACTTTAGCAGTTCCTTTCACCAGGGATGTATAAATTGATTATGAACTTGGAGTTTTCATATTACAGCTACCTATTTTCTAACAAAGATAACGTCAAATATAATTAGAGTGTACACAATAATTCTGGGAAATTTTCCTAGAATTAGTAGACTAAGTGCTGGTATTTTAGTCATAAAATAAAATGAGGTTATTTGATACAGCGGGAGATGGGCCTCAGGCTAACACTTACCATGTGTGCAATGCTGTACTAGTAATTCCAATTCTGAAGACGTCAATACCATCATCTGAGAATTAAAAATGTAAGTAGTTCCACTTTATGGGATTATTGTGAGGATTAAGTTAGATACCATAGGTAAAGTACTTGGAAAAACTATAATTCATCATTTGATACTTTCTACCTGTTATTTTTTCATGTGATGAATTCTAAAAATTTTACTGTGATTTTTATATTGTGTCTGTTTACAATAGGCAATGTGATATATTGATATTCGTTGCATTGGTCAGTTTTCTGACATTATGAGGAAAATACCTGCAAAGAAAATTTCTGAGGAGGAAACTATTATATTGATTCATGGTTTAAGAGAATACAGTTGAAGATCAGATGTCTCTATTGTTTTTAATTATATTTTTATTAAATAGTTGTTCAAAAGAATTTCCATTCCACAAATCAGTTTATAAGTACAATGGATCTTTAATAACTTTCTTATACCCTTCCAAACCTCACCCCACTTTCATGTTTTCTAGTTTCATACTATCTGCATTGAATATTATGCTTCACTCTCTTCCTCCATAACTCTCTTTATTCCTTCCCTTTGACTTCCGCTCACATCTTCCAAGTGATAGAATCCTGGTATTCATTTTGTTGGATTAAAAGTTCAATTTTATAAGAAATTACACCTTTTAAATACTCCTCTGCAAATAGCATGCTTTGGTTAATACTGTTGTGTAATTGTAACCCCTCTGTATGGTATTTTCACAATAAAAATCTCAGTTTTATGGTCAATAGATTTTGAAAAGGATGCAATGACTTTATGAAATAAAAATAGAATCTTAAATGGTTGTTGTGGCACTATTGCCTCCCTCTATTTAAAAAAATTTCTTAGACTACTACCTCAATCCTTATACAAAAATTTAAAGTTTTTAAATAGAAGATGATTATCAAACTAAATGTGAGATGTAAAAACATAAAACATAAACATAAAAATTCATGGCATTGGATCAGTAAAAGTTTCTAAAATATGACATGGAAAGCATTAGTGGGTAAAGAAAAGCAAGAATAATCTGGATAATATCAACTTATACTCTTTCATAATTCAAAGGACAATATAACAGAAGTGAAAAAATATCTAACAGATAGAAGACACATATTTGTTAATGCTACAATGATTCTGAGTCTAAGTATTTTTATATCTTCTAATTCTATATAACTTTTCCCAAAATAGGATATTTCTTTAAAGAATATATGTAGATAGTAGGAGCATATTAAATAAGTTCCTCTTTAGTATCCAAGAAAAAATAAAGAGAAAACTCACTAGTAGGACTATAATATAAAAAGATGACACAAAATATAGTAATGCACTTGTAGAGAAATTGATATACTCCACATAGCAAATGAATTTGTATAATACTTCAATCATTAAAGCAAGCAAGTTTTCAAAAGGTCAAAGAGAATTGAATAGGTTCTATCCATTACACGTCTATGTATGTATTAAAGAGAAGTAAAAAACTTATTTGGACAGGGAATGTAGTTCATTGAGATTGCACTTGAATACTTTGTGTGAGACCCTGGAAATAATCCCCAAAACCAAATTTTGAAAAGCATCACTATCGAGGATGTATGCTGGACAAATTCCTGTAAATGAATCTCATATCTACTTTAATGTCTGTTCTAAAATTTACAACATTTCTATTTGAAGAAAAGCAAATTTGTGAAAATTTTAGGCTTGGAAAACCTATGATTGTACAATTCACTTCCAAATCACTAAAATGCATACAATAAAAGGAGATAATATATTTCAGGTGAACTACATGTCAGCAAAAAAAAAAAGCTATTGTTAAAATACTTCACACAAAATGTAGAATAAGTAAGAAGATATTTTCTGTGTTTGCTTATAAACTTTGTATACTGCAACTTTTAAAACAATAATATGATTTCTGTTCATTTTAAGTATTTTTAATTGTTTATTTTAAGTTTATTCAGAGATAACTAAATCAAAAAGTGTATGTGATAACTGGAATACCTAGGAATTAAGCAACACTTATAAATAATTGATAACCTTTTCTGGAAGAAACTTTTGGCAAATGACAGAAGACACAAATCTATGCATCTGCATCTTATGAAAGCCATATGTTACTTGGTCAATCCAATTGTTTTTCTCTACTTTGCTAGGGAAAAAGTATTCTTAAGATAAGAGCCAATGGCAGTGAAAAGAAACAAAATACACTATCATCTTGATTTATTTGTGAAAGTAACAAATGAAATAAAACAATTCCACTTAAGGGACTCCAATATTAGTATCTATGAAGATGTTCCTGAATGCCAACATCCATTGAATTTTTGGAATTTTAATTTCTATGTACATATGAAAACTAGAACAAGAAAAGAAATATAGTCTTAAAGCAAACCAGCCGTGGAATAATTTTCTCAATTGCTTTGAAATGACATAAGAATTGATATTCCTTTCCATTGGAAACATTTAAAAATGTTTATCATTTATTATAATTCAAATATAAAGCAAGAGTAATTTAATATAATCATTATAAATATCATAAAATAGAATAACAAACCAGTCCCAATATATTACCTACCCATCATTATTCTTAATTCCTAATCATTACCTAAATATCTTAAACAATCTAAATAGTCACGTCTTTAATATAAACGTAAATATTCTATACTTTTTACTTAACATTTTCCAGAGGCTTGTATTCATGTTTCTAAGAAAGGTTCACAGCAGTTAAAAGATGCTTTTGTGAAATTAATGTGATACATTTTGTTGTTGTTGTTGTTGTTTTTTGAAAGGCCTGGGCATTATCCCTAAGCCTTTTTATCCTCAAGGAGAGCAATCTACAACTTGAGGCTCAGAGCTAATTCATGTTTTTAGTGGTTAATTGGAGATAAGAATCTAACAAGTACTTTTCTGTCTGGGCAACTTTCAAACACATTTCTAAGATCTCATTACCGAGAATAGGTCGAATTATAAGAGTGAGTCACTGGCACTTTTTGATGTACTTTTTATTTTAATTATGTTTTAAGATTTTTGTTTCACTATAGTGTACATCATTCTACCCATAAATTTAGATATGTATATATTTCCGATGACAATCTCTAAAAATGTCATTCTACACATAACATTAATATATATATATATATACATATATATATATATATATATATATATATACACATATATTTCTGAAGACGGACTCAATCTATTTTTTGCTACTATTTTTGACCTTTTACATTTCAAAGATATACAGTCTATTTTTCTAAAAGTTTCCTAGAATAAAATAACTAATATTTCAATAGAAAGTAGAGCTTTTACTTTCAAGGGAATTTTAGATACACATATGGCTTTGTAGTAATATTTACATTATATTACTTGAAAAAGTTCTGTCCAAGCTCTTAAATATTTGTGTGTAGTGAGGGGAAGAGAGGAAGTTAATTCATACTGGTTAGGAATTAGCAATGCTTCAAAAATCTATTCCATAATTTGTTATAAATACATAGTCAAGCTACCTGATATGGTTTAGTTTTTTTTGTTTCTTTATTTGTTCAAAATTTTAATATGGATGCATGCACAGTGTTAACATTAAAAATATTAATCAAAAGACAAATAATAGCAAAACCATAGGCACATATAAGATTTTCATTAATTAGTACTTATGATGCCAATAATAATTTTGATGAAGATGATGATGATGACCACAATGTAGCCTGACAATGATAAGGTGATTGAAAAGGAAAAAAAACTTTACACTTCTTTGAAGCTAGTGTTCCCACATTGAATACATAGTTATAAACTGAATTGGATTACATACAACAACAACAAGAGGAGAGTTTCTATACCAAGAAATAAAATTACATTAATAAGTACAGACAGTAAAAACCCTAATGTTATTCCTGCAGTCTCTATAATGTATACTCACTTTTCTTGCTGGTATTGTGTTCTTATAAATAAAATTTTTTACTTCCACATTTTGATGGACTAAGATATAGTGTTCAATTCAGTGTGATTAATTCAAATAACATTGTCTTATAGGTAATATTCAATAACAAATGTTTCCAATAATTTATTAAGAGTATGTCCTTCAGTACAGCTGTAAACACGTGACACAATTTACATAATACCACTTACATATCTGAAGTTACCACAAAATGACATAGGCCGTAGTGCCAGGAGTTAAAATTTATTTTTATTTCTGCATAAAACAACTTTTGACTTCATACCAACAAACTGAATTTGACTCTTTCCTTATTTGTAAGCTAAAGTGGAAAATGTAAGGACTCTTCACTTTTTTTTCTTGTTCTAGAAGTCAACAAATATTCTTCAATATTTCTGGTAGATTACATCCATTTACAGATGAGAAATGTAAGGCAAACTGTCAATGTAGTGAGTAAATAATGATACTAAAATTATTGTCTGGGCTCTTCACTCTGTGTGCTTACAAAGAGAGTAATTTGGTGATGGAGAGGACCAATATGAAAAGACTCTGGGGAAAAAAAGCATAATTTGTAAGCGGTTGTTTTAGGACTAGGTTACCAGTGATGAATACTTGTAACAGGCTGGTGTCATGGGCATAAAAAGGAGTACATAGAAATTGTATTAGTGACAGAAACTGAGAAAATCTTAATCATTCATCTTATCTAAGGGGAGGGTAAGAAAGGTAAAAAGAAAGGTAAGAAGAAATCTAAAATGCATCCACATCTCTGACTGGCAACGGTTAGTTATATTCTTGGTGAAAAGGACTACAGATGGAAAATATGGACTTAGAGGAAAAAACACTCAGTTCTAAGGTTTATGTTAAAGAGATGCAAATATATGTCTGTTTAGACATCATCAAAATATCCACGACCTTGAATATGCAAAAGAATAATAAAATCGGGGGAATTATTAAAGTGAGGAGGAAAAGGAAAATTCTGACACAAGTGTGAGCGATGTGAGCACCAGTGTGGACAAGATTGGATGAAAGAGATAAATAAGGAAACAAGAAATAAACACAGATTTACAGAAGTAAAGGAAGGAAAGAATTTGCAGGAATATTTTGAAGGAAATATTCTATTTGGATTTGAAAAGTAAAAGGACATAGATAAGTTCAATAAGAACAGTGTTTTGGTGAAGTCATATTGATAAAATTTTGTGATATGAATGTGAAGCTATAAAATTTTGGATCCATGAATTCAACAGATCCTGTTGATTTTAAATGCTGGGAAGAAATGCTTTTATCCTGACCTTAGAAGAATTATACAGTTATAACTCTCATGAACTTTCCTTAGAGGTATTTTGTGAATATGTTTCAAGACTGTTTAGACAGGAGTTTAGAGATTGAACTACAGCACAGACAAGCCTAATTTGTCCTACAGTTCCAATTAGTGATTCATGTATCCACATCAGTTTGGGATTTTATTGAAATATTGTTTGGATATCTTATCAGCCTAATCATCACAAATGTAGGACAAGTAACACCAAGTATTAGGTTAAACATACAGCTTTACTGATGTGACTGAAGACTCCTTGAATTGATTCTTCTTTATAACAGAAAATGCCTCAATAAACATTAACAAATCATAACTGCAATATACCTTATTGAAATCTAATTCTTGTTAGAAATATCTCCATGCTTAAGTAACCCTGTCAATCAACCTGCCACAAATTCTTTTTTTTTTTTTTTTTGGGGGGGGGGTCCGGTCGTGGGGCCTGAACTCTGGGCCTGGGCGCTATCCCTCAGCTCTTCAGCTCAAGGCTAGCGCTCTATCACTTGAGCCACAGCACCACTTCTGGCTTTTTTCTTTTTGCTTATGTGGTACTGAGGAATCGAACCCAGGGCCTCATGCATGCAAGGCAAGCACTCTACCACTGAGCCACATTCCCAGCCCATGCCACAAATTCTTATATGTAGGAAGTGCTATAATAAACTTCACGCTTTTATTGAATGGAAGAGTTCAGACATTAACCTCACCATTTAATCCAACTCTTTCATTTTCTCATACACATTGGCAAATAGGAAAGAATTCTGATATAACAATAATACAATGGTGACTTGAATTAACACAACTTCTAGGATCTAGTATTAAATTGATTACTTACTAATTAGCTCCAAATTTTGTGGATATTTATATTTCTCCTGGGAAAACTAATGAGCTCCAAGCAAATGTCCCTAGGGGGGCTTTCACTTCTAATATCACTGTTTGTCTCAAACTGCTTTAAATTCTAAACCCTCTAATGTGGGCATAGGGTTATACTGTGCAATTTTTTCCTCAGAGAGTGAGTACTACCCTATTGTTTATTATAGACAAAGTACCTTGATACATACACTGGGTGTGTGCAAACAAGAAGTGGTAGTTGAACAATGTTCTTAGTAGTTTATAAAGATGAAATTGAAATAGAGAAACTATGAACTCAAAAGGAATGTGTAAAAAAGATAAAGGCACAAAGTAGAATGTGCCAAGGAAATGCTGAAGTATAATTTCAAATTACGTACTCACGTTTGAGGGTGTGTTCAACGTACAGCTTCAGACAATGCAGTTGGATATCTTGGGGAAAAAAAAACTGCTTTAAACTATTTTGGGATAATTGTACAAGTAGAAGCCCCTAACTCTGACTCTAATCAGCCACAACATCTTCAACTTATGGACTATTTTCCAAGCGCAATGTGAGAAAAAGAGGGCTCATCACAATTAGTGTTCTGGTTGAAGTAATGGCAATCACATAACTTTTCTTATAAGTCTTTATTTTGGAGCATTAAAGTAGAAAAAAGCCAAGTAAATATTTTGCATGTACCTAAATTAAGTGGGACGTATTATATTGGTCTCCTTTTAACTGGGAAGTTATAGATTATTTCTTTTTATACTCTAACTTGGAACAATGATCTGCTGTCAGTTATTTCTTCTCTTCCTCTTCTTTTGCCCTTCCACTTACATAATTTTTATTTAAAGAGACATACTTGAACTTGCATTTCTAAATTCTTCAAAATTATCTGAATTTCTTCATATTTCTGGAAGCCTCCTAAATCTTTCTCAAAGGAATATTTTGTCACTACCATTTTTATCCTATATGATGTCTTCCTGCCTAACTCAGTGCAAGAAATACATTAGACTTATTCAGGTATCTCAACACTTGTCCCACCATCAAAAACTATCTTACTTAGAAATCGTGATTTTAGTATATCTGGGGAGGTGGCATCTGTCATTTTTGTATGACCCCAATGATACTTACATGAAATCATGATTTAAACCAATATGCCACTCAGAAGATGAACAAATCCATTAAACACACACATGGTGGAATTCTATGCTTCCAATTAATAAGGAAATGGAAAGACTTGGAAAAATCCTACTAAGAAAAATAAGCAAGACACAAAGAAACAGATTCCATGGTTTTCCTCATGTGTAATAATTAGGTAATGGCTAAGATAGTCCTAGCGGATGAGCAGAATGGCTCAATAGCTATGAATATATAACCATATAAGAGGATGCTGAGCAAAATGAACTCCTAGACATGGAAACAGAGGTTTTTCTTTGTGGTTATTGTTTTTACAGTACTATGTGATTTCTTTTAGGACAAAAGGCAAACCAATGCAATAGCAATACTCACAAGACAACATGTAGGATATTCACTTTACAACTTGTGAGGGATATTGGGGTGAAGTAAAAGTGTGAGAAAAATGAGGGAGGGCATAAAAAGTTCGACTTTTAGATGTTCACTACCTTACAATTACTGCAACACCTTCTATATACCACCTTGACAATAAAATTAAACTTAAAAATAAGCTACATAAAATATAATTTCACTATATTTCTATAGTAAATGATATTCTATGTGTACTACATTTTTTAAAAAAATGAACAATATTTGGCTTCTAATTTGAATTAATTGCCCCTTTCTTTTTCAGATGGTCATCAACTTGAATGCTATCAAACTATACAAACTTTTCAGAATATACTTGCCATTATTTTTTTAAAAAACATTATTTTAATATTGTCTCATACTAAATAGATAATAGTTCAATTCTCTGAAAACTCCTAATAATTAAAACTGAATATTTGTTAAGAGGACAGAATATATGTGTTCTACTAACTACTCATTTTTAAATTCTGAGTATGCCATACCAGAGACATTTAAAACAGTGCCTGTATGCATTTTATGTAATTCTGCAAAAGATGTAATTTCCAATGGGGCATTACATATTTAAATGTCAACAGAGAAACTAGCCTCATTCTGGTAGAAGATAAAACTATGAAGTATCTATAATAATTAATTCCTCTAGAGTAAACATTTGTTCATCATAGTAAGCTATTATTTCAATGACAATCAATACCAAAATTTTATGCAGTAAAGTCATTCTAGCCCAAACAGTTTCCACCTTGTAAACTGCACCTTAAAATTCCCTAAATTCACAGCATGACTAGCTTATCACTATTGTGAAAAAATTCTACAATTCTGCTAATGTTATGCCCTTTTTATTTTTGAAAGAACACTACACTAAATTTTGCTGCATCGTTTTCCCTCAAGTGGTATTCTTGAGATCAGAAAACTTGAAAATATTATTTATACTTATCTTTTTGTCTACCATAGATATTCAATAGGGAAAGATCTGTATATTATGGTTCAAAGCCCACCCAGCCAGGAAGGTTCCTTAGATTCTTATGTCCAATAAACTGCTCAGGAAAAGCCAGACACAAGTAGCACTGAGATTCTAGTGGTAGAGCAGTATCCTTGAGCAAAAAACAGGCTCAGGGACAGTGCCCAGGCCCAGACGTCAAGCCTTAGGACAAACAAAACAACAAAAACAAAATGAAAACAAACCCCAAACCTAGTATTTTTCTCATTGTATACAGAAGTATATAATTAAGGAAATGTCTTCCTATGTTATGTACAGGTAGAAGAAAAAAGATTTCAAACAATAATTCTCTTCATACCATGTTACACAAAAGTCACAAAACATGGCTCTTTTTCTAAATTTATAAATTAATACCATCCATTTATTGTCAACTTTTTCTAGATTATTCACATTATCATGTTATACATATACTGTTGGAATTATCTATAAACTAAATCCTAATTACAACTCTCTTGAAAGAATATTCTAGACAAATAGAATGCCAGAATCATTTGTGAATTGGTAAATTAAAACTTCTACTTAAAAAGTATTTTGTAGTATCCTATAGAATATGAAATTACAAGCAAAAGATATTTATTTTAAATCTAAATTCTAATTTAGTAAGGTCTACAAAGTCCTACATTAGATAACTTTGCTGTTTCTCGTGGCTTAAGCTTTTGTATTCCTTCATTATTTCTTTGGAATCCAACAGAATGATGCTAAATTTTTAAAATTTTTGGTTCGGAATCATGACCGATTTTGCATCTAGAAGTATTCTGTAATGAAGAGAGCATTTAAAACATGACTGAGGATGATATATGAGTTGTATTTCAATAGGAAACTTGACTTCTCAAAACATGACAAAATTTGTGCAAACTTCCAACTGTGAATTCCTTTCTTGTTCTTTGGTTTGTTTTATTGAAGCAAAATTATACTACCTAGTCCAGGGAAGGTATTGCTATTTAATCCACTCTCTAATCTCCTGTATTAGTCTGAGTGCTAGAATTCCAGACTTGTATCGCATTGCCCTGCCATAGTTTGTTGGTTTATTTGATCGAGAAACATACTAGTAATTCTGAACTTCTCCGATGATCTTATCCACGACTGACTGTTCAAACTGTTTCTGTACAATTTTCAAAGGTGTTCTAACATTTGACACAGGATATGAACATTTTCAGATGCACCTTCAGGGGTATCTGATTCATTCTTCCTTGGATCCGATCCCTTTAATAATTATTACTTGGCTCTTTTACTATCTCTGGTCACTACTTATGTAATAGTCTCATGCTTTTGGGGGGAAAGTTCACTTGACGACTTTCTAATATTAAAAATTATCACTTGATTCTAGTCTTACTCAGGACATATTTTCTATTGTTTTCTAACTTTTATACACATTTTGAGAATTGTTTCATATGTGTGTTTGCACATATAAGTGCTTCTGTGTGCATGTAAATGTTTGTATGTATGTATGCAAAAACCTCAGGCTATTATTCAGCACTCTTGTTCATAACTAGTATCCCATCACTTGAGCCATTCATCCAATGCAGCTTTTGGCTGGTTAATTATAGGTAGTGTTGCAAAGACTGTTCTGCCCAGGCTGGATGCAAACTGAACTTTCCAGACTCTTTTATATTCTTAGTTTTTTTTTTTCCAGGAGTATGGTTTTAAACTACAAACATTTTTGTGAATGTAAAGTCTAACCTGTAGCCTAGATTTTTACCTCAAGAATTCATACAAAGATAGATGAACATACACATTACACATCCTGAGTGTACACTGCTAGAAATGTGATCTTAAGCCTGGTACTGGTGGCTCAAAATTTTAATCCTAGTTACTCAGAAGGTTGAGATCTGAGGATTGCAGTTCAGATCAAGCACCAGTACGAAAGTTTTCTGAGGCACTTAACTCCAATTAACCACCAGAAAGCTGGAATTGGCACTGTGGCTCAAATGGTAGAGTTCTAGCCTTGAGCTGAAGAGGGGAGGGACATCGCCCAGGCCCAGAGTTCAAGACCCACAACCATAAAAAAAAATCTGAAAAAGAAAAAGAAATGTGATCTTATCCACTAGCTCATTGCTACTATATTTCCTGCTCTCTCAACATTGCCTTTTTTTCCAGTTAAGTCCATGCTCTTATATCTGACTTGTTTTGGAACCAGAATTACTCTTCTGTTCTACTTTTTACAAATTTGCATGATTAGCTACCATGATTTAGATCTAGTAGAAAACAAGAGTGGCCTCATCCTTCATGTTCCACTTAGTAGTAATGCTTTCCCTACATCACTCCCATAGATCTACATAATGGCCTTGGATTTATTGTTTCAAAGTTGTCTTACTTGAAGAGTCTTCTATAGTGTATTGAACCATTATAATTAAGCACAAAACTTCTTTTTCTCCTATTATTCCTATTGTTTCTCCTACTGCTAACTTATGTACACTTGGGAAATAATGCACAAAACACACTCACAAAAATGTTTCTGAGAATATTCTTCCCACATAAAATTGATATTAATTACAGAGCACTTAGAAAATTTGAACTTAAAGCAGTCCAGGATGGTTTTTTCATGTTTTTTATTGTAAAAATGGTTTAAAGAGGGGCTAGAGTTACATAAGAAAGTTAATGAGTACATTATCTATCAAGCATTGTTACCTCCCCTTTGGTTTTTCTCCTACAATCCTTTTCCTCCCCACCAACCTAACTCCCTTCCTCAAGTTGTAAAGCTAATTTTCTACATAGTGCCATGTACAACTCATTGTTACAATAGGTCATACTGTATACTTGTTTAAGCATTTTGTTATTTCCCTTCCCCTCCCCACATTAGAAAAATGTATATGCAAGATGCAGGTCTCTGACAATAAATATAGTAAAAACAGGGGTTAAACCATGGAGGAAGAAAATAGAAGAGAAACAAAAAAATCACATACTACATGTTAGATACATTAAAAAAATAACAAGCAAGAAAAAGCAAGTTGTGTCCCTATCTTGGGTTCCATTTCACTTAACATCCTCTTATATGGCCATATGTACATGAATAAGGTTTTATAAGCCATGCAAATTCCGTATTTTCTCGTTATGAAGTTATCTCTGAAACACATGTTACCTCATGTCCAAAGATATAACTTGTGCTATTTCAATGAAGCCAGAAAATACTCATTTTACCTGGAGCAGCACCATAGATTGTTACTGGAACTAAGTGGAAAGAACTGTTATTGCAAGTGGAAACTGATCCCAAGAGAGGAATTGAACATAGAGAAATGACAATTTTCAAGGTAATTTGTGCTATCCTTTTATGGTACAAGAAAAGAATCCAAGGCCTGAAGGAAACTCTGTCCCTGACTTTGTCAAGTGTGTCTTTACTTATATAAAACTTGTCTGTAAACTTCTAGTTGAGAGTATAACAAAAGGAAACAATATGCCATTTGAAGGCCAGCATAGAATAAAAGGAAATAAATTTGTTTTAAAAGTGTTCTCCTGCAAAGAAACAAAGACTTGGGGGTTTTAAAGAGACTTATGCACGGATATTTCATTCCTGAGATAATTCTCCTGTTGCAGGAGTCAGTTACCTAATTCTTTAGTCTGGTCCTGAGTTCTCCATAGCAATAAGGATTCCAAAAAGCAGGATCCAGTGAGTACGATCAGCAAAAGGAGCCTCTTCTCAAACCAGTGCTTTAAGGATAGTCTCAAAGAAATATGTGGTTTTTTTCATTTGCTTGTTTGTTTGTTTAGTTTGTGCTGGTTTGGGGGCTTGAACCCAGAGGGTGGACCCTGTCCCTGTACAGTTGCCTTTCCTGTCCACCTGCCCCCAAAGCTAGTACTCTATTGCTTGAGCCTACGCTCCACTTCTGGCTTTTTTAGTATTTAATTACAGATAAGAGTTACACAGACTCTCCTGCCTGGGTTGGCTTTGAACTGAAATAGTAATAAATCCAATTGACTTCAACTGTATGGACTTCTCTTTTGAACCAAGAAATATTAGATGAAGTTTATTATAAAGCTAATATTTGACAATTTTTAAAAGAAGAGAATATGTCCAGCAAAGAAACCATAACTTAAATAACTCAACAAAAATAGGTGCACTGAATCATTTTGGAATTATTTTTTCTACTTGGAAAGATTACTATTGACTTTGTGGTTCCTTTTGGGGAAACTTAAAGTCAAATTTGCACTTTTTTTGTTGGTCGTGGGTCTTTAACTCTGCTACTGGACCTTGTCCATCAGTTCTTCAGCTCAAGTTGAACACTCTGCCACTTTTGGTACAGCACCACTTCTGGGTTTCATTTGGTTAATTAAAGATAAGAGTCTCATGGACTTTCCTGACCAGGCTGGTTTTGAACCACAATCCGGTGGTCTCAAATTTCTGAGTAGCTAGGATTACAGGTGTGAGCCACCAGCATCCATCTTATATTTGCATTTATTTGCACTTATTGACACTATGTAGACAAAGAATGGAAATTTGAATCAAATGATGACATTGCAAGTTTTCAGAAAAATTGAGGTAGCAATAAATTTATCTCCTTTTCCATGTTGTTACATTAATGATTCATGTGTCATGGGACTCTTACATTAGCATCCTCTGCTGTCTGTATTTGTCAACTTAGTATCAGAAATTGTTCATAGAGAAATATAAAAGACTGAGATTTTTAGAAAGCAAAGGAGTTCAGGTATTAAGAATTATCCTAATTACTGGAATGCTAAAGGCAATGAGGAATAATCCTAGTTGATGACTAGTTCTTTAATAACCAAAAATGGTTCACTAGAACATTTTGTGGTATAACTTAGTTATTATCATTTATTCCTTCCATCTGGAGTTATTCCTTCTCTTCTGTAAAAACTATTAATTAGCCTCTGCCTTTTTGGTGCCATGACTTACCAAAAAGATTTCCAAATCTCACTTATGCTACCCTTCTGATTGTGATTAGCAATGACCACCCAAAAGCCTGGAATCTTTGAATTTCCAGAATTAATCTTCACCTGACATCTAAGCACATTCTTGGCATTAATTGCTGTAATTTAATGAACAAAAGTTTTTGGTTTTTTTTTTTTTTTTTCAAAATTGTACACTAATATAGGTAAAGTACGTGAATTAGGGACTATTGTCTGGTATCAGTATGGAAGGAGCAATGGTATATTCCAAGTATGAGTTGTTTATTTTGCATTTACTAACTAAATGTTTGTTGTTGTTGTTGTTTTGCCAGGCCTGGGGCTTAAACCCAGTGATAGGGAATTATTCCTCAGCTTTTTTTTTGTTGTTGTTGTTGTTCAAGGCTAACCCTCTACCACTTGAGACACAGCACCATTTCCAGTGATTCTTTTTCTGTTTATGTCGTACTGATGAATTGAACCGAAGTTTTCATGCATGCTAATCAATCACCGTACTGTGAAGCCACATTCCCAGAGCCTTAAATGACTTTCTTAAGATGGCATTACTTTTTCATTCCGTAACTATGTATCATAATTTTAGCCAAAAATTTTTGCTAGAAAAGGTCATTGAACACAATACTGAGTCCAGTAAGGCTAGATGGACAATGAATAACCGTCACGGTCTAGCCAGAGCACAGAGGGGCTTACCTCATGGAGCTTGAACAACAGACTGAGCGAGACAACTCCTGACCCACAGCCCACCACCAGAATGAGAGGGCCACATTGGTTCCAGCCACATGGGGATGCTGGGCCACCTCCTCCAGCACCCATTCAATAAGTTCTTGAGAGAGAGAGAGAGCGTGAGAGAGAGAGTGTCAGAATTACACTTAAGTCAGATGCTGGTGGCTCAGGCCTATAATCCTAAGTACACAGGGAACTGAGATATGAGGACCATGGTTTATAGACAGCCTGGGCAGGAACATCTGTGAGACTCTTATCTCCAAAGAACCACCAGAAAACCAGAAGTGGCGCTATGACTCACGTAGTAGAGAGCTAACCTTAAGATGAGGAGCTCGGGGATAGTGCACAGGCCCAGAGTTCAAGCCCCACGACTGACAAGAAGTGGACTTCCCACCACAAGAAGTGGACTGAATAGCACCCATTGTCCTAGGGAGCATGGCAGAGAATTGAGGCCGAGCTTCCTGTCAGCTCTCTCTCTTTTTTTTTTATTATGAAGGTGATATTCCAAGGGGTGGGTCACAGTTACATAAGTAATAAGTACTTTTTTACAGTGTTACCACTTCCTCATTTTTTCCTGCTTCCCCCAACCCTGATATCCCAGTTCCCCAAAGTTGTAAAGTTCATTTCTAACATAGTGTTTAGTGTATATCACTATTGCTTTGGTTAATCTTTGTCCGAACATTTCTGTGATTTCCCTTCCATTCCCCAAATCAGATAAACTTGTATATAAGACAAAGGGTACAGCAATAAAAAAACAGTGACTACAGGGAATAAACCAAAATGGAAACAGTAAATAGAAATACATAAAAGCAGTTCACTATACAATCATCTTGTATCCATTTCTTGGAGCTCATTTCAATAAGCATCATTTTCTATGGTGACATGCATATAGCTATTGAGCTGTTGTGATCTTTTATAAGAATATCCTAGACATATTCTAGTTTTTTAAATGAGTGAAAACATGTAGCCTATGATTCTTTAGGTGTGGCTTGTTTGACGTATTATGTTTTCCAAGTCTTTCCATTTCATTACAAATGGGGCAATGTCATTCTTCTGATGGAAGCATAGAATTTTGTTGTGAATATATATGACATTTTCTTGATTGATTCATCTACTGAGGGGCATCTGTGTTGGTTCCATATCTTAGCTATGGTAAATAATGCTACAATTGACATAGTTGTGATAGTAACTTTAGTGTGGCCTTGTCTGTGGTCATTTGTGTAAATGTCCAGGAGTGGGATTGCTGGGTCATAGGGGAGATCTTCTGAGTAACCTTTATACTTCTTTATGGAGTATTTGAACAAGTATACTTTTCAACCAATAGTGCAGTAACATTCCCTTTTGGCTATATTCCCACCAGACCAGCATCTGTTATTATTAGTTTTCTTCATAATGGTCATCAAACTGGGGGGAGGTGGAATCTCAATGTTGCTTTTATTTGTATTTCTATTGCCAGAAATGTGGCATATTTCTTCATGTTTCAATTCACCATTCATATTTCTTCTTCAGAGAGGTCTCTCTTTAAATCTTTAGCAAACTTATTAAGAGGGTTGTTTCTTTGAAGATTTGTTTTTGGGGGGAGTTAACATTTGGGGCTCTAAATATATTTGAGATGTAAGGCCATTGCCTGTTTCAGAGCAAGTAACTAACTTCTCCCAATCTGTGGGCTTTCTATTTATCTTTGTATGTAAGTTCTCTTCTTAGATTTGGTGTCTGTCAAGTCTGTTAATTTATTGAAACAACCAATTCTGTTTTGTTGATCTTTTTATGTTTTAGTTCGTCTTTATTTAGTTATTTCTGATTTTTTTTATTTGTTTCTGTCGTCTGCTTTGGGTTAAGGCTTGTTCCTGTTTTCAAGGATTTTGAGGTATATAATTAAAATACAGACTTCAGATTTCCCCAATTGCTTGATGTAGGCATTTAGAGCTATAAATTTTCCTCTAAGTATTGCACTTACTGTTTTGAAGAGGAGTTGGTATTTTGTGTGTTCAATTTGTTAATTTTCAGAAACTTTCAGATTTTCATTCTAATGTATTCAGTGCCTCACTGGTCATTCAGCAATGTGTTGTTCAGTCTTCATGGGTTAGGGATTTTATTTTTTGCTTTAGCTTTTTAATTCTAAGTTTATTCTGTTGTGGTCTGACAAGATATGGGAATTCAAATAATTTTTCTTTCAATTTGGATAGAATTTCTATGTGACATAGGATATGTTCTATTTTGGAGATTCTTCCATGAGCTGCTGGGAAGAATGTGTATACTGATGCTGAATGTATATTCTGTAGATGTCTGTTAAGGCGAAGCGTTCAATGTAGTTATTTAGGTCTTCAGTTTCTTGGTTGTGTTTTTCCTGGATAACCTATCCATGCATTTCAATGATGTGTTGTGATGTGTTTTTAGGTTAAGTAGTATTTGGTTGATGAAGTGGGGTGCTCCAGGATTCAGGACATTGATACTTAGACTTGATATATACACCTAATGCAGATGTGCCTTTATCAATATATAATGTCTCTTCCTAGTAATTTTATTTTGAATTCTGTTTTATCTTATGTTAGTACTGTGGCCTGTTTATGGTGTTCATTTGCTTGAAAATTTTCCTTCCAGCCTTTCAGTTTGAGTATGTGTTTGTTTTTGTCAATAAAATGTGTCTCTTGTAGATACTACATGCGTGTGTCTTGTTTTATTATACTACTATTTCGTGTGTTTTTTATTTGGAAAGTTAATTCCATTGATATTGAGAGTTAAGACTGTGAAATATCTCATAAGTCCTGCCATGTTATTCACCTGTTGTTAGGCTCTGTGTCTAATCTACTCTTAATATATTTACCTTGTTCACTGGTAGGGAGCATTTTATATAACCAATTTCTGTTCTTCATGATCTTCTCTGTGTAGGATATATTTGATTAACTTCTATCCTGCTGATTTGGTGGAGATACATTGTTTCAAGTTTTCTTTGTCATAAAATATTTTTATATATCCTTTTAATGTAAAGGAGAGTTTGGCTTGGGACCATATTCACGGTTGGTAGTTGTTTGCCTTTAATGTTTGTCATATATCATGCGAGGCTCCCCTTTTTACCATATCAGCTAAGAAATTTGTATTTATTCTGACTGTATATCCTTTATAAATAATCAGTCTTTTCTCCTGACAGATTTAAGAATCCATTCATTGATGTCTAATGATCCTCTAATGGATTATGATGTGATGGTGGTTTGTTCTGTTCTGGTACACTCTGGTGTTCTAAAGGCTTCTCTTATCTGAATGAGCCTATCTCTTTGATTTCTCTGTGTTACAATTGGTTATTGTTTTAGGGCTTCTATCTCTTTATTAAAGCTTTATTTTAGGTCTTGTATGGATTTTCTTTACAACTTTTTATTGGGTGGGGACTTGGGAGGTATGTGTTTTAGCTGTGTCTTCTCTCATATTTATTAACTAGGCATCCATTTTTCCCTTAGACTCTCTTGCCTTCTCAGAATTTATTTTTCTTTGTGTTTGGAGTCTCCATGAATTATTTTGCTGATCTTTGCTTGGTCTCATCTTGTTCACAAATTTCCTTTTAGAGGTTTTGTATGTTTTCATTAATCACAATTTCCAGCAGTATTTGTAATGTATTTTGAAAACTATCTTCTAGGTAATTGATTGTTCTAATGCCTGTTTATTTACTGTGTGAATTATGTTACCTTGGCATGACTTCTGTCATATTTTTCTGATTTGTTCTGTCCATTTGAAGTATTTCTTGGCTTCAATTTGGGGGAACTATGATCTTCATAGGTGACTATCTATGTTCTTGGTTGATATGCCAAGTGTTACTTTGGTCTTCTGTTGTGATTTGCTTTTCTGGAATTAGGATTTTGTCTAGACCATTAAGTGTAGGAGAAGAGATCAGTAGTGAGAGATGTTGTCAAATGAATACTAATGGTTCCAACGAAAGTTCCGACTATCCAGTGGTAAGGTGAATTATGTGTGTTTATATGTGAGTGTCTCTGTTCATGATTTTTTTTCTCACGTGGCCCTTTCATTTCCACACTGCAGTTGTGTTTTTGAATATGTTGGCCAACACAGTCACAGCAGTCACCTTCCTGGCTGGGTAACTTTTCATAGATTTCTGTTTTCTTGTGAAGACAGTATAAAATATTCTTTTGAATTGTGTATCCATATATAATTATACCTAACTTAGTGTGACACTCTAGAAATGGAGTACCTTCTAGGATTCTAAATCTCTGTTTCATTAGAGAAATCTAGGATAATTTTCTGTTGTTATTCTGTCACTGTTTATCCTCTTCCTCTGGTTTATTTATGATATTGTGGATTTTTGTCACATAATTTAGGATTTGTGATGGTTGTATCAAGTTATTTTTGTTTTTCTGTTTGTATTACTTTGAAATAGTGATTTCAGGCTTGTATGAAGAGACAGTAATAATATGAAATGTGAAGAGCTTAAAGCTTAAAGAGGCACAATGAAGGCCTAAGTAACTCCATTACAGGCTAGCAACCATCTTGTGAGGTATGAATTATGAAAATAACCATGGGTTGGACCCAGAAATGACACAAAAAGGAAATCAATTCCTGGACAACTGAGACATAAACAAACCTTGGGAAAGCCACAGGAATTTTCTCCAAATGCATTTACCAAACATTGGGTGGCCATGCAGGACACAGTGACCCAGTGGCCAGACACTTCCTGTCAATCACACCTCAATAATATTAGCCAATCACATATGTATAGCTTAGTTTGCTTAAAATGTTAATCAATCAAGTAATTTCTCATGTAAATCTTCCTCAAAGTTGTTTGTTCAATACTCTAAAAACTGTGCTGATTCTATGCTTTGGGTCTCTTAGTGTCATGGGTTACCGATTGCACAGAGTACCAGCCTGGAGCTTGCAAATAAAAGACTCCTTTGTTATTTGCATTGGTCGAGGTCTCTGGTGGTCTTCGGGTGGTTTTGAGTCTAAGTAAGATAAATGTAAGTTATTACATTGAAAGAAAGAGAGCAGACATTTTAACCTATTTGCTACAAGTAAATTAATATTAAACAAGGCTAATTAACTCTTATTTACTCTTCAGAGGTTGAGTATAGTACTATTGGATATATTGGAGGAAAAGACTTTAGACTGATTACAATTTATGCCTTTCACAGAAATTACTGGCTAACCATTCTTCTTCAGAAAGGCAAATGCTCCATTTTTTTCATATTAGTATCATAAAATCATAACATCTGCATGTTGAATTGTTTTCCTCTGCTATTTTCAATACCATTCTTCATCCATTAGGTATCTAGGGCTTGGAATGAACTGTTCCTTAAAATACCTATATTGCTTATATTGTGATATAAATCTCAGTAATATTAATATGAATTTATCTCTGAGTTTCATCTTGAGCTACATTCACATGTAATTTACGCAGTTTCAAGCAAGAAACCTATTTTACTCTTTTCTGTTCTTTAAACAATAAATCTATTATCTTTAGAAATACATTCTAAAGAAAATATGTTCTTTTATATTGTTTCAGTAAACATCATTTATTTCTAGTACTTTTACTGAAATAAATATAAAGTATGTCACATGGAGACAACCCCCCCCCCCCCCTTATCACTTAAAGTATATCCTTGGGGACTATTTTATATATAAAAATAAAAAAGTACAATGCACATGTTTATACATGAATCATCTAATGGTTAAGTCAATTAGACACAAGAACAATCATACCACATCAAGTCTCAATTTACTTAAAGGCACATTGTTCATGAATATCACTCATTTTTAGAAAATAACTAGTCACAACAAAGTTTATATTTCAAATTTAAAAAATAAAAATTACACCCAGATTTGATGTGAATATCCTGTTTCCAGGAATACATTTATCCAGAAAACAAGGAAACAAAAATATAAGGGCTTGTCATATAGAAAGAAAGATGTAAAGCATACTGTCTTTCCTTAAGATGATACATACATGCAAATCTTGTCATTTATTCAAAGATACTATAGAAATTCATGAGCGGATTTGTGATCAGAAGTGATAAGTAAGCAAAGTAACTGGAAAACTGTATTTGTAAATAGTGCTTTCAATATATGATGACGTTTTCAATAAATAAGCCTATAGATGATGATTTTGTATCTGCAACACACATCCAGTATTCTACATTTTAGACATACTCCCATTGTCTTCCCTAAGTTCTTGATCAATATTATTCTACTTTCATGATGTCAATTGCTACTAAAGTAACAAGGTGGGTGTTCTCTCGGTTTCCACATCCAATAAATTTTAGTATTTTGCAACGGTGTCTAAAGTCATGGAATTTGACTTGGATGTGAAGTTTGAGGATACTGTATTCAGGGTATTAATTGGCCTGTAGCAGACAGGAACTTATTGTGAATACACAGACAACACGGGATACTAAGAATTAGGGACTTGATCTCGGGGAAAGATAAAGGTCCAGGCAAGATCTTGAAGCTGAGATAAAGCAATGCAGCAAACATCAATCAACTATCATTACAAGGGAATGGAACTTATCTCTGATGTGTCTGGCTGGCTGCTGTGTGTGTGTGTACGTGTTTGTGTGTATGTGTGTGTGTGTGTGTGTGTGTGTGTGTGTGTGTATGTGTGTGTGTGTGTGTAGAGAATTTTAGTGTGGCTTCTATATTTACAGTCCATAGAGCATTACTTGCTAAGGAGAAGGTGCCTTTACCAGAGCTCCGATACCACTGTCATCACTTTTTACTGCAAAAAAACCACTTGCTTAATCTCTAATTAAAAAGGGAAAAATAAACTAACATCTTAGATGATTGTTTTGAAAATTAATTGGCAAATTGAAGGCCAAAGGGAGAAATTGGAGATTAATATAATCTTTTTCCTCTCTTCTGATTATTAAACCACCATAGCTGTGATTTTCAGGAATCTCCTGTAATGTACTTACTGCTGAATTATTAATATATTTAATAATATGAAACATATGATAGAGAAATAGATCAGCCAGCAAGCACAAAAAACTAGTGATAAGATCGAGCTTTTGAGCAGGGTTGCCACATCTTTTAGGAATGCAATTCCTTCATATGAATTTCAAATTTCATGGCTTTCCCTGTGTGATTAAATGGCAAGAAAGTACTGTAGAAACAAAAATTCCTGTTCAGCCAAGAAGAAAGTGCTTATGTTCCCATCCTCATGTGGCAAATTTCCATTCCATAAAGAGTCTTTGTTAGAATGCTTTCATTTAATATACTTTAGCACGTCATCCTTCCCTGTTGGAGACAGGAAAAAAGAAATTTGTTTGAATATTATCTCACGTAAGTTAGTGTGTACCGGCATGATTTGTATAATTACAGAAGTTTGTAATAAATATAAGTAGGGATCATGTCACAACTATAAAATATAATTAAAATCACATAAGACTAGAAGTCACAGAATTTTGTGCATGAAAACATACGTTAGATTAGTTGCAGAATTTCTATTTTGAGACAGACTTTATATTAAAGTATAAAGCACTTTACTAAGGGTTGAAACATTTTATTGAAAAATATATATTTCTTAGAGATATTTTGCTTCATATTTTAAGAAGAAAAATTGTCTCAAAGTAATTATTTTTTAAAATTTTTTTCCCGTTTCCATGTGATTAACCTCCAAATTAGAAATCCAGATATTTAATTCAAATTAGCCAAAAATATTTATTGAGTGTAAGAACCTTCTGCTCTCTACATTCTTCACACTAACTTTACCAAATATGATGAGTCTGAAATAATCAGTCTCTTTGTGACCTGTGTTGATATTATTTACAATGTGAGCAAAATGTTTAAAAAGTAGTATTTAGTTTAGCTTAATTGCTCTGAAGAGACAACAAATGATATAATCAAAGGCTAAAACAGTAGATTTAAAAGTTAGAATTCAGGAAATGTTTTTGACCACACTGGTTACTAACCATTATTAATCTTAACTGGAACATTGAGAATAACCATAAGCCTAAGTGTAAGTAGATTCTAAAATTAATAGCAATACTCTAGTTCACATTCATTCTAATTCTTACCTGGCTTAATATGAAATTTACCTTCAGGGGCTGGGAAGGTGGCTCAGTGGTAGAGCGCTTGTCTTGCATGCTCGAGGCCCTGGGTTCGATTCCACAGCACCACATAAGAAAAAAGAAAAAAGCCGGAAGTGGTGCTGTGGCTCAAGTGGTAGAGTGCTAGCCTTGAGCTGAAGAGCTAAGGGACAGCACCCAGGCCCAGAGTTCAGGCCCCACGACTGGACCCTCCCTCCCAAAAAAAAGAAATTTACCTTCAATTTGACCCTCAGTTTTTCTCTTACACTCTTACCCTAACCATGGCTAGAATCCTAACCATAACCTTGACACTAATGGTATCTCAAATCTAAAATTTATGAAAAATGCTTGTTTGTCTCATCCTAACTGAAATTCCACTTGTAATTCTTGAAATAAATTTCAGGTTTTCCTAAACCCTATAGAATTTCTCACTCTTAACTTTGAACCTATCTTGTTCCATAAGAGGAATCATTATACCCATTGATCTCAAATCCTAATATTATGAAATACATTGTATTTCCATTATCCCAGCTATTCCTGAATTCCTAGAACTTAAAATAAGTTCAGATTTATTTAACATTTAACCCATTCCTTATTTTTTCTTTTTGTTGTGTGTGCAGATTGGTTTCTGAGCCTGGGCAGGATCCCTGAGCACTAGGCAAGGGCAAGATCCCTGAGTTCTTTAGCTCAAGGTGTGCAATTTACCACTTGAGCCACAGCACCACTTTCAGGTTTTCTGATGGTTAATTGGACATAAGAGTCTCACAGACTTTCTTGCCAGGGCTGGCTTTGAACTGCAGTCCTCAGAAATCAGATTCCTGAGCAGCTCTGATAATAGGTGCAAGCCACCAGTTTAACCAAATTCTTTACTCTTTCCTCAACTCCCTTTAACCAGAAACCTAATCCTAATCACAATCTGAGTTAACACCAAATGGTTAATGTAAGGAAAATTGTCTGGATTCTATTCAATCACACATTTTATTGCTTCTGCTTCTTAGTGAAAAACTAAATTTTACCCTAATCCTATCCTTCGCTAACCCTAACAAGAACTAAAACAGCAATTCACAATTTAAACCAAATAATATCTGAATGTTAAAAGCAACACAGACGTTGGTTTTCATTCATTCTAACTTTGATATCATTCATTCCCTTACGACCCAGTCATACCACTTCTAGGCATCTACCCTGAACAACAGGAACCAATATACAAGGACACGTGCACCTCCATGTTTATTGCAGCACTGTTCGCAATAGCTAGGATATGGAAACAACCTAGATGCCCCACCACAGATGAATGGATCCAAAAATTGTGGTATCTATACACAATGGAATATTATGCAGCCATTAGAAATGACAAAATAATGGCATTTGCAGGGAAATGGATGGAGCTAGAAGGAATCATGTTGAGCGAGGTAAGCCAAGAACGAAGAGACAAACGGTACATGGTCTCCCTGATAAGTGGATGGTAAATCCATAAGGTTAGGTGATACGACAAAACTAACAGGACTTAAGAAATAAAGAACTCCCGCTCATCTGGTTGAGCCACTACTAAATATCCCCATGCTGCTGATCACAAATATGGTATATAACATGTGAACACTGTTATATATTACAGACTGTGGTAGACAATTTGCTCCAGGGAAGTTAGAATGAACTTGTGACTTTGAAATTATGTAATCATTTAATCACAATCAAAAAAAAAAAGAACCTCGGGGAAGGGAGGGAGGGAGGGGATGGTAGGGGGAAAACAATGGAGAGGGTAACAATGTTCAAGAGGAAGTGTACTCATTACCTCACTCATGTAACTGCAACCCTCTGTATAGTAGCTTTACAATAAAAAAAAAAAAAAAAAAGAAAACACTTTCTGAGCCGGGCAGGTGGCTCCCGCATGTCATCCTAGCTACTCAGCAGGCTGAGATCTGAAGACCGCCAGCCCGGGCAGGAATGTCCACGAGACTCTCATCTCCAATAAACCACGAGAAAACCGGAGGTGGCACTGTGGCTCAAGCGGTAGAGCGCTGGCCTCGAGCTGAAGAGCGCAGGGACAGCGCCCAGGCCCAGAGTTCAAGCCCCACGACCGATCAAAAAAAAGGTGTTTTGTTTTTTTTTTAATGGACTTGAATGACTTGTGCGTGGACCCCGCTCCCCAAACTCCCCATGCGCGGGAGGTGCTGTGTTCAGGCTGATCCCAAACCCGCTGCAGGCTGGGGCAGAGGCCGGGCCCTGGCAACCCCACACCTCCTTCCAGCCTGGGGGCCGCCAGCCGGGTCCCCCAGGCTTGGTCAGGCTTCTCTCACTGGAGCTGCGAGTCCAGGCACCAATAGGCCAGGAGGGGCCCTGGGAGACCGGGGTCAAGGTCAGGGTGGTCAAGGATGTCTGGGAGGATGGAGAGGACGAAGAGGATGGGGAGGATGGGGAAGACATCCAGATGGACCGGCCCAGAGCCTCGCCCCCTCTGGGCGGGCCCTAGCTCGGTGCTGGCCAATAAGAACACAGGGAGAGCTGCCACGCACTGCATATACAGGCTGCCTGGAACCCATGGAGCTGGAGGCTCACCAAGTGTTCAAGGCCAGCCTGGCTACATTGTAAAACTAAGGGAATGGAACAAGGAAGGTGAACAAATCCAGTCACTGCATTCCGTGTACACTATGTTAAACAATGAATTACGGGGCTGGGAAATGTGGCTCAGTAGTGGAGAGCTTGCCTCACATGCATGAAGTTCTGGGTACGAGTCCTGCAGTACCACATATACAGAAAAAGCTGGAAGTGGTGCTCTGTTTCAAGTGGCAGAGTGTTAGCAAAAGAAGCCCAGGGACAGAGCCAGGCCCTGAGTTCAAGCCTCAGGACTGGCACACACACACAAAAATCACAAGCAGGCATGAGTGGCTCATGCCTGTAATCCTAGATGCTCAGGAGGCTAAGATTTGAGGATTGTGGTTTGAGGATTGTTGGCCTGGGCAGGAAAATCCATGAAATTCTTTTTATGTCCATCATGGGGCTTGAACTCAGGGCCTGGGTGCTGTCCTGAGCTCTTTCACTCAAGCCTGGCACTCTACCACTTAAGCCACCAGGGTCACTTCTGGTTTTCTGGTGGTTTATTAGAGATAAGTGTCACAGACTTTTCTGCCTATGGCTGGCTTCAAACCGCAATTCTCAGATCTCAGCCTCCTGAGTAGCTAGGATTACAGGTGTGAGCCACCTATACCCAGCCCCATGAGATTCTAATTTCCAATTAACCACCAAAAATCTGGAAATGGCACTGTGACTCAAGTGGTAGAGCATTACATAATATCTCAGGGACAGCACCCAGGCTCTGAGTTCAAACCCTAGGTCAGGGACCAAAATATTAAAATTTAAAAGTGATGAAAATTAGAGTTAGATATGTTACTTATTGGGAAATGATGTAGCATATACAAAAGGCCCAGGTCTTAATATTTGGTCTGCACTGAAAAAAAATGTTTATATATATTATGTGTGTGTGTGTGTGTGTGTGTGTGTGTATACCTATACAAACATGCAATTTAAACTGAGCATGAATCTGATACATTCGGCAAAATCCAGACTGGGAAATTTGAAAGGACATACAAGTGTATTTCTTTAACAAACCAAGAACATTGGGAATGAGCAGAGTATAGACAGGCCTCCAGATGAAGAGACATAAATGGTTGCAGTGTGCAGACTTTCCTGGTTTGCGAAGATTACATGATATAACCCAGGCAGACATCTCATTTGGGGAACTTGCAGAGTAGTTCGCAATGATTATTTGGCAGAAAGAAACTCTTTTGTATTTTTTTTTTGTCAGTCTTGGAGCTTGAACTCTGGGCCTGGGCGCTGTCCCTCAGCTTTTCAGCTCAAGGCGAGTGCTCTACCACTTGAGCCACAGCACCACTTCCGGTTTTCTGGTGGTTTATTGGAGATAAGAGTTTCACAGACTTTCCTGCCCGGGCTGGCTTTGAACTGTGATCCTCAGATCTCAGCCTCCTGAGTAGGTAGGATTACAGGCATGAGCCACCGGCACCGGCTACTCTTCTGTATTTTTACCTCTTCAAGATGCAGATACCATGTAATGAAGAATGAAAGTATAAATAAATGAAACATTATAAATTATATAATGAAATAATATAAAAAAAATAAAAAAAATTAAAATACATTGCAGTTTTACACAATACCTTACATCTTTTTCTTATCCAAACCCCATCTCTACTTGGAACACCTTGTTGAATCCTAAACCTACAGATAACTGAATCAAAATGTTAATAGCAAGCCTCTATTTCACATTTATCCCAACTCTTGCTAGGTATGTAGGTCTAAATTTTACTTGCATTTTGAACCTAAAGTTTTTAAAGTGTTTTCCTATTTCCTGTCAGGTTTTATTTTACATTTTTTAAAATTTTAGTTATTGTAAAAGAGGCTGACAGAGGGATTATGGTTATATGTGTAAAGTAATGAGTACACTTCTTGTTGAACATTGTTACTCTCTTCTTTGTTGTTCTCCCAATATAACTTCCCTCTGCCACCTCTCTCACTCCTCTTTCTCAATGGTGTAAAGTTCATTTTCAATATAGTGTGTTGAGTATCATTGTTGCAATGGGTCATCTTGTGTTGAACCTAAATTTTCTTTTTCCCTAACCCTAATTCTAATTCTGTCTGGTATCCTAACCCTAACCATAATAATAACAATAGCCCAATTCAGAAGATAAGAAAAAATATTAAAGTTTTTATTCATCCTGTTGATTCACTGTACATATTGAATTAAGTTGCAGTTCACCTTAAATCTTCCAAATTAGATTATATGTGCATATTTAAAGATGTAATTTTATGTGAAAAACAGAAATCTTTGGAGGAAGGAGTAATGAAAAGGAAATAGAGGGAGTATAATCAAATGCTTTAAATATATTTTGGAAAGAGCATAAGGAAACTGCCACTTCTGATAATTAATAACCATTAACAAAATAACTAAAAATTAATAAGTAAATAACACACTGCCATCTAGTGTTCTTTAAGAGAGTCATAATATGTCTTGTGAATAAAATACTTGTGTGAAATAAACTTTGTTCATGCATAATTCATATTGGCATTGGCCAATTATTTAACTTAATCAATAAAAATATATCAAATAAAATTCCATGATAAAAATATAAATCAGTTAGTAATTGTTTGAGAGAAAGTAGTCATGTGCTGCTGAGAAAAACGTGTATTCTTATGCTGCTGGGTGAAATATTTGGTAGATGTCTCTTAAATCTAGTTGATCTATGCAGCTGTTTAGATCTGCGGTTTCTCTGTTGAGTTTTTGCCGAGTTGATATATCTAGTGGGGAGAGTGGTGTGTTAAAATCCCCAACAATTAATGTCTTTGGATCTATGTGGGATTTGAAGGAAAGTAGTGTTTCTTGGATAAATTTGGGTGCTCCATTGTTTGGCGAATAGATATTTAGAATTGTAATATCCTCCTGAAGGAGAGATCCCTTAATTAGTATGTAGCGTTATCTCTTCTCACCAATTTTAATCTGAAGCCTATTTTATCTGATATTAGGATTGCAACTCCCGTCTGTTTTGGGGGTCCGTTTGCTTGGTAGATTTTGCTCCAGCCTTTAACATTGAAAATGTGTTTGTTTTTACGGGCAAGTTGTGACTCCTGAAGGCAGCAGATAGAAGGATTTTGTTTTTAAATCCAACTAGACAGTCTATGATGCTTAATTGGAGAGTTAAGTCCGTTAATGTTAAGAGATAGGACTGAGAGGTATTTGGGAGTTCCTGCCATTTTATCCACCTTCTTGGGGGCTGCAAAAACTGGGTTCTTCCTATGTTTCTTGGATTCTCAGTTTGGGTGCAGTTTCTTGGCCTTTATTGTGGTCTTGTTGGTTTTCTATGTGTAGGACGTCTTTAAGAATCTTTAGTAGGGCTGCTTTGGTGGAGATGTATTGTTTCAATTTTTCTTTGCTATGGAAGGTTTTTATTTGGCCTTCAGTTATGAAGGAGAGTTTAGCTGGGTACAGTATTCTTGGTTGATAGTTGTTTGTTTTTAGGGCTTGGCATACATCATTCCAGGCTCTTCTTGCTCTGATTGTCTCTGCTGAGAAATCTGAGGTGATTCTAATTGGTTTCCCTTTATAGGTGATTACCCTTTTCTCCTTGACAGCTTTAAGGATCTTTTCCATAGTCTGAGTTGATCCTGTGTGGATTATAATGTGACGGTGGGATGTCCTATTCTGATCTGGTCAATTTGGAGTTCTAAAAGCTTCTTGTATCTGAATAGGTCTATCTTTTTGCATGTTTGGGACGTTTTCTGCTAGGATCCTGTTAAACAAATTTCCTAGAATGTTACCTTCTGGTTCTAGGTGCACCTCTACACACATTATCCTTAGATTAGGCCTTCTGATGGTGTCTTCCAAGTGTTGGATAGATCTATCGTATTTCTTGGACTTGTCTTGGATGCTTGTATGTTCTTTTTCTATAATATCTAGGCTGTCTTCAGTCCCCCAGATTTGATCTTCTGCATGGTCTAACCTGCTGTCAAGACTTTCCTCTTTGTTTCTTACTTCTTTTCCTTCTATTTGGTCAGCTAAGAAAAGTCCAGGACCAGATGGTTTTACAGCAGAATTCTTCAAGGCCATCAAAGCAGAACTCACACCAATACTCCTAAAATCTTCAATGAAATTGAAAGAGAAAGTTCACTACTGAACACATTCTATGAAACCATCAAAACCCTCATCCCAAAACCAGGCCCGGACTCATCAAAGAAAGAGAACTATAGATCCATTTCTTTGGTAAACATTGATGCAAAACTTCTCAACAAAATTTTGGCCAATCGACTTCAACAATTGATCCAAAAAATCATACACCAAGATCAAACATGATTCATTTCAGTGATGCAAAGCTGGGTCAATATATGCAAATCAATTAATATTATTCATCATATCAACAGGAGCAAGGATAAGAACCACATGGTTATCTCAATAGATGCAGAAAAAGCATTCGACAAGATCCAACACCCCTTTATGATGAAGGTTTTGGAAAAATTAGGAATCCATGGAACATTCCTCAATACAATAAAGGCTGTATATGACAAACCTACAGCCAGCATTATACTTAATGGTGAAAAACTAAAGCCATTTCCTCTTAATTCAGGAACAATACAAGGATGTCCACTCTCTCCACTTCTCTTCAATCTAGTAATAGAATGCCTAGCTACAGCAATAAGACAAGAAGCAAACATAAAGGGGATCCAAATAGGGAAAAAAATAAAACTCTCCCTTTTTGCAGATGACATGATCTTATATTTAAATAATCCCATAGACTCCACTCCCAAATTACTCACGGTAATTCAAAACTTTGGCAAAGTAGCAGGGTATAAAATTAACCCTCAAAAATCGATGGCTTTTCTGTATGCCAAAAATGAGAAAAGTGTGGCTGAAATTAGGAAAGTAACTCAATTTGTAATAGCCCCTCAAAAAATAAAATACCTAGGAATCAACTTAACCACAGAAGTGAAGGACTTCTATGATGAAAACTTTAAAAACTTGAAAAAGGCAATCAAAGCAGAACTTAGAAAATGGCAAAACCTCCCATGCTCCTGGATTGGAAAGATAAACATCGTGAAAATGGCAATACTTCCTAAGGCTATCTACAAATTCAATGCGATACCTATCAAAATTCCAACTTCATTCTTCAAGGAAATAGAAGAGGCAATCCAAAAATTCATATGGAACAATAAAAGACCCCGAGTAGAAAAACGCTCCTCAACGGAAAGAACACTGCTGGTGGAATATCAGTACCAAATTTCACACTCTACTATAAGGCCATAGTAATCAATACAGCTTGGTATTGGCATAAGAACAGACCTCACGACCAATGGAATAGAATTGAAAACCCAGAAATGAACCTACAGACCTATAGCCAACTAATCTTTGATAAGGGAGCTAAAATAAGAGAATGGAAGAAAGATAGCCTCTTCAGTAAATGGTGCTGGAAAAACTGGTTAACTACGTGTAGAAAACGAAAGCTAGATCCTTATATATCACCCTGCTCCAGAATCAACTCCAAATGGATCAAAGACCTCGGAGTCAAAGTAGACATTCTGAAAACGTTAAAGGTTGGAATAGGAGAAACTCTTGGTCTCTTTGGCACAGGCCGAAATTTTCTTAATAGAGACCCGGAAACATAACAAATCAAAGAAAGGTTGGACAAATAGGATTGCATGAAGTTGCAGAGCTTCTGCATGGCAAAGGACATAGCTAGCAAGATCAACAGAAAGCCCATAGATTGGGAGATGATCTTCACTAGCCATACAACGGACAAGGGTCTCATATCTAAAATATACTTGGAACTCAAGAAATTAAATTCCTCAACAACAAATCCTCAAAGAAACAACTGCCCAATAAATAAGTGGGCTAAAGACTTGAAGAGAAACTTCTCTGTAGAAGAAAGAAGGATAGCCAATAAACACATGAAGAAATGCTCAACGTCCCTAGCCATAAAAGAAATGCAAATCAAAACAACATTAAGATACCACCTCACCCCAGTTAGAATGGCTATAATCAAGAACTCTAACAACAACAGAAGCTGGAGGGGATATGGACAGAAGGCAACCTTACTTCATTGTTAGTGGGAGTGTAAACTTGTTCAACCACTTTGAAAAGCAGTATGGAGGTTCCTGAAAAGATTTCACATAGAACTTCCCTATGACCCCGCAATCCCACTTTTGGGCATTTACCCAAATGATTACAAACAAGACCACACTAAAGCTACCAGCACAACCATGTTTATTGCAGTATTATTTACCATAGCTAAGATATGGAACCAACCCAGATGCCCCTCAGTAGATGAATGGATCAAGAAAAGGTGGTATATATACACAATGGAATTCTATGCCTCCATCAGAAAGAATGACATTGCCCCATTTGTTAGGAAATGGAAAGGCTTGGAAAAAATTATATTACGTGAAGTAAGTCAAACCCAAAGAAACATAGGTCCCATGGTTTCCCTTATTTGCAATATCTAGTATATGTATGAGTAAAGCAGAAAAGGTCCGATAATATGATGTTAGGAAAATGAACCCTTAGATATGTATTTGAATGTTTTTTCTTTCATGCATTTGTTTCTAACGTATTTGTAAGATTATTTCTTTGTTGCTTTGTATGTCCCTCCCCCACAGTATAACCCCTGCTTTCAGTATATTTGATGTCGGTATAATTTGTGGAGGAGATGGGGAAAAACAATTCGTTTAAGGATACAGGTGGACCCGTTGCAACTATGAGTACAAGTTGTCATGTCGAAAACGAACTCTACAACTTTAGTGCAGGGGCGGGGGATTGGTTGGGGGGGAAGGCTGTGAAGGGATGTGAAGGGTAAACAAAGGAGGAGGCTTTAATGCTTGATAAGAAATGTACTCATTATCTTGCCCATGTATTTGTAATCCCTCTGTAGATTACGTTCACAAAAAATAAAAATTGAAATTAAAAAAAAGAAAAAGTAGTCATGACTTTTAATAAACTAAATTTCTAGTTCCCTACAAAGCAATGATTTAGGTTTACTAATCTAGTATTTCTAGTAAGTGTAGAGAACATGATTGGCATACAAATCAGCTAAATGTACATCTTCTTTCTTGAATGGGTGATGTTTGAAACATTTTCTTTTATTCAAATGAATGCTTATATTTACTTTTCAAAATAAATGCAATTTTATCTCCTTTTATCTCCCTGCAATTAAATGTATTACTTTATTCAGGTACTTAAAAGCTAAATTTTCTATGTTTGTTATGTAACCCTACATATTCAGAATGACATGTTTTTTCTATTCGTAAATGTCTAACCTCTGGAATTTTTGCATCAGTAACAAATTATCTAATAAAGTTGTTGTGAAGGCTCCAGTAAACAGTGTGGTCAAAAATATTTCCTGAATTGTAAATTTTAAATCTAATCCTTTTTTGGTTTTGATTATGTCATTCATTGTCTCTTCAAAGCAATTAAACTAAAATAAATACTACTTTTTAAACCTTTAACTCACATTGTAAATAATATTAACATACTTCACACAGAGTCTAATTATTTCAAACTCATCATATTTGATGATCTTCATGTGAAGATTATGGAGAGTAGAAGGTCCTTATACTCAATAATATTTTTGTTTAAATTAAATCAAATCATTTTTCTGGATTTTTAATTTGGAGATTAATCACATGGAAACAGGAAAATAATAAGAAAAATGATTACTTCGGGAGCATTTTCTTCTTAAAATTATGCAGCAAAAATATCTTAAAATATCTTAAATATATATTAAATATATTATATGTGTTAAATATATTAAAATATATTTTTAATAAGATGTTTCAATCCTTAGGTAAAGTGCATTATTCTTTAATATAAAGTTTATCTCAAAATAGAAATTGGGCAACTAATCTAATATTCGTTTTCATGAACAAAATGCTGTGACTTCTAGTTTTGTTATATAATTTTAATTATATTTTTAGTTGTGACATGATTCCTATTTACACTTAATACTAACTTCTGTAAGCATACAAATCATGCCTGTCCACACTAACTTATGTAAGATAATATTCAAAAAAAATCATCTTTTTCCTGTCTCCAAAAGGGAAGGGTGAGGGGCTGAAATATATTAAATAAAAGCATTCTAAAAGAGATTCTTTATGAAATGGAAATTTGTAACGTGAGGATGGGATCATGAGCTCGTTCTACTTGGCTAACAGGAATTCTCATTTCTACAGTAATTTCTAACCAATTAGTCACACACGGTATTCCACAAAATTTGAAGTTCATATGAAGGAATTACATTCCTAAAAGATGTGACAACCCTGCTCAAAAGTTCAGTCTCATCACTAGTTCTTTGTATTTGCTGGCTGATCTAATTCTCTATCATATATTTCATGTTATTAAGCATATTAGTAATTCAGCTGTAAGTACATAGTAGGAGACTCCTGAAATCACAGTTATTGCTGGGTAATATGCAAGAGAGAGGAAAAAGATTATATTAATCTCCAATTCCTCCCTTTGGCCTTCAATATACCAATTAATTCTCAAAGCAATCATTTAAGATGTTAGTTTACTTTTCTCTTTTTAAGTACAGATTAAGCAAGTGTTTTTCTCAGTAAAAAGGGATGAATGGTATCAGAGCTCTGATATGAGCACCTTCTCTTTAACAAGTAATGCTCTATGGGCTATAAATATGGAAGCCACACTAAAATTTACTCTCCACACACACAGACACAGACACAGACACACACAGACACACCACACACAAACACACACACACCCAGCTGCCACCAAGACACATCAGAGATCAGTTCAGTTCCTTTGTAAAGATAGTTGATTGATGTTTGTTCCATTGGTTTTTCTTTTCTTGAAGATCTTGCCTGGACCTAAACGTTTCTCTGAAATCAAGTCCCTTGCTCTTAGTATACTGTTTCTATATATTCATAGTTTGTTCCTGGCTGCTTCAGGCCAATTAACAGTATCCTGAATACAGTACCTTTAATCTTGACATTCAAGTCAAACTCCATGAATTCATCCTACTATTCCAAAATACTAAAATTTATTGGGTCTACAAACCAAAATATACCCACCTTGTTATATTATTAAGAATTGACATCATGAAAGTAGAAGAATATTTATCAGGAACTGAGGTAAGAGAACAGGAGTGTGAGGGAAAACGTAGAACACTGGATGTGTTTTAGAGATACAGAATCATCTTCTGTAGACTCATTTTTTGTAAACTTGTGATCTTATAGTGAAGTTTCAATCTACATATACAGTTTTCCAGTTGCTTTGCTTACTTGTCACTTCTGATCACAAATTCTCTTATGAATTGCTATAGTATCTTCGAATGCAAATATTTATCATCTTAAGGAAAGACAGTCTGTTTCTACATGTGTCTTTCTATGTGAAAAATTATTATTTTTTGTTTCTCTACTGAAAAAATGTATTCTTGGAAACAGGATATTGACAACAAACCTGGTGGTAATTTTCACTTTTTAAGTTTGAAATGTAATATAAACTTTGTTGTGACTAGTCATTTTTTAAAAAATCAGTGATATTCATGAACACTAAGATTTTTCGTGCCTTTAAGTAAATTGAGACTTGATGTGGTATGGTAGTTCTTGTTTCTAATTGACTCAACAATTAGATGATTCATGTATAAACATGTGCATTGCACTGTTCTATTTTTATTTTTTATTTTTAAGTTTAATTTTTATTTTTTGTGAACATACTGTACAGAGGGGTTACAATTACATGGGCAAGATAATGAGTATATTTCTTATCAAGCATTGAAACCTATTCCTTTGTTTACCCTTCACATCCCTTCCCAGACTCCCCCCCTCACCCCCCACCCAATTCTCTCCCTACCTCCCGCACCAAAGTTGTAAAGTTTGTTTTCGACATGACAACTTGTACTTCTCATTGTTGCAACGGGTCCACCTGTATCCTTAAACGACTTGCTTTTCCCCATCTCTTCCACAAATTTTATTTTTATTTTTATATATAAAATAGTCCCCAAGGATTTATTTTAAAGTGATAAGGGGGGCTAGTATTCATGTTCCATACTTTATATTTATTTCAGTAAAAGTACTGGAAATACATGATGTTTACTGGAGCAATATAAAAGGTGAGAACATATTTCTAAAGAGAATGATTGATTAAAACAGAAAAGGATAAAATTGTCAGGTTTTTTGCTTGAGACTGCATAAATTTCATATGAATGTAGCTTAAGACGAGACTCAGAGGAAAATTCATATTAGTATTACTTTTCTGCTTGATTCAAACCTATACTAGTTATTGCAATAAGGGAAATGGTATTTCACAATAAAAAATCTATAAGGAAAAAATATTACTGAGATTTATATCACATCAAAAGCAGTATAGTTATTTTAAGGAATTCGTCATTCAAAGCCCTAGATACTTAATGGATGAAGAATAGAATTGAAAATCGCAGAGAAAAACAATTCAACATGCAGATATTATGATTTTATATTAATATGAAAGACATGGAGCTTTTGCCTTTCTGAAGAAGATAGTTTAGCCAGTAATATCAATGTAAGGCATCCGTTGTAATGAGTCTAAAGTCTTTTCCTCCAAGATATCCAAGAGTACTATATTCATCCTCTGAAGAGTAAAGACGTAATTATATTAATTAGCTTTGCTTAATATTAATTTACTTGTAGTAAATAGGTTAAAGTGTCTGCTATCTTTCTTTCCATGTAATAACATACATTTAATATTATTACTGTCTCTTCATACAAGCCTGAAATCACTGTATCAAATTAACATAAACAAAAAACAAAAATAACCTGATACCACCATCACAAATCCTAAATTATGTGGAAAAAATCAACAATGAATAAAATAAATCTGAGGACGAGGAAAATCAATGGCACAATAACAACAGAAAATTACCCTAGCTCTCTCTAATGAAACAGATCTTTAGAGTCCTACAGGGTACTCCACTTCTAGAGGGTCACACCAAGTCAACTATAATTACTTATAGATATACAATTCAAAAGAAGATTTTATGTGTCTTCCAAGCAAACAGAAATCTTTGAAAATGTGCCCAGCCAGGCAGGTGCCTGCTGTGAAGGTGGTGGCCAACATATTCAAAATACAGCTGCAGTGTGGAAATAAAAGGTCCACATGGGAAAAAAGGAGGAACAGAAGTGTACAACGGAGACAGCCAAATCCATACTCAGAGACAATTGAAGATATCACTGTACAACCCGAACTGTAACTGGAACCACAAGTATTAACATCACAACATCTTCCCACAATTGATTTCCACTCCTACACTTAATGATCTAAACAAAAACCTAATTCCAGAAAAACAAATCAAAACAGAAGATCAAACCAACACCTAGCAATTCAACCAAGAACATAGAGTCACCTAATAAGATCATAGATGCCCCAAAAGAAATCCCCCAAGTGAACAAAACTAATCAGAAAAATACAAGAAAAAGATGTATTATAATTCACACAGTAAATAACCACGCATTAGAACAGACAATTAAGGACGTAGAAGACAGTTTTCAAAATTCATTACAAATACTGCTGAAAAATGTGATTAATGAAAAGATACAAAACCTCTACAAGGAAATTTGTGAACAAGATAAGACCAACTATAGATTAGCAAAATAACTCATGGAGACTACAAACAGAAATAAATTCTGAAAATGCAAGGAAGTCCAAGGAAAAAATGGATGCCTAGTTAAAAGATATAAGAGAAGACACAGCTATAAAAACAACGCTTCCAACCGCGCTCCCCCCAGCCCAAAGAAAAGATGTAAGGAAAGTCCATACCAGACCTAAAACAAAGCTTTAATAAAGAGATAGAAGCCATAAAAAATGACCAATTAGAAGACAGGAAAATCAAAAACAAAGTAGAATATCTCCACAGCAAATAGATGACCTAGAAGGTAATCTCAGGGGTCAAAGACCAAATAGGTCTAATAGGAAAGAGGAAGTAATAATTTAGAACAAATCCAAAGAATAAGAAATGATCTTGCCAGAACTTCAAGACTGAGAAGATCAAATTTAGGGAAGATTGGTATCAAGAAGAACAGGACACTAAATTGATGGGAAACATATTACAGAATTCTAGCAAAGAACATTGCAAACATCCAAAGAGATAGATTGATTCAGGGAAGAGAAGCCTTTAGAACACCAAGCAGAGAATTCTAGAAAAGAACAACCCACCAGCACATCATAATCCATTAGAGGATCATCAGAAATCAAGGAAAGGATTCTTAAAGCTGCCAAAGAGAAAAGATTGATTATTTATAAAGGATATGCAGTCAGAATAACTACAGATTTCTTAGCTGATATGGTAAAAAAAGAAGAGGCCAGCATGATATATAACAAACATTAAGGGCAAACAACTATGAACCATGAATATGGTCCCAAGCCAAATATTCCTTTACAATTAAAGGATATATAAAAATATTTCATGACAAAGAAAACTAGAAACAATGTATCTCCACCAAATCAGCAGGATGGAAGTTAATCAAAGATATCCTCCACAGAAAAGATCAAGAAGAACAGGACGTGGTTATATGACATGCTTCCTAACAGAGAACAAGTTAAATATATTGAGTAGATGATTCACAGCTCCTAAGAGCTCCTAAGAGGACTCGGCCAAACAGATAAAATTAGAGAAAAAAAAATGAGACCACAAATAAATTAGCAAAATTGAGACTGTTATATGAGAGTACTTGAAAACCATATGCCAATCAACTGGAGAATCCTGGAGAAATTTATGCTTTCCTGTACTCTAACTGAACCAAGAAGTGATACATAAGAAGTAATGAAAATGAAATTTCAATAAACAATTTCTCATAACAGAAAAATGTAGGACTCAATGGATTTACCATGAAATTAAGGCTTGCAAAGAACTTACAATACTCAGATATATATCTTCTTTGGAATAGAAAGGGAAATGGAATTATCAAACATATTCTATGAAGCTGGAATTAGACTCTTCCCCAAATCAGATAAAGACTCATCAAAGAAAGAGAACTATGAACCCAACTCTTTGATAAACATTGATAGAGAACTTCTCAATAAAATTCTCACCAACAAATTTCACAACTAACAAAAAAATTGTATGCTATGATCAAACAGTATTCATCCTAGGATACAAATGGATTCAATATACTTGTCAATAAACATAACAGACACCATCAGCAGAAGCAGGGAAAAGAACCACATGATCGTCTATATTGATGTAGAAATAGCTTTTAAAATTATCCAATACCCCTTTATGATTAAAAGGTCTGAGATGCTAGGAACACATGGAATTTTCCTCAGTATAATAGAGTATGTATATGACTAAGAGATAATAAGCACGCACCTAACAGTGGAGGCATGAAGACATTAAAATCAGGAATGAGAAAAAGCTGTCCACTCTCTCTACTACTGTTCAATATAGTACTGGATTTTCTAGCAAGGGCAATAGGCAAGAGCAAAACAAAAAGAGGATCCAAATAGGGAAGAAGTAAACTTATCCCTTTTCACAGATGAAATGATGCTGTATTTAAAGGACCCTATAGATTCTCAGTCAAGTTAGTAAAGGTGATGCTAACCTTCAGCAATGAAGCAGGGTATAAAACCCACAAGAATCAGTAGTTTTTCTGTGTTACCAACAATTAGAAGATCCAGGCTGAAATCCAAAAAATAACCACATATGTATTAGCCTCAAAATCAAATCAAATTTAAGCAAAACAAAACAACAACAAAACTAGGAATTAATTAATTTAACTAAAAATGTGAAGGACCTCTACTGTGAAAACTTTAAAAATCTAAAAAGGAAAAATTGAGGGAGATTCAAGGAAATGGAAAATATTTCAATGCTCCTGGTTGGAAGAATTAACATTGTGAAAATTGCAATACTGCCCCCAAACAATTGGCAATGCAATACCCATCAAAATCCCAACAATATTCTTCAATGCAGTAGAGAAAGTAATCCAAATTTAATATGGAATTGCAAAATTTCAGTTGATACAGAAGGCTTAGAAATGAACTCATGGGCATATAGTCATGTTACACACACACACACAATGGAACTCTATTCACCCATCAGAAAGAATGACTTTTCACCAGTCTTAAGGACAATGAAAGGCTTGGGAAAATTATAATAAGAAAAAGGAATGCACACTCAGAGCAATATAGGTTTCATAGATTCATTCATTTATGGTAGCTCAAAAGTGCCTATATATCTACAAGTAAACAAGATAGATTCTACCTCGTCCCAGTTAAATGGCCATTATCAAGAAAATTAACAATAGCAAATGCTGACGTAGATGTAGCCAAATGGGAACTCTATTACATTGTTGGTGGGAAATTACACATGTTCAACCACTCTGGAATGCAGTATGCAGATTCCTCAATATTCTAAACATAGATCTCCCTTAAGACTCTGTAATTACCCACATGGACAGTAATCCAATAAATAAAAAACTAACTCACATTAAATATACCAGCAAAACCATGTTCAGTGCCCAGAACCAGAGTTCAAGGACTGGAAAAAAAGTTACCACTGCTGGTATTTGTTTCCACAAATATGAACCTTTTCACAAAAGATACCTAATCATTCTATTTTCAGCAGCTAGGACAAGTGGACCCATTGCAACAATGAGATATACAAGATGTTAAGTAGAAAAACAAAATTTACAAATTTGGCTCCGGGTGGGGGGGAGGGTCAGGAGGGGGGGATGGGAAGGGATAGTAAGGGGAAACAAAGGAGGAGGTAACAATGCTTGATAAGAAATGTACACATTACCTTACCTATGTAATTGTAACCCCTCTGTATGGTATTTTCCCAAAAATCACCTTAAAACATACTAAGGATATTTGTAAAGTATATAATGAAGGAAGAATTTTCATCCTTTACAAAAATCTATGCTAAACTATTGATACTTTACTCTACTTTTCCTTAAACAAGTTTTATTTAGTTTAATATTTGCCACGCCAAGGTTCTCTATATTGTACTGGAGATTTAATTTTTCATGTATGTATTTGTATGTATATGTATATTTACCTGTATCTGTATATGTATCTATCTATGTATGTTCCAATATGGATCATCAGACTTGAAACTTTGCTTTGTTTTGCTGTTCAGCAATTAACCTAGTCGGCTCATTCTGTAACAATATCTGTGCTCATTCTCATCATTCCTTTATTTCACACACCATCAGCCTTCTAAAATCAGCTTCATTTCCTGGAGAAGATTGCCAATCAGTCCAACCAATATTCACCCAGAGGGTTTTAATAAAGCAAGCCTTAAGGAAGGAAATTAACGTGAAGTGACAATTAGAGAATTTCTACAGTGACCTGACATCTTTCACATTTCTGCCTTCTTCCTCATATTTAAGAAAGCATTGACTAACATTATGAATATACTTCATTTATAACTTGGACTCAGTGTTTTTTTTTCCAACCTGAAGCCTTCTTTTCCATGATTTTTGACATAAATGTTTGGGAGATTTTTTTTTGTGATGGGTTTCCATCCAAAACAAAGCCATGTATATCAAGAAAGCCAATGTTTTCAACTCAGAGTACTAAAAAAAAAAAAAAGAGGGAGAAAATTAAGGTTAGCTATATATGTTAAGCACAGTTATAGGTAATATCAAGATATTTTGAAATTGTATACTTTTACTGAATAAAGTGGCTCAAAGCTATAATATTATCTACTTGGAAAACAGAGATTAGAGAATTCCAGTTCCAGGCAAGCCCAGACACAAAAAGAAGTTTCAGAAACTCTAACCATTTGCTGGGTGCAATGTTTTATGCTTGTGTTAGGAGGACTACAGTTCAAGAAGGCCAAGGCATAGTGATACTACCTCAAAATAAACAATCCAATTATAATCTGCAAGGTTGGTAGTAATAGATATGCTTTTTCACAAGTACAGGGTTTGGGGTTCAATCCTACAGTACTGCTTGGAATTTAGTGTGTGCCAGGGTAAGAATTTGGCATGTCTAAGGTCAAGACTTCATACTCATTTTACAAGCTCTAAAGAAACCTGTACCTCTTTTGCTATTTTTTAAAAGTATAACCATAACTTCCATGTCCAAAACAATTTCCTATGAGATTTTCTTCTATCCATTAAGTAATACATTATGTGTTGGTTACTGTCCCACTGAAATTATGCTAGAGAACAAAACCCATTGTCTTAGAAAGTGACTGCATATGGAAACAGAATCTCAAAGGTAGCAAGTAAGTTGAAGACTCCTACAAGAGAAGCAAAAGTGTTGGGTCTTCGTCTGTCCTGCAGAAGACGGACGGGTTGAGAGGAAAGGTAAGTGCACGGCTCACCCATTCCCCAGCCTCCTTTAGCCTCGGAGACAGACAGAGCAGGGAGTCAAATCAAGCAGGAATTTGTTTATTACCACACAGCAAGCAAAAAAACAATGCAGCATGAAAAGGGAAGAAAAGGAACCAACCCATCATTGTAGAGTTCACCCTATCATGCATGGTGCTATTGATGATTTCTCCATTGCCATTGCTGATCAATACCCAGGTTACCTGTTGAGGTTGATGTGGATTCCGTAGGGCCATTGCTGGGACTGGGAGTGTCAGGACAGGCAACAGCTGCAGTATCACCATCTGCAATTGTTAGCTAACATAAGAGTTTCTCCAGGGCTGGTTGCCATTGGGGATGGTTAGTAGTTATCTTTTTAGTTTTCCCTGTTTTAAACACAAGCCATGGCCACCATAGCCATTTTCTTTCCTTGTTGTTTAGTTTATCCTTGGACATCTTCGTGTATAGAGATAATGGGTAAAAACTTAAGGTTCCTGGCCGGGATCCAAATGGGGGCTGTGTCCTTTATGGGAAAAATGCATTCAAATCCCTTGCCCATGGTAACTAGTGGGTCAGGTCCGCTTCATTGTTGTGTCAGAGTGTCCTTCTACCTGACTTTCACTTGGGGCTTAGGGGTTAATTGTCCCCAGTGCTTCTGAAATCTGGATTCAGTTGCATCTTTAAAAAATTTAAAAATGTTAATGGCAAATAAAGCTATCTGTAACTGTATATGGGTGATAACTCCCCCTTTTTGTTTTAATAATTGTTCCTTAAGATATTGGTGCTTTCTTTCTATAATTGCTTGGTCTGGGTGATTATAGGGAATTCCTGTAGTATGATTAATATGCCATCTGTAAAAAAATTGACATTGCTATACAAACAAAACAGGGTTCATTTTCGATTTAATTTTGTGGTAATAGACCCAAGGTGGCAAAGCATTGAAGAAAATGTGTTTGTGAATGTTCAGTTTTTTTCTCCTCTATGTGCTGTGGCCCAACATGTTCATGAATAAGGAATTTATAGAAACAAAAATATATTTAAGCTTACCAAAGCCTGGGAAATGAGTAACATCAGTTTGCCAGAGGATGTTGGGGTTGAGGCCTCTGGGATTTAAAGGGAGTACTTTTAAGAAGGGCTGGTATGTTTTGCAGGTATGTCCTATCCTTTTGAGGTCCTTTACAGGAAACTGAGGGAATTTATGTTGAAAACCTCTCCAATTGATGTGGATTAAATCATGTAAATGGGTTGCGCCCTGTAATGTTAATATTTGTGGGCCAGTAGCTAACTGGTCCGCCCAATTATTGCCCATGGATAAAAATCCAGGAAGTTTTGAATGCCCTCTCAATGTTGAATATGAATAGGGTCTCCCCATCCTTCTAATAGGCCCTTAAAGGTAACCATAAGGGGGAAAATAGGGTTTCCATCCAGCTTAATATGTTCCTGCGGAATATGAGGGAGCAAGTTAATTACATATAGGCCATCAGAATAGAAATTAAAGGGTTTTTGAATATCCTGAAGGGCCATTATTACAGTGAACATTTCTTTATATTGTGCCAACCCTTGACAAGGTTGAAATCTTTGTTGGCTGGGGGTCTTTTGTTGCTCATCAAAGGCTGCATAGGCAGAGCCTGCTTTACCTCCGTCAGTAAAAACATGAAGGGTGCCAGGAATAGGTGTAGGAGAAAATAGAGAAGGCATTTTGAGGGGAACTCACCATAACATGACGGTCCATTTGGATGGCCTGTAATGGCAGTCAATATGGCTTAGAAAGCCCTCTAGGGAGAGAGCAAGATGAGCATTAGCTCGAGTGAGCCCTCAACGTCTGTCATCCGAAAAAGAAAAACAATGGAGTGAGGGTCAAGGCCATATTTCCTTTGGGCTTGGGTCCTTCCCTTGATGATAGCATCGGTAATTTGTTCTGCCTGAGAGTATAACCGAAGTGTGCCCCCTAGGGGAGTTTGAACCCACTCTAATGGCTCCCCCCTTTGAGTTAAAACTGCAGAAATCAATGTGTCGCCCACAAGCAACCAGAGGGAAATGGGCTCAAGAATAGAATACCTCTTCAAGGAAACTTCATCCATGTATTTTTGAAACTGTAAAAATATTGACCGATAGCTGCTTGTAATTGTAATAACTTCTTGGGGCGTCATGTCTTTTAGTAAGGCAAATAAGGGCACAAGACAATCTTTAGGGATGGGAACCCATGGCAACAGCTAATTGATTTCCCCTAAAAGACTATGAAGTTGGGTTAGGGTCAGAGAGGCTGGAATATCCAGCAAAGATTTATGGGGGCAGACATAAGACAAGATAAGGTGGGATCTGAGCACCTTAAAAGGAGGTACTTTTGAATTTTATTGAGGGCTATAGTAAAACCTCCCTTTTTTAATATGACAAGAGCCTGGGCCACAAGGCCCTCCAGGTGGCCCGGGTCTTGGTGCCCCAGAATTATATCATCCATGTAGGCATAGGCAAGGGAGGTATCTGAATCCAGCACAGTTCCTAAAAGTGTGGCCAAGTATTGTTGGAAAAAGGGTGGGCTATTGTCCGTTCCCTGTTGCAACACCGTCCATTTGAACCTCCAATCAGGCTGGGAAAAATTAAGAGAAGGGATGAAGAAGGCAAACTTCTCACAGTCCTCCAGATGCAGTGGGATAGAGAAAAAAACAATCTTTAACATCAATCACAACCAAGGCATATTCTGAAGGTATAGTGGGAATACATGGCATAGCCTTTAGGAGCATTCCTACTAGGTCCATCTTTTCATTTACCTTACATAGATCTTGGAGCATGTGCCAGGCCCTGGATGCTTTTTGGATAACAAATACGGGTGTTCCAAGGACTCATAGAAGGGTGTATGTGCCCAAGGTTTATCCACCAAAAGGTGGAGAGCCACAAGTTTAGGTTTTGTCAATGGCCACTGCTCTACCCAAATAGGGATTCCCGGCTTCCACCTGATGGGAGGTATTTGGGGGCAGTGGCCTTTAGGATTGGGGGTGCACCCGAGTAGGTACCATATGTTCCTCTCTATAATTATGAAAGTTAAAAAAATCTTTTTCCTTAAGTCCCTCTAGATCCCATTTAAGCCTTTGTGCTTCTTCTCCATCCAGGATATCATCATAGAATGCTCGATTGTCTGTAGTGACCATAACATCCATTTGTCCTAGCATGTCTTGCCCTAGTAAATTGGTGGTGAGGTTTTTTTTTGCTACTAAAGTACATATCTTTCCCTGCTTTCCATCTGGGCTAGTCCATTTCATAAGGGCAACTATCTCTTTGGACTGGGAGTTGTCCCCTACCCCCAATATTGTGGACCCGGGTGCAAGCTTCCAATCCAAAGGCACTTCCTCCTCCCTGAGTACAGTTCTGTCTGCCCCTTTGTCAATTAGGCAGTGAAACCACTTCCTGCCTATAAAAATACTCAGTTTAGGGCTGAGTCTTTTTACCAGGGGGACAGTCCAATGGGCCTGGGTTGTCTTGCCATGAGGCTGCCTGGGCTTTACAGCAGAGGGGCTTCCTCCTTGACTTAACGGGGCTGGAGGATGCCCCTCCTCTAGTTTAAAGCATCCCATCTAAATCATATTTGGATCAACAATCCTTTTTCCCATGGTACCCCTTCCTGCACCTGGGGCAGGGTGTAGGGGGCAGTTTGGATCCCCTGGGCCGGGTGTCGAGGAATTGTTGTGAACAATCCCTCTTATAGTGCCCCTCTTGCCCACATTTAAAACAAGTCCCTCTCCCCAATGGTCTTGGGGTTCCTTGGCCCAGGGCTGCCAGTGCCTGTGTGATAGCCTCAGTCATAACAGATATCTGAGCCTGTAAAATTAAAACTAGTGATTGGGACTGGTACTGTTGCATTCCCACATCTTGAGAGGCACTGTTGCATTCCCACATCTTGAGAGGCCACCACCCATCTGCTCAGAGAACTCTCTCTCAATCCAGCGCAGGCCATGCAGTGGTATGCATTCATCCCTTCCCAAACCATTAGCTTTATAAATTGATCCCAGAGGTCCCCTGCTGGCAGCTTATGATGAACACTCTGTTGGACATGGTCTATAAAATGAGGTAGAGGCTCACCCTACTTTTGTCTCACTCCTGCTATGGGGGATTCAGTGGACCCTTCATCCAGTTTGTGCCATGTGGCAAATTTGGTCACAGTACGTGCCAGGTATTGCAGCTTTTTGGATGCCAGTGGAGTACCTTCCCCTGTTCCTGTTAACATGGCATAAGTAATAGCTATTGCAGGTTGAGCCTGCCAGTTATTTTCTGCCTTAAAGAAGGCACACCACTTGATAAACTGAGAACTGGTTAGGATGGCTTTGGCCACATCCAGCCAGTCCTTAGGGACCTATGTGTGATAAGCAATGTCCTGTAATAGGGTCTGGGCCCAAGGAGAGTTCAGGTCATCTTCCTCCACCGCCTTGTGGAGCTCTTTAAGATCCTTAGGTTCCCATGGATACAATTCCAAGGGTCTGTTAGCTCCTGGTGCCAGATTGACTGGGTACTCTTTGGGAAGCAAATCCTGTGGCCCAGGGTCCAGGCTCTCCAGTGGCCCTTCCTTTACAGGGTAGGTCTCCACATAGGTTACTTCCCTGGCCCTCAGCCCCTCTGTGGAATTTCGGTCATAGGGATCCAGGTCTCACAGGTCCCTCCATAGGGCGTTGTCCCTTCCCCAATTTTGGAGGCATAAGGTGGGGGCCTAGGACGGTCAGGGGCACCCGAGTCGGAGGAGGGGGTAACCTTCACCCTTGTGTTGACTTCCCCTGAGTGTGCTTCTGTCTGATCAGTGCATTCTCAGTCGAATTTGACCATTCCTTTTCTTCCTCCCTTCTGAAGTCCTCCTTCTGTGAGAGAGAATTACCCATACTTAATGGTTTCACTTACCCTGAGAGACCGCTTAGCCTTGAGTGGTATATTTTCCTTTTATGCCCAATGTTGAGCACCAGATGTTGGGCCTTCATTCATCCCATGGAAGATGGAGGAGTGTTAGGAAAGCTATGTGTGCTGCTTGCCTGTTCCCCAGCTTCCCTTAGCTTCAGAGACAGTCAAATGGAACAGGGAGTCAAGACAAGCAAGAACTCATTTATTACCACACAGCAAGCACTTTTTAAAGCAAAAAAAAATATGTGGCATGGAAGGGGAGTAAAAGGAACCAACCAATCATTGTAGAGGTTACCCTATCATGCACCTAAGATTTCTATACTTTCCCTGCTATCCACAAGCTGTTTATACACTGATGTCACTTTGCTTGATTGTGGTATCCAGTCAGATTTTAACATAAATAACTCAGACTCTGCCCACTCAATTTCTTCTCAGCGCCATCTTTGCTGCCCATATGCCCCACACAGAAAGCCTTGAATATGCCAAGGAAAGAAGACTCAGAAGCCAAATCTGATCTTGGAATTATAGATCCACCAACAAAGAGGCAATGCATTTACAGTGTTAATGCCAAACAATCTGTGGTAGTTTATTATTAAAATTACTAACAAACATGGGGAATGTATAAGACCTGAAAAGTCATTGAATCTTGGGGTCCATGATTCGTCTTTATAATCCTAGTTATTAAGAAGGATGAGACTTGGGGCATAATGGTTTTCAGGCAGGTAGAAAGTTCATGAGGTTCTATCTCCAATTAACTACAAAAATTTCTGTGCTGGAGGCATGGTTCAAATGGTAGACTGACTACTGTTAGCAAACAAACTGAGAGCATGAGGTATGTTCAAGCCCAAAACTGGGAGAAAGAAAAGGTCCTTAGGAGAATACCATGAGAAGCAGAATTATGAATAGGAAAGCAGAAACAACAGAAATAAACTTAGTGATATAGACAAAGCTTCCCCATGTGAAATATGGCACAAACTGTAATATTTATGGCTTTTCTTCATATACAGTAAAAATAAATGGTATTTTGACTTGACAAAACTAAAATGTAAAAGTGTATGGAATAAATAATCACATTAAGTTTATGTTTCTGTAATTAAGCATGTTTACCTACAAATTTCAAGAATAGTGTAGCTTTGGAAAATCAATACATCTTGCATTTTAATATAGGATTATATATCCTTGCAAGTGTTGTCTAAGATTGATCTTCACTGAAATGATTGCCATTGATATCTTTCTCAAGATTCCAAATGTTTATACTTTCAGCTGACCTTCCACAAAACTCATACCCCAAACATTACTTTTTAGTTTGCTCATGTAATTATAGGAACATAAATATATGTCTGAAAAAGTTAATTACCTTTATCTGCTGTCATTAATTTAGTATAACTAATACAATTAAGTAATTACCCTGAGGGAAATAAGATACTTCCTTCTAAATACAGATTTGCAGATACACACACACACACACACACACACACACACATATTTACCACTCTGACTCAGGTTAGGTTCCTGACATTGGGTATCAGACAATGATCTAATAATAAAACTTTCCTCCCTAGACATAAAATATATTCATAATTCCACACATACAAAAACACCAGATCATTCAAAATAATGAGAATATTTAACAGAACCAACCAGCTCTTGAGCCATCTATTCCTTGATTTCATTCATTCATGATGATGCACTTTTCATATTATATTTAAAAATCTTTTTGAGTCTCTCTGATTAGCAGAACAACATATGCTATCATATAATACCAAATGTAGGTAAAATTACTTGTCCCTAGGTAATCTTTAATATATCTTATCAAAGACTTCTTTTTCCTTCTTTCAGAGTCTGTTTCTGGAATTTTGCCCTAATTTCTAATATTAAATTACAAAGGACATTCCGTATTCCTTAATTCATATTTCCTAAAAGTTATGCTATGGAGTTGAATTTGATTTGTTTGCTTATTCAAAATTAAATTTTCTTAACAACTTGCATTATTGTTTATGTTACTCCTAAGCCATTTGAAATATCAAATAAAACTGGAAATTGCCCTCAGCAATGCTTTGTGAATGGCATTAATGTTTGGGGAGGGATGAAGGACTTGAATTGTCTAGAGTGCCTTAAAATTGGCACTGTGATCCAAAGGGCTCATCATTTAGTCAGCTTTTAAAGTGTGGTCTTCTTATTTCATATAAGAAGATATAAGTATGCTTTTCATCACATTCTTGTCTGCAAAGCAGTAGAATTATTTTCTTTGTACAGTTGATGTCCAGCTGCCACTGTAGTGAAACCTACAAATAACTGCAGAGCTGTATTAGCTGCTCTAGATTTCGAAATTTTCTTCCAGTAGCCCTTGTGATTTTAGCCCAGATTCATGGGATAGGCACATAATCCACAATTGCAAAGCAGCACAATGAACTTCAATTTTTTTTTATTGTTTCCTGTTTTTCTTATTGATGGTCTTCTAAGGAGCTAGAGGATCTTTATTTCTCATTGTTGTTGATGTGACTTAAACAAATTTTCCAGATTTTTCAAATACAATAAAGAGATATAAGGGAGACATATTTAATCACAAAATGCAGCTAAACCTTTGCATGATTTTTTTAATTCTAGTCCTGTTTTCAGTTATTTTCAAATAATTTTGAGATGAGCCAAGCATATGTGTAAATTGACATGTATCAAGCATACAGAATTCTGGAATCTTTGGACATTGATTTTTCTATCAACTTCACTTAAAAAGAAAATTATCATTTGCTTCATATCTTCGGTAATCTACTTAAACAGTATTTATTAATTTTATCAACAGATCTCATAATCTATGGAATTGATGCATTGCATAAGTATTTGATTCCTTATTTGCACTGAATTAATATTATATTTCTTTTACATTTTTACACATGAAATAATGACATTCTTGAAGATAAAACATGCCTCTTTTTCATTTTGTTTGCCAAAATGGAACTATTAGACATTTTGAAAATTTAACTTAAATCTGAACCTTCAAATTTCACTAGGACTTTAATTGTGTTACTTACAAATTTAATATTAAAATAAAAAGCATTATTAAATAGAAAGCAAGATTATGTTATCATACCTTAATCCCTGAATTGACTTTATAATAAAAAACATTTATATTTATATAACAAGATATACATACTCAAATTATGATATATGGAAATATAAAAGTCCTTTTTTTGTTTTGTGTTTGTTGTTGTTTGTAGTTTGTGATTATTCTGTCTTCTTTACCTTATACCTGGTGTATTCATTGTCCATCTTCAGGAATGTGAGGGGTGGGCACAGAGCTTTAGGGAAAATTGTGAAAAATTGCAGCAGTGGAGTTCATTGAACATTGATGAAAGTGAACTATTTAGCACATGGGTGGGGACAGGAGAGTGGGACTGGGAACAAGTGAAGGAACTGAAGACATTTCATAAAAGGAAATTTACTCATTACTTGACTCTTGTAATTGTAATCCATCTATAAATCGCCTTAATAAGAACAACAGAGTAAATTTATTTTAAAAAGGCAAACAAAATGTTGTTTCTTAGAATCCTAGAAGTTTGTTTTGTTCACTGGTTTGAGCTGGTTGAGTTTATCTCTGAAAATAGCTACGTTGAGATACATTGAGCAAATTTGTGAGCTAATAGTAGATAAAAGTCAATTATGATTGTATGGTTTTTAAGACTGATTCATTTCTTCAATCTAATATGTATCATTTCTGTCTACCGTTTTTTGGTTTGGCTTGTTCTATTTTTTTAAGGACCTAGTGGTGCATCATTAGTGCTGATTCAAGATTGTTCTAATTTTCTGATGTACATACTCAAAGCTATACATTTTCCTGAGTATCACCTGTGCTGTTGTGTCCAAGAGGTGGTAGTATTTTGTTTGTTCACTTATACTGAATTCCATAAAAGTTGGAACTTCCCTCCATATGTCTTCAGTGACTCACTGATTATTTAGCAATGTGTTATTCAGTCTGTTAGTTTCAGAATTTTTTGTGATGCCTTTTGATGTCGAGATCTAATTTGGTCCCATTGTGATCTGACAGGATACAAAGAGTAATTTCATTTTTATTTTTGAATTCTGACAGATTTTTCTTGTGATATAAGATCTGATCTATTTTGGAGAACATTCCATGGGCTTCTGAGAGTAATATATATTGTGACACTGCTAGGAGAAATATTCTGTAGATATCTGTTAGGTATAGTTTGTCACTGCAGTTATTTAGCTCTGAAGTTTCTTTGCTAATTTTTTACCTGGATGGCCTGTCCAGAGGTAAGAATGATGTGTTCATGCAACCAATAATATATTTGAATGTATGTGTATTTTTAGAGTAAGTATTATTTGTCTAATGAATTTGGGAGCTCTAAAATTCAGGACATTGATATTTAGAATTGTTATATCCCTCTAATGGAGAGTTTTCTTTACCAATATTTAATGTCCTTCTTTGTCTCTTTTTACTTTCATACCACTTTTAATGTAAAGCCTATTTTATCTAATATTAGTATAGCTACTCTGGCCTGTTTATGAGGTCCATTTTTAATTTGTAAAGATGATGTACAGAAGGGTTACAATGACTTAAGTCAGATAAAGAGCACATTTTTTTTTAACAGTGTAACCTCTTCCCTCATGTTCTCCCAGTTTTTCCCTTTCAAGCTCCCTCTCCCATAAGTTGCATAGTTCATTTACAATGTAGTTTCTATTGAGTAGCACCGCTGCATTTGTTAACCCTTTGTCCCACCATTTCTGTGTTCTTTCTTGCCCTTTCCAAACTTGCACATATGAACAAAGGTGCACAATTTTTTAAAAAAAGGCATCAGAACACAGAAGGAAAAGCAAAATAATTAAAAAACTATCATTTCTTGGAGACCATTTTAATGAACATTATTTTATAATATTCATATAGCTATTAAGTCTTTGTGATCCTCTCCACAGAGCATTTTGATCTCACTTTATAAATGTTTAGAATCCCATATAATTTATCATGTCAGACTGTAATGTTTTCTTTTTTACCATCCCCATGTCTTTACTTGTAGAATTAGAGGCACATTCTAATGCAACAAATGAGGGAAATCAGGCAGCATATATTTATTTGAATCTGTCTTTCTTCACTTAATGTAAGATTGTTCCAAGTCTTTCCTTTTCCTTATGAATGGTGTAATATTCTTTCTAGATCAATAGAATTGCATCATACTGAAGAGTTTCTTCAGGAAAAGGAAAAAGATAGCAGGATATTTAGAAAGAAAATGGAATGGAAGAACATTTTTACTAACTAAGCATCAGACAAGGGTTTTCATAGCTAACCCATATTTAGATATCAAAATTTAAACCCAACAAAAATAGACACTCAAATAAACAAGAACCCAATTAATATATGGAATAAAGACAAAGATAAATTCTTAGAAGAAGTAAGAATGACAAATAGACACATCTCTCTCCATAAAAGAAATGCAAATTCAAACAACACTGAGATTCATCTCACCCCTGTTACAATGTCATTATGAAAAACTGAACAATCACAGATAGTGATATGGATGTGGCCCAAAGGAAACTCTATTACACTGTTTATGGGAATGTAATCTTTTCAACCACTTTAGAAAACACTATGGAAATTGCTCTCACAAGTGAATAGAGAGCTACCTACCTATGATCCAGAACTCCCCTTATGGGCATTTATCCAACAGAGCAGAAACAAGGCCATACTGAATCTACCAGCACAATCATGTTCATTATTGCATTATTTTTTGTAGCCAACATATGGAATCAGCCCAGATGCTTCTCATTGTAAAAAGAGATCAAGAATTATATATGTATATTTAAATTATATATATATATATATATATCTAAATTTATTGATCCCAATTTACAAGTATATGTATGCTTAATGCATATATACATACATATATACAACATATATATATATATATACATACATACATAATGGAATTCTACTCATCCATCAGAAAGAATAATATTACACCATTCTTAAGGAAAATGAAACACTTAGAAATAATATTAAGTGAAATAAAGCAGACTCAGAGAAACTTAGCTTGCATGATTTTCCTCATTTGTGTTAGAAGGTGATTATAAATGTAAAATTAAACACACTGGATGGTATGCAAGGAGGTACAAATGAATTATCTGAAGTGGTAGAGTACATGGAGAGTGCAAATACTATAATTCTCTTAAAAGACTAAGGTAAGGTTCAACCAAATAAATACCAGTATATGTGTACTGCAAGAGAGGGCAATGGGGGGGGGCAATATGAGAGGGGTAGGAAATTGAAGGGGAAAAGGGTCGAATACAGGCAAGAATCCATTGTATACTTCCCAGAATTGAAATATGCAAAGCAAGGGGTAGTGTGAAATGGGGGGAGAAGATATTGAAGTGGTAACACAATTCCAGGTGCTTCGTACACATAAACTGCTTTGTTAAATGGCAAGTAATTCCAGAACATAATATTGAGATACATAAGAATCAGGGTTGATTGGGATGGGTGGATGAAAATGTTGAATGGGGTGACATTGATCAAGATGCAATGTATCCATACACTGTTTCAGTTAATACCAACTACTTTGTACAACTAAAGATAATAAAAATATTCAAAAAATTAATTATGATAGTTGAATATAGAGTTGAACCTCAATTAGATTCCCATTTAAAAATTTTTGGGGGGTTGCCAGTCATGGGGCCTGTACTCAGGGCCTGGGCACTATCCCTCAACTCTTCATCTCAAGGCTAGCACTCTACCTCTTGAGCCACAGCACCTCTTCGAATGTTTTTTTGCTTATATGTTACTGAGGAATCGAACCCAGGGCCTCATGCATGCAAGTCAAGCACTCTACTACTGAGCCACCTTCCCAGCCCTTAAACATATTTTAAACCTGGAGACTTGGAGAATAAAATTCAAATAATAAAACTTTATTAATCTTTTTTATCTGAATTTGTGAAATTTAAATCAAAACTCCTCTGCTTTTTTTCAGCCACTGGGCTGTTAGTACATTTCAAAGTAAGTGGCTTAAAAACATCAGGAGTATATTATCCATACTCTAGAAGTTTAAACATTGATTATAAAATGGTAATTCAAAGCAATTCTTTGTCTAATGGGATCCACTTTCTGGTTCATTATAATCTATTTTCTGGACGTTCATATGGCAGAGTAATTATATTGGGATTCTTTTATCAGGATCAGTATTTCAGGGTAATCTCTGAAACGTTCATTCTAATGTCACCAGGCAGAGGAATAGAATTTCAACATGCTTATCTGGAAGGAGTTACATCGTCCAATACACTTTGCAACCTTTTTTTTAACTCAGTGTGGTGTATCATTTGGATATTATTTCATAGAAAATAATAACAAGGACAAGCTTATATCATGTGAATTATGTGAATGATTCTTCTTACAGTGGGGATAATTATAGTGATGGCAAAGTGAAGTATGATTGTTTAGTGACTCTTGAATCACATCATAGGTAACCATGTAAACGTGGTACAGCCTAAAGCCCTTCTGATGTCTTTGAACAATCTCCGATGTGTTAATTGCTTTCAAAAATATTCGTTTGAGCCAACAAATACAGATCTCCTTTGATTTTAATTAAGGTCTGCTATTAGAACTCTCACAGTCACCAAAATCAGAGTATGCTAATATGTCTGATAAAATACAAAATAAAATTGTTACAATTAATGAAACATGAAGATTGTAATATTAATAGCACTATAAATACTAGTATTCACAGTATATAATATATTGGCAACCTTTGGTTACCTCAGTTTTAAAAATATTTATAACTAAGTGTAAATTGTTTACAAATAATTATTTGATGATGTATAGAGACTGAGAAAAAGGTTTGCATACATATTTACTACAGATGCAAACAAATACACCTGGTATTTCTGATCCTTCATTTGCTGGTTTCATTCATGCAGGGGGAACATGCAAATGAAAATTGCAGAATTGCATTTACTAAAGGGTTAATTACATGAAGTTTATGTTGGGCTAAATACCTGATTTTATAAATTAAATCGTTTTTGTCCCTTCCTTCCTCCATCCCTTCCTTTGTTCCTTCATTCCCTCATTCCTTCCTTCCTTCTTTCCCTCCTCCTTCATTCCCACCATCCTTACCTCTCTCTCTCTCTCTCTTTCTTTCTTTTTCTTTTATTTTTTTCTTCCAATCTTTTACTCAGAATATTTCTTATGGCTATAGAAAAAATACCACCTATTGTACTTTAAGGTGTTATGAGTAATTATGAATATACTAGAATAATATTGATTTTAATAACCTATCTTATATCTTAAGAGAAATTATACTAAAAACAACTTCACAAAAGTTGGAGGATATGTAACAAATATCACTTTCCATGACATTGTTTATTTCCTCAAAGTAAAATAAGAATTTAGACATAATATTGCATATGTGTTGTTTTTGTGATTTGAACTCTCAAGGATATTGGTTTAACATTTGAGCCACAACTCCACTTCTGGCTTTGTGTGTGTGTGTGTGTGTGTGTGTGTGTGTGTGTGTGTGTGTGTGTGTGTGTGTGTGTGTGTTTGTGTGTGTGGTGATGTGTGTGTGTTTAATTGAGATTCGACTCATGAACTTTCTTTCCAAGGCTGGCTTTTTAAAATTTTTTAATTTTTTTATTGTGAAAATACAGTACAGAGGTGTTACAATTACATGGGCAAGGTAATGAGTACATTTCTTATCAAGTTTTGTTGCCTCATCCTTTTTTTCTACTTCTCAACCGTTCTCATCTCCGCCCCTTCTGCCCCATCCACCACCCCCCGTCAAAGTTGCAAAGTTCATTTTTCTACATAATGACTTGTACATCTCATTGTTGCAATGGGTCCACCTGTATCTTTATTTAAACCATATGATTTTTCCCTTGCCCTCCACAAATCATACCAACATCAAATACTATGCAAGCAGTGGTTATACCGTGGGGGAGGGGGCATGTCTGTGACAAGCAGAATACGTCAGATAAGTTGATGTTTGGTGAAATGAACCCTAGGATAAGTATTTAAATGTTTTTTTTTTCTTTCTTGCAATTGTTTCTAACATATTTATAAGATTATTTCTTTGTTGCCAAGGCTGGCTTTGAACCCCAGATTCTTGAGTAGTGAGGATTACAAGCTTGAGAAACCCATATTAAGCACAGATATATCTAAGAATAAAATATATTTCTTATTATTTTAATTCTAGAGGCTCAATTTAACAAATTAACATTTAGATATTTATTTAGTTATTAAACCTGAACATGCACTGTGAAAAATAGTTTTCATTTTTATAAAAAAATATACACTCAAAGGTTTAAATGTCAGAATCTTTGCACTAATTGAAATGCTCTATTATTCAAAAGCGACAAAAGGATCCTTAATCAAATTTCTCATGTAAGCTAAAAGCAATAGGCTCTGTCAGAGTTAATGAAGCAATTTTTCATTAAACTAAATATTATCTACTGTGGTCACATTATTTTTTCTTCCTTTAAACCTAAGATTTTTTGACATAAAATATAGATTCATACGTTTTTTGAGTATATAAAAATTTTAGTTACTGGTCATGTATTTCTGAAGTTTGATTACTAAGACATTTCAGAAAAACACTGAATTTCATGTATTATGCCAACAGTGATTTTTAGACATTGAATCAATCTCAATATGACATAAAGCAAGATATTCCATGACTCATGCAATTATTCCTAGAATTGAACATAACTTGTTTTTGAATGGTAGGAAATTCATGTTATACCTACTCTATAGAATAATTAAGAAATGAATGATCGTGATAGTATCTATTTTTTCTTCAACTAGAAAGAAAGAACCTCACAACAAATGACAAAAACTTGAATAGAAATGTCATAAAATTATGAAAAATTCAAGTCATTATAAGTTAGATGAAATAGTCTTTTTTTGGGGGGGGAATCCTGTCGTGGGGCCTGAACTCTGGGCCTGGGTGCTGTCCCTTAGCTCTTCAGCTCAAGGCTAGAGCTCTACCACTTGAGCCAGGATTGGGATTAATAATTAGCTTTCACTATGTTGCCATAAAAAGGTGAACCCTCTCATGTAGGCATAGTTGTACAGATTTGGTCACTGAGAACTTGTGATCAAAGAGAATGTTAAGATCAAAGTCCTTTCCTCCTCTTCCTTCTTTTACTTCCGTCTCCTTTTGCTTTTCCTTCTCCCTCTCCCTCTTCCCCTCCTCATGTTTCTCCCTTTCTCCACTCTTATTCCTACTTTTCTTTACTTCCTGGCTTCCATGAATACAATACTCCATCACATGTTCCTGACATGGGGTACTGTGCCACCACCAACTGAAAGCAATGAGGATAAGAAATATAAACTGAAATGTGTAAAATCAGAAATCAAGATTAATCTTTCCCCCTTTTAAGTTAATTTTATAAAGAATTTGGCATATTAATAAGAGACTTCACAGCATGCTCTCATGTATTATAAGGGATAAGATTTACTGGAAAAAATCTGACCAACATCGCCTTAATGAAATGATTGTTTAAATTAATATTATATTAGGACAAATCTAGTTTAAAATATCAGATATACTTCAATAAGAGGCAAAAAGATCACCTCTATGGTTTCCTATGAAAAGATAGCAGAATTCAATCTGTTCCTCAAGGAAATAGACCTATAAGTGACAGCATTGTCAATTTCATAAATGATGTAAGAAGACTGTAGAACAAATTACAAACTAAACTGCATGATATAAAATTTACTTTGTCCTGTGTATTCTATCTATGTCTGGATCCCAAAATGACTTGTGTTTTATCATATTTTTAATTAACTTTAAGTAGTTGTATGGGAGTTGCTTTTTGACAAAGAAGTTAATGAATAGTGTTTAGTGAGGTTTTGTTTTTTGTTGTTTTTTTTTTTTTCTCTCCTGAGGTTTGAACTCTGGGTCTGAATGCTGTTCCTGAATGCCTTTGGATGAATGCTAGAACTTTCTGAGATTTAATTGGAAATATGAATCTCACAGACTTTCTTGCCTGGGCTGGCTTCAAACCTCAATCCTCAGCCACCTGATTATATAGGATTAAAGGTGGGAGCCGCTAGTGCCAGGCTTAATACAATACACCTTTTTTTTTACTCGTCCTGGGGCTTCAACTCAGGGCCCTGGCAATGTCCTTGAGCTTCTTTTCCTCATGCTAGTACTCTATGACATGTGTCATAGTGCCAATTCCAGATTTTTTGTTTATGTAGTAATGAGGAATCAAACCCAGTGCTTCACACATGCAAGGCAAGCAGTTTACAACTAAGCCACATTCCCAGACCTATACAATGCCCCTATACATTATCCCTCATCCTTCTCAATCCTATCTCATCCCTCAATTTACATAATTTAGTAGAATATTCACTGACTCGCAATAGTATATATAGTCACTCAGAAGATATACCACGGATCATATTTTCTTGATAGTCTTATTCAGCAACATACTAATGTTATGCATTATAGAATTCTGTGATTTTAAATTCTAAATTATCACTTAGATTCACCCACTACTATTCTAAAAATTTTCCTAAGGTTAATGCAAATGCAATTTGTAATTCTTTGATAAAGTAAAATGATTCTTAGAATGTTAAAGAGTTGGATTAAGAATGTTACCTTCAGTTCTAGATCATTTTATCCTTACTACCCTCTCAAAATACTCCCATATTTATTACTAGTCACTTCTTGTCAACATTCCAACCTACCTCCCTTGAGCAGCTATTATTTCATATTCTTCCTCTACAGATGAGCCAATTTTAAAAAGTTCATATAATTAGAAAATGTAGTCTATTTTATCCATTTTTCCCATGTAATATTATTTTTCTAAAGTAAGTCCATGTAAACTTTTCTCATGGATAGAGCATGTGTATAATGGAATAACATCCTTAATGGACATTTAAATATTTTATGATATGTTATTATAAAAGGTTTGGCTATGTATATTCTTGTACATGTGTCTCATTGGACATATGTTGCAATCTATTTTGTATATAACATTATGATTCAAAATGCTGGATCATAGAGGCAACTCTATATATAATATCTTAAAGATTGTCAGTATGTTCAACAAACTGACTATATAATTTTAAATGTCAAATACCAATGTATAAGGATTCCAATTTCTACATAATGGTTGTACAGGGCTATCTTATTGTTTCTATTTCCACTAATCTCTATATGTATGCAATGTCTAGGTATGTTATGATATTTCCATATGTTCCTTGGTTGTTATTATATTACTATAGAGATATGTATTTGGATTTTTTATAACTTATTCAGGATGGTTAAAGTTTTTCATTGGCATTCATATACTATTAATATATTTCTGATTCAAGTCTCTTTAAATAAATTTATATGTATACACACTATATGAACATATGCATATATTCATAGTTATATGTGTATATATACTAATACCTATATATATAAGAATATACAGATGTGTATATACATGTATATAGACATATATGCATATTATTATATTCATTTGTCTGTAAGTTATCATTTTACTTTATTTGTTAAACATGTCCTTTATTGATTTTACTACATTTTATATTATGGTTGATGTTGTACAGAGGAGCCAGTTGCCTGTGGCTCACCCCTGTAATCATTGCTACTCAGCAGGCTGAGATCTTATTATCGTGTTTCAAAGCCAGCCTGTGCATGAAAAGTCCATGAGACTCTTATCTCCAATAAACCACCAGAAAACCTGAAGTGGCCCTATGGCTCAAATGGTAGAATTCTAGCCTTGAGTTGAAGAGCTGAGGGACAGCACCCAGGCCCAGAATTCAAGGCCCATAACCCCCACAAACACCACGACCAACAACAAAAAGAATACTGACCGAAATTCAATACTAGTAAGCAGTCTTAAAGATAGGCTGAAGTCTAACATTTTAGTATAATCCTAGATTCCAGCAGCCTTCTAGTCCAATGAGCTAAGAGCCCTCAGAATGTTGATCGAATTTCTTAGTTTATTTACACAATCACTACAATTATGTATTTTCTCATCTCTTTCTTTCATTTCACCACAGAATCTGTATTTATTCTTTATGCCATACTTGAATACAAAAGCCTTTGGAAGATATTTATTAATTGGTGTATATTAATTGTACAGAGAAAACTTATTGAAATATTTTACACTTTCACATATTAATGAAGGGCCTGATTAACCTGTTTCTGGTTTCTTTCTTTCTCCATTCCCATTGCCTTTCATTTTTCAACTGTTTTCTGTGAATTTCTTTGTGCTGTCTTCAAACATTGACAAAATGTATTAAAGTGCTGTTCATCCATCTTTATTTAAAATTATACAATGCTGAATATAAAAGAAAAATCTAAATAAATGGAGACATAATTTTTGTGTATTGGAGGATACAATTGAGCAATAATATAAATTGTCTCCTCCCTTTTTTTTTTTTTTTTGATCATTCATGGGGCTTGAAATCTGGTCTTGGTCGCTGTCCCTCTGCTCTTCAGTTCAAAATGAATGCTCCACTCATTTAGTAACTGTGCCACTTCTGGTTTTCTGGTGGTTAATTGGACATAAGTGTCTTATGGACATTTCCATTCCAGGTGGCTTTGAACCGCAATCCTCAGATCACAGCCTCCTATGCAGCTATGATTACAAGCATGTGACAACAGAGCTCAGGTTCACAGTTTTATTTATGTTTATGACAATTTCTAAAAGCACCTGTCTAGCACTATTTTATTCATTGACAAAGCAAAATAAGCTGGAATATATTTCTCTGTCCAATAGTAAAACTCTTAGTGTAAAATTGTTATATTTGTAAAGGAAAGATTATACAGCTCAATGGGTCTGTAGGGCTCCAGATTATATCCACGTAAATGTTATCAAAGAATATTTAGTAAGGGGTAAATCCAAACATTTAAGGAATGATATTCGCTTTAATAAGTGGTGATAGGTTAGACAGTATTTGGGAGAATTAAAAAGTGAACATTGACTTAAACATAACAATTTATTCAAATGTTAAGTTCAAGCTGGATTAAAACGTGACATATAAAACAAAAAAGTGATGTGAATTAAAGCAAAGAAATTTGCTTACCGGAAGTGGTGTTATGGCTCAAGTGGTAGAACTCTAGCCTTGTGCTGAAGAGCTGAGGGACAGCATCCAGGCCCAGAGTTCAAGGCCCACAACCAGCACAATCACCACCACCAATAATAAAAAGAATACTGACTGAAAAAGCAATAGTATTAAGCAGTCATATAGATAGGCTCAAGTCTAACATTTTAGTACAATCTTAGATACCAGCAGCCTTCTAGTCCAATGACTCCAATTGTCAAGACATCTTGACCATTTTGGAGATGAAGCATTCTTAAATTTGGCATTAAAATTATAGGAAAGGAAAACGATATAGTTGAGCTCAATAAAAGTGTAAAACAATTTAGTCTGTGAAAGCTCATATACAAGTAGTGAATAGAAGTTGGGAGCAATTGGCTCATGTATCTCATCTTAGCTCCTTGGGAGGCTTTGATCTGAGTATTCCTGTTTGAAGGCAGCCCACAAAATAAAGTCCCTGAGAATTTTATCACTGATTAATCAGCAAAATGCCAGAAGTGAGGCATGACTCAAATGGTAAATTGTTTAAAAATACAAAAAATCTCAGGGACCCTGAGTTCAAGCTTCAGCTGTGAGCAAAGATGATTCCCAGCACCTTCATGGGACTCTGGGAGATTCAGAAACCCGGGATGCCTCGAGGATCCTTTCTCTGCAACATGAAACTTGGGGACAGGATGTGGTAGACCATCCTTCCTGGCCCCAGGGGGGAGGAGAGGAGGCCCCTTGAGCCGGGCCTCAGCTCACTGGCAACCTCATTCACACCTGAGTGGGGAATTGAGTGCCACAGAGCTGGTCAGCTGCTGGACAGAGATCTTTGAGAAGATAGGCATTCCACAGGCCCAAGAATCCAGCTAGTACATCATGGCTCACATCCTAGGAGCCAAAAGAGTTAAGTGTGGTGGCACCAGGAGGATGGGAAGAGGGAGGAGGGAGAATTGTGGGAGAGCTTCATCAGGCTTTGCCCTCCCCCCACCCCCCCAGGATCCTTACCTGCATCGAATGGGACTTTTCTATAGTATTGTCATAGGCAGATGCTCATATACTTATCCAAAAAAACAGTTACAGTGTGCAATAGGCTCCGGGAGTCATAGATGAAATGATCCACTGCTGGTTCCATAGCACATGAAGAAACCTTAGATTGATCTGGATGCTGGTGCTTCACACCTGTCACCTAGCTACTTAGGAGGCTGAGATGGGAGGATTGAGGCTTAAGGCCGGGGCAGGAAATCCTGTAAGACTCTTATTTCCAACTAACTACCAAAAAGAAAACACCAGAAGTGGATGTGTGGCTCAAGTTGTAGTCTGTTGGCCTTGAGTAAAAAGGCTCAGGGACAGCATCCAGGGTCCAAGTTCAAGGCCCATGAGTGAGAGAAGAAAGGAAAAGAGAGTGAAAGGAGGGAAGGATGGAGTGAGAAAAAGTGGAACGGAAGAAGGGGGAACAGGCATGCCTTGGTTTGCAGTCCCTGGATCAAGGGAGCCAACCATTCACAATCTCTGTGGGCAAAGTTTCAGAGTCTAAAGACAGTATGTAGGACCAAGCCGCTGACCTATGAGCAACTTCATGAAATCCAGGTGTTGTGTGGTCACTGACTGCAGAAGGATGTAGACCCTAGGGCTCAGGGTTGGTCACCAGGTTTTAATCTCTCCTGGCCCCACCAGGTTTATTTTCTGGTCAGATAAGAAGAAAAGCTCCAACAGCTAGGTAGGTGTTGGGGTGACGCAGTGTCAAGGTGGGGGGCAAGGGATAAGAAGTAAGATGAAATGGGAGGATGATCCCAGGTCAGGTGTGTCAGGACATTGGAGCCATGATCTCGCATGACAATCTAGACCATCAGTGATAGAGCCTTTGACCAACCATAGGGTTATTAAAAGTCTTGGTGTCTTGGGTTCACCATTGAGCACCTGGCTGTCATCCACCGCAGGATGCCTCTGCAGTACAATTTTGGGGACTGGGATTTCCAGGGCTGAATCTGAAGATCACAACTCCAGTATTCATTTCAAGACCAGAGACAGAGGTAAGTGTGCCACTGGCATAGGACAGCCAGGGAATGAGGGTGGGAGTCAGGACCTGTGTTGCCCGGAGACTTCCTCTAGGGGACGCTAGGAACCTGTGACTGCCATTCTCAGAGGCAGGGGTGGGTCTCTGCTGGCTCAGCCTTTAGTCTAGATGGCAGATCTGGGATTCAGAGAGGACAGGCTGGTGGTGGGGCAGGCTTGGGGAGGCTGGTGGGAAAACAAGAGGCACTGGGCTCTGAGCAGGGTTGTTTCTTTAAGGATACTCACAACCTAGGAAAATGCCTGCGATGGATCAAGCCTTTTCCCCTTCCCAAGAGAGACGGACCTAGAGCCTTCCAGTCTGCATCTCTTGGCCAAGAAATGCTTTTGTTCCCACATCCTGTGGTTGGATAACTAGAACTCACCTCACTGCCCAGTGTTGAGGCAGGACAGTGAGAGATCCTGAGTCTTTCATAAGGTCAGGGGATCCTCAGTATGAGATTGTACTTGAATATCCTAACTTGGAGCATGGTCAGTCCCATCTAATAGTGCCATGACGTAGGACATAGAATCTAGAGAATCAGAGCCGGATGGGGTCTGTTCTGGGAGTCTTGAGTATTATGTGTGAGCTTTCAACTCCCTTATGCCCACCTGCTTCCCTTTCTTGGGTGGGTCTTTACTAGAAAAAGCTTGAACCTAGGGACTGGGTCCTATCTCTTGTCTCTTATGCTCAAAGCTATCACTCTATCATTTGAGCCGCAGCTCCACTTGCAACTCTTTTGGATGTTTAATTGGAGATAAAGAGTTCTCATGGACTTTGATGCCAAAGGTGGCATCCAAGTGCAGTCCTCAGATCTCAGTCTCCTTAGGGTATTGGATGACAGGTATGGAAAAATATGTTTGGCCTGTTGCCAGTAGCTCGTGGCTGTCATCATAGGTACTCAGGAGGTGAGATCTGAAGATCACAGGTCAAGGCCAGCATGCTCAGGAAAGACCCTGAGACATTTTTTTCCCAACAAACCACCAGAAAACTGGAAGGGGTGCTGTGGCTCAATTAGTTGAGTGCTCACCTCAGTTGAAGAGATCATGGATAGCACAAAGGCCCAGAGTTCAAGCACCACAACAGAAAAAAAGAAAGTAAGACATCTTTGCCTGCAAAGGATGGTGGAGGTGTGGGGGAGAGTGGGGTGTGTGCTGTGGCGAGAGACCAAGTTCTAGCCTTACTGTACAGACATTTCTAAGAACTCCCCAAGTTTGCTCCAGTTTGAAGCCACAGCTTCAAGAGGACATGGCCTATGGCAGGCAGGGAGTGGGCAAATGGGTGCAGGGGTGAGATTGTTGTGTTTTTATTCTCTCCATTGAAGGATGGATTTGAGTGCTGGGTGTCAAAGTCTCAAATGAAGGTTTGCAAGAAGTTTGTGGCCTGAGGAGATGGGTTTCCTCTGGGTATATGAAGGTGGCTGAAGCCGGAAGCCACTGGTGCCTCACAACTGTCATCCTAGATACTCAGAAGGGTGAGATGTGAAGAACGTGATTCCAAGCCAACTTAGGTAGAAAAGTCTGTGAGACTTGATGTCCAATGGATCAACTAGAGAACAGGACGTGGTGCTGTGGCTCAAGTGAGAGAATGCTCACCTTCATATGAAGAGCTGAGGGACAACACCGTGGCCCAGAGTTCAAACCCCATGACCAACCACAAAAAAAGAGGTGACTGTTTCCTGCATACCAGTGCGTACGGTAGGATATGCCATGCTGGTCTATGAGACATTCCAGATATGTGAGAGGCGCAACCTAATGGAGGGAGTTTATTGTTCTGTTCTCAGGGACTGCTGAAGCCTTGGGCTTTTCAAGTGTGTGTGTGTGTGTGTGTGTGTGTGTGTGTGTCTGTGTGTCTGTGTCTTGTCTGTGTCTGTGTGTGTCTGTGTCTGTGTCTGTGTCTGTTTGGAGGTAGAAGAACTGGGCCTTGAACTCAGGGCCTAGGTGCTGTTCCTGAGCTTTTGTGCTCAAAGCTAGTGCTCTGACACTTGAGCCACAGCTCCACCTCTGGCTATTTGGTGGTTCACTGTAGATGAGAGCCTCAGAGACTTTCCTGTGCAGGCTGGCATTGACAGTGATCCTCAGACTTCAGCCTCCTGAGTATCGAGGATGACAGACAGGAACCACCTGTGCCAGCTTTGTGTGTGTGTGTGTGTGTGTGTGTGTGTGTGTGTGTGTGTGTGTGTATAGAAGTTGGTTGTAACAAGGAGCACTGGACCCTTTGGTAACTTCTAACCGCAAACTTTGGGGGGTGCATGGGCTTTGTGACTGAGGTCTGGGGGCCTGGAAGGGTGAGATGCTTGAAGGGGACTCAGCACCGTTAAATTATAATACCAAGGGATCTTTGTGCTCTGGAACTGTCTACTCCCTTGGGCCTGGTTGGTGGCAGAGGGAGCTTAGGAGAACCTGGGGGTGAGGACTGCAGGGGGTGGTTCCCCAGGGGGACAGAGATAGCAGCTGATTCTTGACCAGAGTTGAAGTTCTGGGTTGGGCATGGAACCTTCGGACCTCAGTATCCTCACTGGACAGTTGTGAGAAAACAAGGGGTCAATACAGGGGGATCTCTGGGGCAGGGACAGGCATAGAGGGAGTGGTCATCAGATAAGGTTCTTGGCAATTCTGTGAGCATATGACAGGAAGATACCTGGAAAGGGCTCAAATGGGACCTGTTATTTATCGTGCCACAGGTATGGGATTATGAAACAAAACATGGCTTTCTTTCATCCTTACCCTATCCACGTGAGGAAGGGGATCCTTCACTTTTCAGTGTTGCAGCTGGGGAAAATGAGGCATGGAGAAGCTGGGTGACCTACTCATGACCCCCAGCTGAAAGAAAGCCTGACCTGACTTCACTGCCATGCTCCCTAGGACAATGGGTGCTATTCAGTCCACTTCTTGTAGTGGGAAGTCCACTTCTTCTCAGTCATGGGGCTTGAATTCTGTTCCCGAATGGGGAACAGAATGGGGCTGTTCCCGAACTCCTCAGATCAAGGCTAGCACTCTACAACTTGAGCCAACAGCAAAACTTCCAGTTTTCTGATGATTCTTTGGAGTTAAGAGTCTCACAGACCTTCCTGCCTGGGCTGGCTATGAACCATGATCCTCATATCTCAGCCTCCTTTGTAGTTACCATTATAGGGCTTAAGTGTAATTCTGACTCTCTCTCTCTCTCTCTCTCTCTCTCTCTCTCTCTCTCTCTCTCTCATAGGAACTCTTTCTCTCTTTCATACACAGGAACTTGTTGAATGGGTGCTGGAGGAGGTGTCCCAGCATCACCATGTGTGGCTGGACCCAAGATGGTCCTCTCATTCTGGAGGTAGGCTGTGGGTCAGGAGCTTTCTTGCTCAGGCTGTTGAACTCACTCCCTCAGGTAAGCCCCTCTGTGCCTGGGCTAGATCGTGATAGTTATTCATTGTCAGTTCATCTAGTGAGTCCTTCCTCACTACCCTCTTCTAAGACAGTTAAAGGAAAGTGGATGAGGAGGCATCATGTTATCCAACTGCACAGCCGAATCAGGGGCCTCTGATCCTCACTGTCACCTATCTGTCCAGACTCTGATGATAAGAAAACGAATTCACTCTATGTCTACTTTGCTTTGTTGGGGTGTGTCGTTTCAGTGAGGGGATGTGGTGTGCAGAGGAAAGACCTCAGACCTGATACCTCCTGGGAGATATTTGTTCTGGTGACAGAGCCAAGTCATTGCTGTGGATAAGGAGGAAGCCGCCATCAGACTGACCCGGAACGATGCTCAAAGGTAGGTAGGCTGTTGAAGTATCAAACACACTATTGTCTTCTTCCAACTCAACAACAGGGATGCAGGGCGGGTGGCCCAGCACTGGCCCTAGGGAATTATAAATGGATGGTGGTGGTCAGGTGCTGGTGGCTCTAGCCTGTCATCCTCGCTATTCGGGAGGCTGAGGTCTTGACTCAGAGACAGCCCAGGCAGGGAGATTCTTATCTCCCATAAACCACCTCCCACCCCCACAAAAAAAGATATATATGGTGCTGTGGCTCAATTTGTAGAGCCTCAACCTTGAGTAAAAGAAGCTCAGTGATGACACTGAGGCCCTGAATCCAAGCCCTGGGACTCACAAAAAAATAAAATAAATGAATATTGGGCACCTGTTATCTTATTACCAAAAACGATGGATTAATTCTTCTCTCTGGTACTTGTAGCCAAATGTAAGGGGCTTCCCTTGATGTTCCTCTAAACCTCTCCTCTCTATTATCTCTCCCAGCTTCAGTTGCAGGATAGAATTCAGATCATCCCACTTGATGTGACCTTATGAACCCTCCCCTACCCACCTTCCTTAGTGTGGAGATCGTGGATATACTTACCATTGGGAGAATGAAGCACCGGAGAGATGGGGGTAGGTATCCCTGAAACTCATACTCTCATAAACACACTCACCTAGGCCAACTCAGACTAGCCTTTTCCAAAGACATTTTATCTCTTTGGATTAACTGACCTAGGAGAGGAACTTGATCTCCTGTAAATAACAATTTTAATTAGGGCTTGCTAGTTGACACGAAATAAACAGAAGCTCAAAAGAAAGGCCCTGGTGCTTGTCATATCTTGCTCAGGCTCACGCCTGAAATACTGGCTCCTCAGTAGGCAGAGATATGAGGTGCAAAGATTGAAGCCAGCCATAAGCTGGAAAGCAAGTGAGACTCTACTCTCCATAGAACCACCAAAATGTTAGAAGTGGAGCTGTGGCTCAAGTGCTGGAGCATCAGCCTTGAATAGAAAAACTCAGAGAGACAGCTCCCAGATCCTCAGTTCAAGCCCACACAAAGAAATGGCCTCATTTCTTCCCCACAGACTGCATGGGCCTCGAGTGCCCTCTCATGGAGTGTGATACAGCACCGGTCCCTGGGTAGTGCATCAGAGCCTTCAGAAATTGGGTGGTGAAAGCCAGGCTTTCCCCTTTGCGCGCTCTCAATCTACACCAGCCGGAAGGAAGAGCATGACAAGGCCTGCATTGTGTAGACCTGAGAAGATCCCCCCACCCCTCTCCCCGCCAGGGCAACTAGAGTGGGCTTCTTAAAGGCAGCACTTGAAAGAGGTCTTTCTTAACAAGGAGGATCTGACAGGAAGCATAGAGAGTAAAGATGCTGTAGATAAAGGACAGCATATTGGAGCATGTTCATTTCCAGCCAGGGCTGGTGGTTAGAAACTCAGTACAGATGTACAAGATTGTTCTGAGACAGGCCCAAGAGGTCACATAATAACACTATCCAGGATTAGGATTGTGTCTTAGCAGTAGTGGGCTTGTCTAGAGCACAGGAAACCATGGGTTCGATTCCTAGGTCCCGCATACACAGAAAAAAACAGAAGTAGCACCAGGAGAGTGCTTGCCTCAAGAAAAGGAAGCTCAGGGACAGTGCCTGGGCCCCCAGGCCAAGCCCAAGGACTGTCAACATAAAACAGCACTCCAAGGGACATGGGTGATAGGTGGATTGTTATACCCTGTAGCTCTTAGTAGATCCATCCATGAGTCATGTCTCCTTCTTTGACAGAGGGGAGATGGACACTCCTTCTGCACTGGGCACCCCTGGAACTGGTTATCAGCAACCCTCCAAACATCTTCCACTGAAACTTGGAGCAGCTGGCCCCAGAAATCCTCAGGTACTGGTTGGGTGGGGCGAGGGGATACAGGCCCCAGAAATCCTAGTGGGTCTGATCTGCCACGGAAGACCAGGCCATCGAGAGGAGGTGGATGGGAACTTAGAGATGGGTAGTGATGTGAAGGGGGCCCTTTAATGCCCATGTCCCTACCTAGATTCCGAGCCTCCCTGTCCCTGAATTAGATAGCGGAGTGTCTAAGTTGTAGTTTGTAGAGGAGGACTAGGTGGAAATTCTAAAAAAATGAGACACCATAAGCCCTGCGCTGGTGGCTCACTCCTGTCATCCAGGCTGCTTGAGAGGCTGAGATCCAGAGGATTTTGTTTCCCAGCCCAAGCAGGAAGCTCCCATGAGAGTCTCATCTCCAATCTCCAACCAGAAGTGGCACCATGGCTCAAGTGGTAGACCACTGGCCTTGAGCAAAAAACTATCATCAGGGACAGTACCCAAGCCCTGAGTTCAAGCCCCTCTACCAGTAAAACAAGAAAGACAACCCTTGCTTGCAAGAGATGGTGAAGGAGTGGGGTTGCTGTGGTTGGGAGACCAGGTGCTGGCCTCAGTGTACAGACATTTCTAAGAACTCCTCAGGTTTTCCTGAGTGTGAAGTCATAGCATGGTGGGCGTTACCTTACCAAGAACTCTAGAGGTTGTGGCCTGTCTTAGGCAGGGAGTGGGCGAATGGGAGCAGGGGTGGGAGGGTAGTGTCAATTATATTCTCTCCTCCCAAGGAAGAATGGGTTTGGATGCTGATGTCAAAGTCTGAAGTGAAGGACTGCATGTGCCTTGTGGCCTGACAAGTTTGGTTTCCCCTGGGTGCAAGAAGGTGGCTGAAGCTGGGAGCTGCCATTGATTCACAACTGTCATCCTAGCTACTCAGGAGGTTAAGATCTGAGGATTATGGTTCAAAGCCTGCTTGGGCAGGAAATTCAGTGAGACTTTCAGAAAAACTGGAAGTGGTGCTGTGGCTCCAGTGGTAGAGTGCACACCTTCAGCTGAAGATCTGAGGTCTGCGGGAAGGCCAAAGTTCAAACCCCATGACCTACAACCAAAGATAAGGTGGGTGAGTTTTCTTCATAGAGGTGTATACAAAAGGAAATGCCATGCTGTGTTATGAGCCATTCCAGATGTATGAGAGGCTCTTGATTTGTCTACATTTTGTCTGGGGACAGTAGTGCCATCTCAGAGTTTGGGATGTTCAGATGCTCAGGGACTGCTGAGGCCTTGGGCTACCCACGTGTGTGTGTGTGTGTGTGTGTGTGTGTGTGTGTGTGTGTGTGTATGTGTTTGTGTGTGTGTATCGTTCCCTCATCTTTCTCTGTCCACTTCCTGGGTGCTTGTCTGGCTCTTTCTGACCTCGGATGGTGACACTGCTCCATGGCAACTTTGTCTTTAGCCCCTATCAGGGTCTACAATAAGTCCTAAATTGTCAGAGACCTGCACATTCCAGCTTTTCTTTGGGGCCCAAGTCCGGCTGCCCATATCTTTGTCTGCCTCCAGGGGATCCTGGGTCTGCAGGGCCAGCTGGCTTAGTTTCTCGCCTTCCTCTTGAGGTGGGGAGCAGGGTCAGTCATGTGATATCCTGTCTTTTTCCTCAGCTGGCCGTCTGGTGGCATGTCATACTTCTAGCAGTCTGGCAGTGGAATGGGGGAAGGGTTCTTGCCAGTGGCTCTGGCCAACTTAAGCTTGATAGCTGACTAAAGGCTGCCCAGGCAAGGTGGATTTGGGGCTACATGGGAGGTGAGGCTAAGATGGGTTGGAAGTATTGGATGGTGTCTAGGAAATGTCAATGTACATTTCTGAAGGCAAGTATTTCTTCCAACCATAGCTGGGCCTCTTAGGTACTTCTAGATAATTCTGGATGCCCAGAATACAGAGGTACAGACTTTAGATTCCAGGGCCAGGAAACTGGGGGATGAGAGACTGGTATGGCCAGTACCTCAATGCTCTGGGGCATTAGCTTTGACCTGGCTATGCCCCCCTTGTGTAAGGTCACTTCTTAACCCAATGCTGGCCACATACAGGCCACTTGTGCTGTGGAAGTGGCAGGAACAGAAGTGAGATCTAGGAGGACCAAAATCTGGATTTATGGCCTGATTGGGGTGGAGGGGTGTCTTACAAAAATCTTAGAGCTGGAACTCAGAGCTTGGCACTGTCCCTGAGCTTCCTTTGCTCAAAGCTAACACTCTAACACTTTAACCACAACTCACCTTTCATCTTTTTTAGTAGTTTAGTAGACAGAAGTTTCTCACATATTTTCCTGCCTGGGCTGGGTTTTAGTTGCCACCCTAAGAGCTCAGCATCTTGAGTAGTTGGATTGTTGGTATAAGCCACAGGCATCTAGCTGCAAGGATGTCTTTTCATACTCTCTTTTGTTCTAACAGCTGCCTACTTGCCCTGGCCTAGATCTCTGACCTCCATGTCAGCTCTGACCAGCCCCTGATTATGTGGAGAATATAAACCTCAAACCTGATCCCATTTCTTTGTTCTCAGGGGAGGAGTTTATGTTTTGTCTGAAGCCTGGGGTAGGAGGGGTAACTGTAGATGGGTGATCATCTGGGAGAGAGGTAGTCTGTTTTAGCCAAGAAGGAGTTTGGCCAGATGCTAATAGCTCATGCTCTCATATTCCTAGCTCCTCAGGAGTTTGAGATCTGAGGATTGCTATTCAGAGGCAGCCCAGCTAGAACAGTCTGTGAGACTCTTTTCTGCAAATAACCACCCGAAGCCTGGAAGAGAAACTGTGGCTCAAGTGGTAGAGTGCTAACCCTGAATGAAAAAAGTGAGGGAGAAAGCCCAGGCCCTGAGTTCAAGCCCTAGTACCAAGATGTGTACGAGAATGTGTGCATTCACACGCACACGCGCGCACACACACACACACACACACACACACACAGGAAGGTGGTAATGATGAGCTGAGCTAGAACTGGGGGCAGTCTTGAGTTATATTCATAGCAAACTCTCAAGCCAGATCAAGTGGTTTCTCCCTAAGTCCTTCTTGGGCTGAGGGGTTGGGCCATGGCAGTAAGTTCCATGGAACCTGCCCCTCCATCCATGCACAGGGCCACAGGACCAAGGGAAGGACACTAGGGATGCTCCTTTGCATTCAGCCTACAATTGCCGACCTTCATCTGCCCCCTTCCACCCCTTTGCACTGGTGAGGAAAGCAGTGGTCTGAGCACTGGGACTCCTGGGATAGTGACTGCTACAAGCAGCAGCCAGCCAGCTGTGGATTCCGGAGCCTACAAGCCATTCATGAGCTCAACTCCACACCTGCCCAAGTTGTGCCTGACAAACTCACACTCTTGTGATGCCCGCATGAGCAGGCGTTACCTGGTGTGACATCTTGCAACTCCTGCCCCTCCTGGCCTAGAACCGTGGTCTCCGACATCGAATTACTGCTCAGATCGATATTGCACCCATGACAGATGCCTTTCTTTTTTTTTTTTTTTTATTGTAAAGCTACTATACAGAAGGTTACAGTTACATGAGTGAGGTTATGAGTACACTTCCTCTTGAACATTGTTACCCCCTCCATTGTTTTCCCCCTACCATCCCCTCCCTCCCTCCCTTCCCCGAGGTTCTTTTTTTTTTTGATTGTGATTAAATGATTACATAATTTCAAAGTCACAAGTTCATTCTAACTTCCCTGGAGCAAATTGTCTACCACAGTCTGTAATATATAACAGTGTTCACATGTTATATACCATATTTGTGATCAGCAGCATGAGGATATTTAGTAGTGGTTCAACCAGATGAGCGGGAGTTCTTTGTTTCTTAAGTCCTGTTAGTTTTGTCGTATCACCTAACCTTTTGGATTTAGCATCCACTTATGAGGGAGACCATGTACCGTTTGTCTCTTCGTTCTTGGCTTACCTCGCTCAACATGATTCCTTCTAGCTCCATCCATTTCCCTGCAAATGCCATTATTTTGTCATTTCTAATGGCTGCATAATATTCCATTGTGTATAGATACCACAATTTTTGGATCCATTCATCTGTGGTGGGGCACCTAGGTTGTTTCCATATCCTAGCTATTGCGAACAGTGCTGCAATAAACATGGAGGTGCACGTGTCCTTGTATATTGGTTCCTGTTGTTCAGGGTAGATGCCTAGAAGTGGTATGACTGGGTCGTAAGGGAGGTCAATCTTTAGCTTTCTAAGGACCCTCCAGACTGCTTTCCAAAGTGGTTGTATAAGTGTACATTCCCACCAGCAGTGTAATAGGGTTCCTCTTTCTCCACATCCCCTCCAGCATTTGTCGTTGGCTGATTTGTGGATGTGGGACATTCTGACTGGGGTAAGGTGGTATCTCAGGGTTGTCTTTATTTGCATTTCCTTCACCACCAGGGATGATGAACATTTCCTCATGTGTTTCTTTGCCATTTTTATTTCTTCATTTGAGAAGTCCCTCTTTAGTTCTCTTGCCCATTTAGTAATTGGTTTGTTAGGTTTGGGAGGGATTAGTTTCTTGAGTTCCCTGTATATACAGGATGTTAACCCCTTGTCTGATATATTGCTGGTAAATATTTTTTCCCAATTAGTTGGTTGTCTTTCTAGCTTAGTTGCGATAGATTTAGCTGTGCAGAAGCTTTTTATTTTAAGGTAGTCCCATTTGTCGAGTCTCTCTCCAACTTGTTGTGACCCTGGGACTCTGTTCAGGAAGTTCCTTCCTGTGCCTATTAGTTCAAGTGTCTCTCCTACTCTGTCCTGCAGTAGTTTCAGAGATTCAGGTTTAATGTTAAGGTCTTTAATCCATTTTGAGTTGATGTTGGTGCATGGTGATAGGCTGGGGTCCACTTTTAGTTTTCTGCATGTGGCTGCCCAGTTTTCCCAGCACCAGCGGTTGAAGAGGCTGTGTTTCTTCCATTGTATGTCTTTGGCTCCTTTGTCGAATATCAGCTGGCTGTAGGCCTGTGGATTTATATCTGGATCTTCTATTCTGTTCCATTGGTCTTCGGGTCTGTTTTTGTGCCAGTACCATGCTGTCTTTGTGATTATAGCTCTGTAGTAGAGTTTGAAGTTCGGCATGGATAGCCCTCCCATATTGTCTTTATCCCCTAGAATTGTTTTGGCTATTCTAGGTCTTTTGTTGTTCCATATAAATTTTTGGACTGTTTTCTGTATTTCAGTGATGTACGTCATTGGGATTTTAATAGGAATTGCATTGAATTTGTATATTAGTTTTGGAAGTATCACCATCTTTACTATATTAAGTCGGCCTATCCAGGAGCATGGGAGGTCTTTCCATTTCCTAGTGTCTTCTGCAATTTCTTTCTTTAACTTTTTATAGTTCTCATTAAATAGTTCTTTTACATCTTTGGTTAGGTTAATTCCTAAATATTTTATTTTTTGGGAGGTTATTGTGAATGGGGTTGCTCCCTTTATTTCCCTCTCTTCCTGTGCGTTATCAGTGTATAGGAAGGCAACTGATTTTTGTGGGTTTATTTTGTATCCTGCTATTTTGCCGAAGTGACTTATGATTTCTAAAAGTTTGGGGATGGAGTTTTTGGGATCGTGGAGGTATAGTATCATGTCGTCTGCAAAAAGGGATAGTTTAACTTCTTCTTTCCCTATGCGGATCCCTTTAATGTCTTTTTCTTGCCTTATTGCCCTGGCTAAGGGTTCTAGGACTATGTTGAAGAGGAGTGGAGACAGTGGACATCCTTGCCTTGTTCCTGTTTTTAGGAGGATTGGTTGTAGCTTTTCCCCATTAAGTATAATATTGGCTATTGGTCTGTCATAAATGGCTTTTATTGTTTTTAGAAATGTTCCTTCTATTCCTATTTTCTCCAGAGCTTTTAGCATGAATGAATGTTGAATTTTATCAAAGGCCTTTTCTGCATCTGTGGCGATAATCATGTGATTCTTGACCTTGGCTCTGTTGATATGCTGGATTACATTTATTGACTTACGTATGTTAAACCATCCCTGTGTCTCTGGGATGAAGCCTACCTGATCATAGTGTATTATTTTTTTTATGTGTTTCTGGATTCTGTTAGCTAGAATCTTGTTAAGGATCTTTGCATCTGTGTTCATCAAGGAGATTGGCCTGTAATTCTCCTTTTTGGTTGGGTCTTTGCCTGGTTTGGGGATGAGTGTGATATTGGCTTCGTAGAATGAGTTTGGGATAGCTCCCTCCTTCTCTGTTTCTCTGAAGAGCTTGAGGAGTATGGGTATTAGTTCTTCTTTAAAGATCTTATAGAATTCTGCTGTGAATCCATCTGGTCCTGGGCTTTTTTTTGTTGGAAGACTTTTGATAGCTTCCTGTATCTCATTATAGGATATTGGCTTATTTAATTGGTTAACTTCTTCTTTGCTCAGTTTGGGTAACTTGTATTTCTCTAAAAATGCATCCATTTCCGCCAGATTTTCTTCCTTTAGAGAGTATAGCTTTTGAAAGTAGTCTGTTAGAATTGTTTGGATATCTTGGGTACGTGTTGAGATGTTTCCCGTGGCATCCCTAATCCTATTAATATGGGTTTCCTCTCTTCCTTTTTTAATTAATCTTGCCAACAGGCCATCAATTTTGTTTATTTTTTCAAAGAACCAGCTTTTTGTTTGGTTTATTTTGGTTATGGTTTTCTGATTTTCTAATTGGTTAATCTCTGCTCTCAATTTGGTTATCTGGCTTCGTCTAGTAGCTTTAGGTCCCATTTTTTCTTGTTTTTCTAGCTGTTTTAGTTGCAACATGAGATTATATACTTGGTCTGTCTCCATTCTCTTGATGTGGGCACTGAGGGCAATAAATTTGCCCCTCAGGACTGCTTTTGCTGTGTCCCACAAGTTTCTTTGTGAGGTGTTTTCATTTTCATTGAGTTCTAGGAAATGCTTTATTTCTTCTCTGATCTCTTCTGTTACCCAGGCCTTGTTAAGGAGTGTGCTGTTCAATTTCCATGTATTAGAGAAATTTCTGCGGTATGCTTTGTTATTGAGAGCTAGCTTGATTCCACTGTGGTCAGATAGGATACAGGGGATTATGTCGATCCCTTTGTATTTGCTTAAGTTCCTTGAATGAACTATGATATGGTCTATTTTGGAGAAAGTTCCATGAGCTGCTGAGAAGAATGTGTACTGTGTTGTTTTAGGGTGAAATACTCGGTAGATGTCAGTTAATTCCGCTTGAAGTATGGCCTCACTTAATTCGGTAGCTTCTTTGCCAATCCTCTGGTTGGTAGACCTGTCCTTTGGTGAGAGTGGCGTGTTAAAGTCTCCTAGTATTATCGTATTGGGATCTATTTTATTCTGTAAGTTTGAGAGCATTTGTTTAACATATCTGGGTGCACCAATATTTGGGGCATATAAGTTGATGATGGTTATATCCTCCTCTTGGATTGTTCCCTTTATTAATATGTAGTGTCCGTCCTTGTCTTTCTGTACTGATTTTAATGAAAAGTTTATTTTGTCAGATATCAGGATAGCTACACCTGCTTTCTTATTGGGGGAATTTGATTGGTAGATCCTTTTCCACCCCTTCACTCTGAGTTTGTTTGTATGTTTGGCTGAGAGGTGGGTCTCCTGAAGGCAACAGATGGATGGGTCTTGTTTTCTGATCCAGTCCTCAGTTCGTTTTCTTTTAATTGGCGAATTCAGCCCATTTATATTAAGAGAAAGTATAGAGAGATGCATTGTTGTCCCTGCCATTCCGTTTTCCTAAGTTTTTCTTCTTTCCTTTCCTCCTGTGCTTGCTCAGTTAGACTTTGAGTAATGCCTGTTTGGGGCAGGTCCCAGTTCCTGGTTGCTTTCTTCAGGTTGTGTCCCCCCTCTTAGAATTCTTTGTAATGCTGGCTTAATGTTTATGTATTCATTTAGTTTTTCTTTGCTATTAAAAGTTTTCAGTTCTCCATCGAATGTGAATGCTAGCTTTGCCGGGTATATCAGTCTGGGTTGGCAGTTATTGGCTCTCAGGGCTCGTTTGGTGCTTTCCCAGGCTTTTCTTGCATTCATTGTTTGTGTGGAGAGATCTGCAGTGATTCTAATTTTTTTCCCGTTGTAGTATAGCTCCTTCTTCATTTTTGCTGCATGCAGGATTGTTTCCTTATTATTCAGATCCATCATTGTTACTATTATGTGCCTAGAAGTGTTTCTCCTGGGATCTTGCTTGTTGGGTGTTCGATAAGCTTTTGTGATGTAGTTAAGATGGTCGTTTTTGAGGTGGGGAAAATTTTCATTGACTATCTTGTTAAATAGGTGTTGCATTCCCTTGCTCTGGAATTCCTCACCTTCGTCCACTCCGATTATGCGAAGGTTAAATTTTTTAGCATTATCTGCTTGCTCTTGAATTTCCCTTTGGTTTAATTTGAGTGATTTTTCCATATCTGTCACTTTTTGGTCCAGTTGGTGTATTCTGTCTTCTGTATCTGACACTCTACCTTCCATTTCATTCACTCTGTTGACCGTGGCTTCTATTGTGGTTTGCATGGTGGAAATGGATCCCTTTATGGATTCAATGTTGGTTCTCAGAGTACTGATCTCACCTCTCAATGAGGTGAGATCAGTATGCATTACCTCTAATTTGGCGTTTATCTCACTTCTTACTGAGGTTTGTGCAGCTTCTATTTTTGCATCCAATTTTTGTTTGATATCCTGTATATCTTTTGATAGTTCATCCTTGTGCTCTTTCAATTTCTGATCCATTTCTGGCTTTATTTCTTGAGTCATTGCCTCCAGCAACCCTTGGATGTAGTTTTTGTCTTCCATTCCTGCTTTGCTCCCACTGGGGCTCTCCCCTGCGTGGCTGCTGGCTTTTGAGGTGAGCTTGCTGTCCTGGGTAGTGGTAAACCTTGTGATTTTTCTCTGTGATTTTCGCATGGGGGTTCAGGAGACTGCTCTTCAATCTTGTTTTGGTGTGTCTGTCTTTGCTTGGTTGCTGATTCTGTATTGGTAGAGAGAGTCTGTGCCTGATCTGGATTCTGTTAGGAGCCTATTTCCAGCTGCTATTCACTTAGGATTCTCAGCTCTCTGCTGTAGCAATTCCCGCCTTTGGAAGGGTTGAGCAGCCTAGACTGCTTGTGTTTGCTCCTGCGGGTGCTCTTGGGAAGATCAGATGCTCTGGATGCACTCTCCCAAATACTGGAGTCTGCTATGGGCTCCTGATGTGTTTTTGTTTGTTTGTTTTGGGCTGGTTGTGGGCTTGAACTCTAGGTTTGGGTGCTGTCCCTCAGCTCTTCAGCTCAGGGCTGGCACCCTACCATTTGAGCCACAGCCCCACTTCTGACCCTTTTTGCTTTGTTCAGGCGCCGGTCCCCTGGCCTGGTTCCGGCCCCAGCCTGGAGCGCGCTCGTTAGGCCTGTGCTAATGTGTATACCACCTTGGTTATGCAGCCTGGAGGACACAGTTCAAATTTCTTCTACTGTTGGTAGTCTTGACCCAGGGGCACTGTTCCTGGCTTGAGCATTTAAGCTCCCTTCCAGGGGCGCTCTTGCTCTGGCCTGGCCAGCAGAGTGTGCTCCACCGGCTGGTGGAGCTCTCGAACAGTTCCCAGTTTTAGTGGGTCCTGTGGTCCGGGTGTTGGGGTAGGGAGTCTAGGTCAGGGTCTGGGGATTCCCTCCAGCTCTGGTCTCCCTTGATGGATTCCCTGTCCCCTGATGGGTACTCACCCTATAGGTCTTCAGTTGTTGCAGTCCGTCAGTTGTTGTTGCAGTCCGAGAGTTCAGTTGGGGTGGTTGCGGGCTGGGTTGGGCGGCCCCCCGCCGGGTCGTTGCGATCGCGATTGGGCGGGTGGTCTGCAGACAGGTCCCTTTGTGGCGCTGCTGGTGCCTGGCGGCTTTGGCGGGATGGAGCCTCTCCGCTCCGGTGGAGAGTGATGGGTGGGGTGGGATCCTCCTGGAGACTCCCGGCTGGTAGGTTTCTCTGTTCCTGGCGATCCGCTGTTCTGCAATCCGGTACCTGGTGATCTGCAAGCAGCCCCCTGTGTCTCTGTGGCTCCGGCAGCCCCCGCCGGGCCGGCTGGCCGGCGACTTGGCACACTGCCGCGCGGCCAGTAAAGGTTGGGGGAGGGGTCTTCGCTCTTCTCTGTTCTGAAATTCTTCTTTTCCTCTCTTTCTTTTTTTTGTTATTTTCCACCTCTGGTTTTTCTCTGAGTGTTCGTCTTTTTGTTGTTGTCGGTCTCTTGGGGAGATTAAAGGTTGGAACTCGAACTCTCTTTTTGGTTGGAGAGAGCTGTGGCGTTTCCCTACTGCCCCGTCGCCATCTTGGCTTTTTTCCGACAGATGCCTTTCTGATGAGTTCCATACCCCAAGGCGCGACCCTTCTCTGGTACTGTGGCCGATCTGTAGGCAATGGCTTCCAAACAGGCTGCTCTCAAGACTTGTAGGAGATCTAGATATTGGGAGACCCTCAGGGCCCCACTGGAAAATACTCTTCCTAGAGCCACAGAGTAAGACCAAGCAGGCTAGGTGTTGGTCATGGGACTTGAGCTCTGGGCCTGGGCACTGTGCCCCAGCTCTTCAGCTTACCACTTGAGCTACGGAGCCACTTCTGGAGGTTCCTTGGAGATCAGAGTCTCCCAGACTTTCCTGCTCAGACTGGCTTTGAACCACAATCCTCACATCTCAACCTTCTGAGGAGCTAGGAGTACAGGTGTGAGCTACTGGGTCCTGGCTGATCTGGCCTTTCACCACAGTGGACTAGGAGCTCTTGAAAGCTTTTCTTTACTTTTTAGGTGCCAGTACTGGTGATTGAACTCAGGGGTCTGGGCTCTGGTCTCTTAACTTTTTCCCTCAAGGTTAGCTCTCTACCAATTGAGCCACAACTCCATTCCTGGCTTTTGGTAGTTCATCGGCAAGAAGAGTCTCACTAATTTTCCTCCCCTGAGCTGGCCTGACCCACGATCTCTATCTCAGTCTCCCGAGTAGCTATGATTTACAGGGGTTGAGCCACTGGTGGCATTGGGCTAGAAGCTTTTCTTAAGCAAGAGTTCTTCCCTGCGTTTGTACTGACTCCTCCAGGCAAAGGAATTCTGAGGGTCAAGAACTGTGAAAAATAGGCTTCCAGCCACCAGAAATGGCAGGGGTCCGTGGTGAAAAGCCAAGCTATTCTTCTCCCTGGGCCCCATTCTGGAACCCCACCCTCTGCCCTGTGACTCAAGTACAAACCTTGGCCTAGCCATGAAATGTCCTGACAGACTCTTCTGAAGCCACAGAAACTTCATTCCACCCACACTACCTGCTCTACAGCACACCTCAAGACCTTTGCCCATGCTGTACCTTCTGCCTTAGGCCCTCTGTCCTGTATCCACATCTTAGAACTCCTGTGGAATTTTGGCCTTGGTTATATCACCTCCTGGAGCAAGTCTTATCTTCCCTTATCCCTCTTTTTTTTAATATTGAGTTGCTAGAGATGGCACTTGTGCAAGGTGACTGGCAAATGCTCTATCTTGATGTGTGTGTGTGTGTGTGTGTGTGCGCACGCACGCGTGTGCCAGTCCTGGGGTTTGAATTCATGGCCTGGATTCTATCCGATCCCTGAGCTTTTGTGCCCAAGGCTAGCACTGTACTACTTGAACCACATCTCTACTTCTGGCTTTATGGGTGTTTAATTAGAGAAAAGTGTCTCATATAGACTTCCCTGCTTCCAATTGGGATCCTCAGATCTCAGCCTCCTGAGTTGCTTAGAGAGGTGAGCCACCAACAGCTTCCCTCTACTCTACCTCTTACCTATAACAATGGCCCTCCTCTGAGTCCCACAAGAATATGTCATACCAGGCTCATTTTTTTTTCTTTTTGCCAGTCTTGGGTCTTGAACTCAGGGTCTGGGTATGTTCCTGAGCTTCTTTTGCTCAAGTCTAGCACTCTATCACTTAAGCCACAGTGCAACTTTTGGCTTTTTCTGTTTCTTTGGTACTGAGGAATCGAACCCAGGACTTAGTGTGTGCTAGGTAAGCACTATACCACTAAGCCACATTTACAGCCCAAGGCTCACTTCTCATGGGAGTTATGAGGGTGGGATTTATTGGCATACCCCTTTTGGCATAGAAATTGCTGACTATTTAATATCTTTGCCAAGATTTGGGACCAGGCTGAGTCTCCGCAATGATGAATGATAAACGAGTGATAGCCACCAGGCCCCAGAGATCTAGGCTCACATCCTACAGAGGGATAGAGACTATGGAGCCAGAAACTTCGACAACTCCTACAGTCTAGGAACTGTGGTCTCCCTGGAGGCAAGGGCTGGCTGCTAGGTGTCCCGATGGGAGACATCAGCCAGAATATAAGGCTTCAGTTATTGAATGGCAGAGAAGGAGGCTTTGGTCAAGCTGCAGTCTCAGACTGAGTACTCTTCAGGGCTTGTCCCAGCTTGACCAGGTTGGGGGTCTGGCCATGGGCAACCTGATGAATGCCCATCATCCATACATCATCCATCCATATACAGAGACATGGAGTTATTGCCTCCTTTTGGGGGGGGCAGTTCCAGGTTTGTACTATGAGCCTAGGCTCTGTCCCTGAGCTCCTTTTGTTCAAGGGTAGTGCTCTGCCCTTGAGCCACAGTTTCATTCATTATTTTATTGTGATATCTTAGATATAAGAGTCTCATAGACTTTCCTGCCCCCCGCTGAATTCAAATTGGCATTCTCTACATCTCAGCCTCCTGAGGAGCTAGTATTACATGCAGGAGCCCATGGCTCCTGGGTTTCTTTTCTTCTTTTTGTTCTTTTTTTATAATTGTAACAATCTGAAATCTTCATGGTGTCATTCCAATAGTTTGCATTCAAAGTAAACTACCCAGGCCTGGAGTTCAAATGATAGGACTGCCACCCACAAATGGAAGGAGATCTTTCCTATTCATGGGAATGCTAATGGAATATTATCAAAGTAATAAACTTGCAGTTAATCCATGATTCTATTTTAGAATGCCACACAAAAATTATTGGATATATATCTTCCATTCCAGCACCATAGTATAATTTCCCTAATGGAAGGCTATTGACTAATTTTTAATTAATGCTTTTATAAGTATTCAACCGTGATACTTCATTAAATGGAGGCACTATTTAGTAATGAATAATTAGTAATTTTATATATATATATAATTTAATATCCTCACCTTCCGTCTCTCTGTATGCATATATATATATATAATATATATATATATATATATATATATATATATATATACATATCTATTTATCTATCTATAAGGCACTCCTATGGCTTGATCACAGGTCCTCAGAACTCCTGGCAGCTCAGTTTGCCGGAGGCTGGTGTGCTAAGACTGTGACCCCGTTTATGGATTGGCCATTGAAAGCCTTGGGTTGAAATCCCAGCATGGCCAAAAATTTATTCGTGGATTAAGAAGCCAATTTTGACATATTTATTTTTTCCTTCTCTGAGAAAGTCCTGTGTCTCAGTATGATGCATAATCCATATGCGGATATATCCTATGTGATATGATGTAATAAAAAATGTTATATGTATAATAATACTAAATAAATAAGAGTAATAAGCATCATATACAGTAAACCCATGTATGTAAATAGATCTCATATATTAATATTCCTTTTTCCAGTGCTGGGGCCTCTATTCAGGCCCTGAGAACTGCTCTGAATTTCTTGTCTTCAAGCACAGTGAGCCTTTGCCCTTCACCTACAGTGCCACAGAGTTATCCATACCCTGAGTTCAAATACAAGGCCTGCCAGGAAAATGGTGCAAATTCCAAACCAGGGCTTTATTGTTATTATTATTATTATCATTATTATTATTATTAGCCGAGCACAGGGCTTGCACTCAGGTCTTGGCATTTCTGCAACAGCAGAACCTTGTATCTGAGGACCCGAGTTCAAATCTTGGGGCTGGCAAAAAAAGTAAAAATAAAAAGGAGAAGCATAAAACTGAGAAGTTCAAGAAGGTGGTTTTACTTTTTTTTTCCCTTTGTACTGTGACCATCCTGGGTCTAAATGACAAGTCCCAGAAAGTGTACATGACCTTGCATTGCTGATGTTTGGCAGGCTATTAAGGAAGCCATACCGAAACTGGCAACTTAGTTCTGGATGTCTAATCCCGGGATTGCCACTAATGAATGATGGAGATTCTAAGAAATCCATTCCCATATACATCCATACAAATGGAATGTTATAAAAGGAACAATTAAGTTGGTAGTTAGTGTATGATTATAAAATTATACACAACAATTATACTACATTGACTAATTTTCAATTAATCCTTTATTATGTATTCAACCATGATAGTTAAAAAAGCAAGGAATAATTTAATTGCCAATAATCGGTAGTAATATTGTACATGCAATTTCATAGTATACAGACATATGTCTCTTGTTTTATGCATCTACATCTACATCTATCTATCTATCTATCTATCTATCTATCTATCTATCTATCTATCTATCTATCTACCAATCTACACATTTATCTGTTTATACACTTGTCACTACTGGGGCTCAGTGGGAGAGTGCTCGCCTACTACATGCAAATTCCTAGGGTCAATTCCTCACTACTGTGTGTGTAGATAAATCTGGAAGTCGTGCTGTTGCTCAAGCAGCTGAGCACTAGCTGAGCATGAAAGCTTAGAGACTGTGTGTCAAGACTCTAACTCAAGACCCAGAAATGGCACCAAAAAAGATAGAATGTTCTGACTGCAACTATATAAGGATATCACTGCAAATACCTCATCACAGAGCAAGTCTGCAGTCTGGTGCAGACAGTTGTTGTCTCACCTGAATTAGCCAGATGTAAACCGTTGCAACCCAGCTGCACAGAAGCAGATGCTGCTGGCTCACTCACCCCTGTCATCCAAGATTCTTGGGGGCTGAGATCTGACAATGGTGAGTTTAAAACCCAGCCCTGGCAGGAAGTCTACAAAACTCTGAGCTGTGGCTCAAAGTGGTAGAGCTCTAGCCTTGAGCAAAAGATCTTAGGACTGTAACCAGGTTTTCAATGCAATCCCCGTGGCTGACTCCACCTCCCCCCCCAAAAACCCCTCTAAATCATTAGATGTGAGCTTTGTGTGGTTTGTGACGTGTTTCTGAAAGAATGGTGATATTGTTGAAAGCACCCTAATTCTAATGACATTGTGTGGGATACAGCTATGTGATGAGTCCTTCATGAGGTTTTGTGTGCTGAGTCCTACTTTCATCTGGTCCTTGTAAGAGCTCCACAGGTCAGATAATTTTGCTATAGAGAAACTTGAGGCTCAGATATGTCCCCACGTCAGGGCCAAAATTATGTTTGTCTCCTGCAGACAATTGTTTGGGTTTATTTTTCTCGGTCATGAATCTTGAACTCAGGACCTAGCCCCTGACGGTTCCATATTGGGCTCATAGCTAGCCCTCTACCACGTGGAGCCAAGGATCCCCTTGCAACAGAGTGTTACAGTCTAGGTATCTGTAGCTGAGGTCTGTCATCCTGCCTACCCAGGAAGCTGAGATATGATGATTTCGGTTCCAAACTATCCCAGACATAAAAGGTCCCATGAGACTGTAATCTCCTTTTCAGCACTTAGAAACTTGAACTGGAAGCTGGGTGCTGGTGACTTGCACCTGTCATCCTAGCTACTCAGGAGCCTGAGAGTTGAGGATCACAGTCCAAAGCCAGGCTGGGCAGGAAATTGCTTGAGAGGCCTCTCTCCAGTGAACTACCAAAAACCTCCAGGGCTGCTGTAGCTCAAGTGGTAGGGTGATTGGCTTTAGCTGAAGAACTCAAGGACAGCACTCAGGCCTAGACATAAATTCCTCCAACTTCCAAAAAAAAAGAAAGAAAGAAACCTGAAGTGGAGGACTGGGAATGTGTCTTAGGTGTATAGTGCTGTATGAATCCCTGGGTTTGCCTCTATGAATTTCTGGGTTTGATTCCTTAGTACCACATACTAGAAAAAGCCTGAAGTGACTGTGTGGCTTAAGTGATAGAATGCTATCCTTGTACCTGAGAAACTCAGGTCCAGTGTTCAGGTCCTGAGTTCAAGCTACAGGACAAGTGTATGCACACACATACATGTGCACACAGACACACACACACACACACACACACACACAGATACACACACACATACATACACATACACAAACACAGATACCAGAAGTGAAGGTGTGACACCAAATGGTAAAACACTGAGCTTCTATTCTGAGCTCATGGTCAGCACCCAGGTCCTGTGTTCAACCCCAAAACCTAGTCATCGGGGGCCAAACTAGGAGAGGTCAAAGGTTTCAAAACTTGATGAGCATCACCAGCCCTAAATGACAGGGAGCATTGTGATATTACACATGTGCTTAGATTTAGCAAGCTTCCAGAAACCAAGGAAGCCACCGTTACCAATAATGAATCATTTCGTTAAGTTCAGCTCCCTTGTTTCCTGCCAAAAAGAACCTTGAAATAATTGTAACAGGTTATTTCAACACTGGAACATAGTCTAACAAAGACACGATAAATGCAGGGAACTTGGCCTGCCAAGGGAGGTGGCACAAATGAAGGTTTCCTGTCAAAACAGCACTGGGGAGAGAGATAGCTTGGGGTATAAAGAGGCCTTTTTCTCCTAGCCTTTATAGCCAGCCCACACTCCTCCTCAGTAATTCCCCTGGATGGAGTTGTTTATTGCACAGCTGTACTGGAGTGAGGCCTTTTGTCTGCCTGTTCCAACAATGAGGCAGACTTCCTCCAGCACCCTGGGGTGTGCAGAAAACCTCAGGCTACACTGGGAACAGTTAAGAGAGCCCCGGAACATGCACTGTCTTGAAAGCACGGTCTGTGCTATGAAATCATTCTATTCAAAGCAAATATTCTAGCTGGATGCCTTTCATCATAGGGACTCTGGACCTTTACCGATAGAAATACATGCATACATACATGGGGAAACATGGAGTTACTTGTTTTTTATTTTGCTTTTTTTTGGCAGGTGCAGGGGTTGTATTATGAGCCTAGGCACTGTCCCTGAGCTCTTTTTGCTCAAGGGTAGTGGTAGTACTCTTTCCTTGAGCCACAGCCCCACTGATGATGAGTTTTTATTCCTTTGGTCTCTCAGAAATAAGAGTGCTGTGGACTTTCCTGTCCTGGCTGAATTCAAACTGGCATTCTCTACCTCCCAGACTCCTGATGAGCTAGTATTACAGGCAGGAACAAATGACACCTGGCTTTCTTTTCTTCTTGTTCTTTTTCCCATTGTGAGAAACTGAAATCTTCACAGTTTCATTCTAATGGTTTGCATTTTGAAGTAAACTGCCCAGGCCTGGAGTTCCAATGCCAGGACTGCCACCTACAAATGGAGGGAGATCTTGAGAAAGTCTTTCCTATTCATGTGAATGTTTAATGGAATGTTATAAAAGTAACAATTGAATTTGCAGTTAGTTCATGATTGTTTTATAGAAGGCCACACAAAAAGTATTGGATTATGTCTTCCATTTTATCTATTTTGTATAATTCTCCCAAGTAAAGAATACTGACTACTTTTACATTAATGCTTTAATAAGTATTCAACAATGATACTTCATTAAATGGAGGCATAATTTAATAATAATTCATAATATATATAATTTAATATCCTCACACTGTCTCTCTCTCATATATATTGTAAACTACACATCTATTTATCTATCTATATCTATATCTATATCCATATCTATATCTACACCTATATCTTTATCTATCAGCCACTACTATGGCTTGTTCCCAGGTCCTCAGAACTGGTTGGCAGATCAGTTTGTCAAAGGCTTTTGTATTACAACTGATCCTTTCATGAATTGGGCATTGTGGGCTGTGAGTTCAAAGCCCAGCATGGCCCAAATTTTGTATGTGGAGTCAGAAGCCAATTTTTATACATTTTTTTCCTTCTCTATGAAAGTCCTGGGTCTCAGTATGATGTACAATCCATATTCAAATAAATCAATGTTATAAGGTGAAATAAATGTTATATATGTAATAATACTAAATAAAATAAAAAATATGGATAATAAATGTCATATGGAGTAAACCCATGTATGTAAATAGATCTCATATATGAATATTATTTTTTTCAGTGCTGGGGCTTGAATTCGGGCCCTGGAAACTGGGCTTAAATTCTTGTCTTCAATGACGGTGAGCTTCCTCTCCCCCACAGTGCCACAGTTACCCAGACCCCGAGTTCAAATCCCAGGCCAGCCAGAAAAATGGTGCAAATTCCAAGCCAGGGCCTTATTTTTTTTGGCTAGGCCTGGGGCTTGAACTCAGCTCCTGGTAACTCTTCCTCACCTTCGATCATCTTAGGCTGGGGTGCAGGCTCTGGACCCACAGTCCATCCTGAGATCCTAGGATCCAAATTCAAATCTTGGGACTGGCAAAAAAAAAAGTGCTGGGAAGGTAGCTCAGTAATAGAGTCCTTGCCTTGCATGCATAAGGCCATGGATTCGATTCCTCAGTACCACATAAGCAGAAACAAGCCAGAAGTAGTGCTATGGCTCAAGTGGTAGAGTGATAGCCTTGAACTGAAGAGTTGAGGGACAGCACCGAGACTCAGAGTTCTGACCCCAAAACCAAGAAAAAAAAAGAAGAAAAGAGAGGGGGAAAAAGGAGAAGGTTAAAACTCGGAAGTATCGGAGGCGGTTTTACATTTTTTTCCTTTGCATGGCAAGCAGGGCTCGGAAAGTGTACATGACCTTGCACTGCTGAATTTTGGTGGGCTATCTGGGAAGCCATAGCCCAAAGCAGAAACCTAGGCCTGGGGCGTGAATCCCAGGACTCCCACCTATGAATGGTAGTATATCCTAAGAAATGCATTCCGATATACATCCTTATGGATGGAATGTTGTAAAGTAACAATTACATTAGTGTATGATTATATTATAAAATTATACACAATAATTATACTATTTTGAATAATTTTCAATTGATACTTTGTTATGTATTCAACCATAATACTTCAATACAGGAAGGAATAATTTATTGATAATTGTTAGTAATATAATATATATAATTAAATAATAGGCAGACATCTCTGTCTTGTTTCATATATATATACATATATATACATACATAAATATATATATATGTTACAATCTACATATCTATTTCTACACTTGTCATTCCTGGAGCTCAGTGGTAGAATGCTTCCCTAGATGTATGAAGACTTGGGTTCAATTCCACACTATTACATGCACAGAAAACCCGGAAGTAGTGCTGTCAAGCAGTTGAGCACTGGCTTTGAGCATGAAAGCTTAGGGACTGTGTCTAGGCCCTTACTCAAGCCCCAGGACTGGCACCAAAAACAAGGTAGAATGTAGAATGTTCTGACTGCAATTATAGAAAGCCAGGATTTCAAATACATCATCACAGAGCAAGCTGGGAGTCTGAAACTGATGGCTGTCATGTAACCTGACTTAGCCAGAGGTCAATAGATGCAGCACAGCATCATGGAACCAGACACTGCTGGCTCACCCCTAGCTGCTCAGGGGGTGAGATCAGACACTGGGGGTTGAAAACTCAGCCGTGGCAGGAAGTCTGGTAGACTCTGAGCTGTGCCTGAAAGTGGTAGAGATCTAGCCTTAAGGAAAAGATCTTAGGACAGTACCTCTAACCTATGAGTGAAATCCCTGAGGCTGATGACTCTCCCCCACAAAACATCCCTCTAAACCATTAGATGTGAACTTGTGCGGTTTGTGATGTGTATCTGAAAGAACGGTGATAGTGATGAAAGCACTCTAATTCTAATGACAGTTTGTGGGATATAGCTATGTGATGAGTCCTTCCTGGGGTGCTGGGTGTTGAGTATTTCTGGGTTGTCCATGGGGTACTGAGTGCTGAGTCCTTCACAGGGTGGTATGTGCTAAGTCTTTCACGAGTTATATTCTTTCATCTGGTCCTTATAAGAGCTACACAAGTAAGATGAATGTGCAGATGAGAAAGTTGAGGCTCAGATATGTCCCCAAGGCAGGGCCAAATTTATGTATGTACTAAACTCTAGTGATTTGTCTACTGCAGACAATTGTTTTGATTTAGGTTACTCCATCATGAACCTTGAACTCAGAGCATAGATGCTGACTTTCTTTTTGGGCTCATGGCTCATGTTCTACCATGCTGAGCCAAGGACCCACTTGCAGCAAAGTGACATGGCTTAGATGTCTTTAGCTGAGGTCTATCATTCTGCCTGCTCAGGAAGCTGAGGATCTCATTTCAAAAGTATCCCAGATCACGGTCCGAAGTCAGCCTTGGCAGGAAATTCCTTAAGATAGTTATATCCAATAGAACACCAGAAAGCCTGAAGGGGCATTGTAGCTCAAGTGGTAGTGTGCTAGACTGAGATGAAGAGCTCAGAGACAGCACCCAGGCCCAGACTTTAACTCTTCCAACTTACAAGAAAAGAAAGAAAGAAACCTGAATTGGAGTGCTGGGAATGTTTCTTTGGGGTAGACTGCTTTGTGTGTGTGAAACCCTGGGTTTGAATCCTCAGTACCACATCCCTACAAAAAAATCCTGAAGTGGCTGTGTGGTAAGAGTACTGTCCTTATAGAGGAGAAACTCAGGTACAGTGGTTAGGTCCATAGTTCAATCACCAGGATGGTGTATGCGCGCGCACGCGCGCGCACACACACACACACACACACACACACACACACACACACACACACGGAGGCACCGTTGCCAATAATGAATCATTTCATTCTGTTCAGCTCCCTAATTGTCTATGAGAAGGACTGTTGAATTAATGGTAGCAGTTTGTTTCAACACTGAAACATAGTCTAACAAGGACAGGATGAGTATAGGGAACTTGGTCTGCCATGGCAGGTGGCACAAATGAAAGCTTCCAGTCAAAACAGAGCACAGGGGAGAGAGATTGCTTGGGGTTCAAAGAGGCCTTTTTCTCCTAACCTTAACAGCCTGGGCACACTCATCCTCACTAATTGGCTTGGATGAATTGTTTGTTACCCAGATGCACAGGAGTGAGGCTTATTGTCTGCCTGATCCAACAATGAGGCAGATTTCCTACAGCAGCCTGGGGTATGGAGACCCCCTCAGGTTAACTGGGAACAGTGTGGGGAGCACCGGAACATGCACTGTCTTGAATGCACACTCTGTGCTAAGAAATCATTCTATTCAAAGCAAATTTCCTAGCTAGGTGCCATTCTTCATAGCAACTCTGGCTCTTCACCAATTCAAATACATGCATATATACACAGACACATGGAGTTACTGGATCTTTTATTGTGGCAGGACCTGAGGCTGGAACTGTGAGTCTAGACATTTTCCCTGATCTCCTTTTGCTCAAGGAAGCATTTTATTGTGTCTTAAATCATGATTACCCTAGGTTGGGATGCAGCTTTTACACCCACCCAGGGATCCTAGGACCGGAGTTCAATTCCCAGCACTGGCAAAAATACAGCAAACCAACAAAAATGGATGATGAAAAACCAGGTAATTTTACACAACAGGTTTGCTTTTGTTTACTTAGCACTGTGACCCTCCTGGGGCTCAATGACTTGGCTTGAAAATTGTAGGTGACATTGCATGGATGAAGGCTGGGGGGCTGTCAGTGAAGATCAGTCCAACCCAGATACCTAGGCCCTGAGATAGATCCTAGGCCTGCCACCCACACATGGCTGAAGATCTTAGGAAACTTGTTCCTATCTATAGGAACACTAATAGAATGTTTGAAATGTGCTAACTGAATTACTAATTAGATAGTCATTCCAGTATAAGATTGTATGCAATAAATATAGATCATTGATTAATTCTTTATGAAGTATCCTACCATGATTAATTAATGGAGGCATAATTTTAGACCAAATAATTGTTAGTAATAGAATATGTGAAAATAAGATATAGACATCACTCTTTATATATGGTTATACACTAGAATCTAAATAAATCTCTGTCTCTCTCTGTATACCTTTGTAGATGCATATACATATGTTAATACACACACACACATGCACACACACACACAAACACACACACACACACACACACACACACACACACACACTGCAATCTAAACATCTATCTGTTTATATATTGGCCATTCCTCGGCTTGATCTCAGGTCCTCAAATGTGCCCACCAACTTCACTTGCATCAGATTGGTGTGCTAACATTTACCCTTTCATGAAGTGGGCCTGTCAGACCCTGAGTTCAAGGCACAGAACTGGCAAAAACTTAATCCTGTGGGAAAACCCAATTGTCCCACTGTTTTCCTTATCGGTGAAAGTCCTGGGCCTCAGGAATGATGTAGAATACATAAGCAAATCTATGTCTTATGTAATAGGATGCAACAAATGTTATATGTGTGATCATACTCACTCAAATGCATAAGAAATAAATAAAACATAAAAAATGAATACACTAACCACAACATACAGTAAACATTTGCATGTAAATATAAATCATGTTTTTAAAATGTATACAAATATTATTTTTGAATTCAGGCCCTAGGAACAGGCCTTTCTTTATTGTCTTCCAGCATGGTGATCTTCCCATCCCCCAATGTGCTGCAGATTTCCCCCGACCCTGAGTTCAAATACCAGGCCTGGCAGAAAAAATGGCAAGAATTACAAGCCACGGATCCTCATAATATTTTAAATATTTTTAATGTATTTATGTATGTATGCATGTATGTATGTTTGTATGGTTTTTTTTTATTTTGTCAAGCACAGGGCTTGAACTCAGGTAGTGGCAATTCTACCTCAGCTTTGATCACTCTAGGCTGTGATGTAGCCACTGGACCCACAGCTGCTAATGGGATCAGGCCTTTCAGGGAAAACAATGCACAGAAAAAATGTGGCCTTTTTATGTTTTCTTCCTTTGCACGGTGACCCTCCTAGGTCTGAATGACACTGTTGCAAAGGGTACTTCACCTTGCATTGCTAAAGGTTGGCAGACTATTAGGGAAGCCATAGGCTCACGTGGCAACATAGGACCTGACCAAACAATGGCAGGAAATACTAAGAAACTGGTTCCCATCCATAGGAATAACAATGGATTTTTGTCAGTGTCACAGTTGAATGAGTTAATCATGATGCTCCTATAAAATTAGACAGAGTGTTTTCAGGAGTCTGATTGATTTTATTTAATATTTATGAAGCATTAAAAGAATATTATTATTTACAGGAACACAATAATTTCAGGACACTGATTGATTTCATTAATAGTGTAAGGATGAAAACAATAACATTAATTACATGGACGCATAATAAATACCCAAGAATTGGTAAGAATGTAGTCTTATAACTGAATAACGTATAGACATCTCTGGCACTCTATAAAGATATATATTTATTAGTATACTGTCATCTGCATGTCAATCTGTTCATATTTTGTTAACTCCTGGGCTCGATCTCAGGTCCTGGGAACAGCCTGTCAGCTCAGTTTGCCCCAGGAGGGTGTGTTCACACTCAACCATTCATGAATTTGGCCCTGTTGGCCATGAGTTCAGGTACCAGCACTCCCAAACAATGAATCGTTGAATAAGAAGCTGATGCTGACACGTTTTCCTTTTCTGTGAATGTCCTGGTGTCAGGTATGAAGTGGAATACATATGCAGGTTTATATCCTATGTAATCAATGTAACCAACGTTCTATGTGTCATAATAATCAATAAATAAATGGTCAATACATAAATAAAACAAAAAAATGCAATAACTACACTGAATGCAATATGGAGTGAAAGTATGTATATAAATATAAATATAAATCATATATTTAAATTGTACATGAATAGGTGGGGATCGATTTCAGGCCTAAGGAACAGAATTGAATTTCTTGACTTCAAGGAAGCCAGATTCCCCTTCCTACACAGTACAACAGTGTTACCCAGACCATGAGTTCAAATCCCAGTCCTGGCAGAAAAATGGCACCTTTATAGTATGTGAGGCCCAATTCTTAGGTATTTCATGATTCCTCCATTTTATGAATGTGATTGTGTAAATGCTTAATAAAGTATTAAATAAAATCGATTAGTGTCCTATAATATAATTATGTACAATTTTATCCTAGAATCATTCAAGAACTGCCCATTCAATCATGACATACATCCCATCCTATTTGTATTCATATGGATATGAATGAGTGTCTTAGGATCTCCTGCCATTTGGAGGTGGCAGCCCCAGGATTCGAACTTTGGGTTCTAGCTCCCCCCACTTAAACCCGAGAATAGGGAACTCACTGTTCTGTCCAAGAACATCAGCAAGACCAATGATTAGGCAGGCACCAGTGGCTCTCAACATTCCTCCTTGACGTTTACAAGGCTGTGATGGGAGGATCATGGTGAAGGTCACCCTCAGGAGGAAAGTCCTTCAGACCCTGTCCAACTTCAGTGCCAACAAAGCCAGAAGCCCTGTGCCTCCAGTGGTAGAGGGCCAGCCTTCAGCAAAAGCAGCTCAGAGACTGTGCCCAGATCCTGAGTTCAAGGTTCGGAACTGGTAACAAACAGACATAAACAACAATCTGTGCAGCCATCCAGCTAAAGCGGTCTCCCTCTTGTCCCCAACTGAATGGGACAGAGTTCCCTGGGAAAAGGGCTGGGAGAGCCCTGTCAACTTGATTCTGCCCATGCTGATTGGATCACAGGATTCTAGCCACACCCCCATTATTTCATGTTTCTTTCTGACCAATGGGATACAAGAATGGTGGCAACGCCCACATTCCATGATGCCTGGTAGCACCTGGATTCCCTCTTTTAGTACACCACTACCAGCAGTTAAGGAAGGTAGAGGTGGCTGAGTGGTGAGCAAGAGACTCAAGGTAACTTTGGAGAATAGTAAGAAATTGACATGCCCCACCCCCCTACCCCCCTTCCTGTGGTGCTGGATTTCAAATCTCAGCGGGCCTAAGGCCCTGACCTGGTCCCTGCCCCTGGTCCTCTGCTCTGGGTCCATGTGTCTGCCATGTCACCGCCATCCCTGCTTGCTCTACCTGGATCAGCTGCCAACAGTGTCTCCCAGCAGCACAGGTGAGTGGCCGCCCCAATACCATTCCCAACTCGGGTCAGAAACCCCTCTGAGACCCCCTGCTTGTTTCCTCTCCCTGGCTCTGAGGAGCCACCTTTCTGTCTTGTGCATTTCTCAGAAACAATATATGCTCAGGCTGGGCTGAGCTCAGGCGGTCCTCCTATCTGTGACATGTATGCTCCACCAGTCCTGGTCCTCTGTAGTTGGGATGGTAGACATGTAGAGCCATGCTCACTCATCAGTTTAGATGGATATCACAAACTCTTAGTCCATGGCAGCCGATTCTTGACCACAGATAAAGCTCTGGGTAGGGCCACAACCATTGGATCTCAGTCTCTTCACAGGACAGTTGTGAGGAAACAAGGGTTTTATATAGAGAGATCTCTGAAACATGGCTAGGCACAGAGGGAGTGGCCTTCAGGTAATGTTCTCGACAATTCTGTGAGCATATGACAGGAAGATACCTGGAAAGGGTTCAGGTGGCCCCTGTTATTAACGGGTCAACCGGTGTGGGATTATGCAACAAAACATGGCTCTCTTTCATCATTACCCTATCCACATGAGGAAGGGTATCCTTCACTGTGTTGAGTTTTGCAACTGGGGAAAACAAAGCATGGAGAAGCTGGGTGACCTACTTATGACCTCAAGTTCACAGGAAGCTAGGCCTGACTTCTCTACCATGCTCCCTAGTTAAATGGGTGCTATTCAGTCCACTTTTTGTAGTGGGAAGTCCACTTCTTGTCAGTCATGGGGCTTGAACTCTAGGTCTTGGCGCTGTTCAGGAGCTCCTCAGCTCAAGACTAGCGCTCTACCACTTGAGCCCACAGCACCACTTTCAGTTTTCTGGTGGATCTTTGGAGATAAGGGTCTCACAGACTTTCCTTCCCGGGCTGGCTATGAACCATGATCCTCATTTCTCAGACTCCTGTGTAGTTGGGATTAGAGTTCTGAGCCACCGGCACAGGGTTTAAGTGTATTTCTCACTTTCTTTCTCCCTCTCTCTCACATGAACTGGTTGAATGTGTGCTGGAGGAGGTGGCCCATTGTCTCCATGTGGCTAGAACCCATGGTGGCCCTCTCATTCTGGAGGTGGGCTGTGGGTCAGGAGCTGTCTCGCTCAGCCTGTTGAAACAGCTCCATGACATAAGCTCCTCTGTACCCTGGCTAGACCATGACGGTTATTCATTTTCCATCCAGCCTTACTGGACTTCTCATATTGAACTGTTTTCTACATCATTTTCTAGCACCTGGCCAAAATTATGATACATAGTTACAGAATCAAAATATCATGCCTTCTTAAGAAATTCATTTAGGATTCTGAGAATGTGGTTTCATGGTACGGTGATTGCCTAGCATGCATGAAACCCTGGGTTCAATTCCCTAGTACCACATAAACAGAAAAACACTGGAAGTGGTGCTGTGCCTCAAGTGGTAGAGTGCTAGCCTTGAGAAAAAAAAAAAAAGCTCAGAATAATTCCCTAGCCCTGAGTTTAAGCCCCTGGACTGGCAATAAAAAAAATATTCAAATATTTTTTCATTCATGTGACTGTTTCTAATATATTTATAAGATGATTTCTTTGTTGCTTTTTATGTCCCCCCACACACGATATAACCCCTGCTTTCACTGTATTTAATGTTGGTATAATTTGTGGAGGGGAATGGAAAAAAAAAACAAATCGTTTAAATAGGGATACAGATGGACCCATTGTAATAACGACAAGTACAAGTCGTTATGTTGAAAAACGAACATTACAATTTTGGCAGGGGGGGGAGGCGGTAGAGATGGGAGGGATGGTAAGGGATAGGAAGGGGAAACAAAGGAGGAGGCCACAATACTTGATAAGAAATGTACTCATTATCTTGCCCACATGTAATTGTAACTCCTCTGTACAGTATTTTCACAATTAAAAAAAAACATTTAGTTAGCAAATGCAAAATAAAGAAACCATACTTTGAATATATAATTGCTCCTTCCATACTGACACCTGACAATAGTCCCTTATTCATGTGCTTTACTTATAATAGCATACTCTGTTGAAAAAAAGTTTTGGTCATTAGGTCAAAGCAACTGATGCCAGGATTTTGTGTGGTCACTGCTAATCACAGAGAGTCTAAGTGACATTTGGAAATCTTTTTGGTCAATCATAGTACCAAAAACGCAGAGGCTAATTAACAGTTGTGACAGAATAGAAGGAATAACTCGATGGAAGGAATAAATGATAGCAACTAAGGTGTACCAGAAACTGTTCTTGAGAACCATTTTTGGTTATTGAAGAACTATTTATCAACTAAGCTTATTCCTCATTGCCTTTAGCAGTCTAAATCTCTTAGGCTAGTTCTTAATATCTGTGTGATAAATGTATCTCTTTCTGTGCTGTTCTTTCCTACTCAATCTCCTTTGCTTTCTAAAAATCTGTCTTTCTATTTTTCACTATGAACATTTCCTGATACTAAATACAACTATACAGATGGCAGAGGATGCTAATGTAAGGGTCCCATGAGTCATTAATGTAACAACATGGAAAAGGAGGACATATTTATTGCTACCTCAATTTTTCTGAAAAGCTGCAATGTCATCATTTGTTTCAAATTTCCATACTTTGTCTACATAATGTCATTAAGTGCACATAAATGCAAATATGAGCCAGGTGCTGATGGTTCATGCCTGTAATGCTAGCTACTCAGGAGATTGAGACTAGAGGATTGTGGTTCAAAACCAGCCTGGTCAGGAAAGTCCACGAGACCCTTTTCTTCAATTAACCACCAGAATCCCAGAAGTGGTGCTGGAGCTAAAGTGGTAGAGTGCTCAACTTGAGTTGAAGAGCCGAGGAATAATGCCCAGGGTCAGAGTTCAATCCCCACGACCAACAAAAAAAGTGAAATGTGACTTTAAGTTTCCACAAAAGAAACGACAAGTTCAATAATCTTTCCAAGCAGAAAAAATAATTCCAAAATGATTCAGTGTACTTACTTTTGCTGAATTATTTAAGTTATGGCTTTTTTTGCTGGACATAATCTCTTCTTTTAAAAATTGTCAAATATTAGCTTTACAATAAACTTCATCTAATATTTCTTATTTCAAAAGAGAAGTCTATACAGCTGATATCACATAGCTTTCTTACTAGCTTAGTTCAAAATCAACCCAGGCAGGAGAGTCTGTCAAACTCTTATCTTTAATTAAACGCCCGAAATCCAGAAGTAGAGTTTTGGCTCAACAGTAGAGTATTGGCTTTGGGGGTAGGTGGGCAGGAAATGCAACTGTTTAGGAACAAGGTCCAGCCTCAGGGTTCAAGTTCCACAACCAGCACAAACTAAACAAGCAACCAAAACAACACAGATATTTCTTTGGGACCCTCCTTAAAAGAATACTCCTTTAAGAGAAGGGGCTCCTTTTGTTGATCATACTCACTAGATCATGCTTTTTGGAATCCTTATTGCTAAGGAGAACTCAGGACCATACTAAGTAATTGATAACTGACTCCTGCAACAAAAGGATCATCTCAGGAATGAAATATCCATGCATAAGGCACTTTAAAATTTCCATGTCTTTGTTTCTTTGCAGTAGAACATTTTTAAAACAACGTTATTTCTTTTTGTTCTATGCTGGCCTTCAAATAACACATTATTTCTTTTTGTAATACTCAACTAAAAGTTTACAGAAAAGTTTTATATGAGTAAATAACACACTCGAAAAAGTCAGGGACAGAGTTTCCTTCAAGCCTTGGGATTGTTTTCTTGTACAGTAAAAAGGAAATCACATATTAACTTGAACTTTGTCATTCCTCCATGTTCCATTCCTCTCCTGGGATCAGTTTCCACATCCAGTAACCGTTATTTCCAGTAACAACCAATGGTGCTGCTTGAGGTATAATGAACAGGATTCATCGTAGGGTACATTTGGATTCAACATACTTGTCAATAAATGTAACACAAGCCATCAGCAGAAGCAGGGACAAGAACCACATGATCTTTATATGGATTTAGAAATCTTTTAATAAGCTCCAATACCCCTATATGATTAAAAGGTCTGAGAAGCTAGGAATGCATGCAACTTTCCTCAATATTATACAGAGTATGCATTTGACAAAGAATGTACCTAACAGTGGACACATGAAGACATTAAAATCTGGAATGAAGTCTAGACTAAAACTCTTCTACACAGCTCTTTAAAAACCACTTGACCCACAACTATTTTTCTAATAAAACAATTGCTAATACCAGAAAAGTCTTATTAATTTTTCTTGCATCTGTTGCTTAAAGATTTGTGATAAGCTGGGCTTCTCAATAAACTCTAAAGCAGAAATATTTGTCTTGGAGTCTGTGGATGCTTTAAACCTGTGTTTTAATTCACAATGTTACATTAAATGATTTAAGGGTTTTGGATCATTTCAAACATTTGTGGTGTAATGAATGATCTTTGTTAAACATGTATTCTGTAAAGTGCCGTAGTCTTTTTATGTGTAATGTATTTAAATATATATTATATAAAATACATACACAGATTTGCGTGAAAGATGTGCAATAACAAAGGTGTATGCATGTATGTATATATATATATATATACACACATATATATATATATACACACATACATATATATATATATAAAAATATATATATATATGTATATATATTTTGGAAACTGGACAGGAGTCGAAATGGGGTGATTCTGTTTTGGCAGAAGAGAATCACACATTTTTTACCTGCATGGCCTCATCATTAGCGTTAAACAATTTTAATGCTACACAAATCTTATGTGAAGAAATGACTGCTATGAGCTCATTTTCTCTTAGGTCTAAAATAAAATAATCACTGTACATGAGTGAAGCCAGACCCAGTTAATGCTAGTCTTTCATGTGAAATGTCAAGCTCCCATGTTGTCTTTTTCTGTTGGTGTGATAACCAGTAATTAGTACATTCTCACTAAGGAGCTATTTCTTAACATAGACCAGGTTAATGCTACACCACTGTTTAAAGGGCTAATCTCACACCTTCTTAGCCATGAGTCTGGCTTAGAATGGAGTTCTCTGTGCAGTAACTTTTGGCCACTGGAAATTCCTGGCCTCCAGTTGTGTTTGGGTACCAATGACTCCATTGGCCCCAAGAGTTGATGGGATGACTGGGATTTCGACTGAGACTGTGGTGAAACTCTGCCCAAGGCTGAGGGGGTCAAGAGGTGCTTTGGAGGAACTTGGCACCATTTGAAATTCAATAGCCATTTGAGCCAAATATAAAATTGTATTTACAACTGACAGACTCAATTTGAGCCTTCAAATTTGTGGTTATTCTATTGTAAAGTAATATGTTGTTTATCTAGCATTTATTAGATTTTATGCATATGTATTTTCACAATGTGCTCCTCAGTTTGAATTAAACCAGATTTTGCAAACTCAAAAAATAATAAAATAAAATCTGGAATGAAACAAGGATGTCCACTCTCTCTACTACTCTTCCATATAGTAGTGGACATTCTAGCAAGAGCAATAGGCAAGAGAAAAACATAACGGGGATCCAAATAAGGAAGAAGTAAAACGATCCCTTTGTACAGATGAAATGATCCTGTATTTAGAGACCCTATACCTACCTTCCTCAAGTTAGTAAAGGTGTTGCTAACCTTTAGTAATGTAGCAAGGGTATAAAACCCTCAAGAATCAGTAGTCTTTCTTTGTTACCAACAATGGGAACATCCAGGTTGAAATCCAAAAAATAACCTCATATGTATTAGCCTCAAAATCAACTCAAATCTAAACAAAACAAAACAACAACAACAAAACTAGGAATTAATTTAACCAAAAATGTGAAGGACCTCTACTGTGAAAATTTTAAAATATAAAAAGGGAAACTGAAGGAGATTCAAGGAAATGCAAAATCTTTCAATGCTTTCACAAATAACATTGTGAAAACTGCACTTCTGCCCCCAAACAATTGACAATGCACTACCCATCAAAATCCCAACAATATTCCTCAATGCAGTAGAGAAAGCAATCCAAATTTAATATGAAATTAGAGAATTACAGATGAAAAAGTAGGCTTAGAAATGAACTCATGGGCCTATAGTCATCTTACACACACACACACACACACACACACACACACACACACAAACACACAATGGAATTCTATTCACCCATTAGAAAGGATGACTTTTCACCAGTCTTAAGGAAAATGAAAGGCTTGGGAAAATTATGCTAAGAGAAAGGAATGCAGACGCAGAAAAATACAGGTTTCATGGATTCATTCATTTATGGTAGCTAGAAGGTGCCTACAAATCTACAAGTAAAAAAGACAGATTCTACCCCTTCCCAGTTAGAATGGCCATTATCAAGAAAACTAATAATAGCAAATGCTGCCGTGGGTGTAGCCAATTGGTAACCTCCCTGGGCTGGCTTTGAACCATGATCCTCAGATCTCAGCCTCCTGAGTAATAAGGATTACAAGTGTGAGCCACCAGCACCCGTCTCCAATTGGGAATTCTATTACACTGTTGGTGGGAAGTTAAACTTGTTCCACTTCTCTGGAATGCAGTATGGAGTTTCCTCAAAAGACTAAACATAGATCTCTCTTATGACCCCTTAATTCCCCTCATGGGCAGTAATCCAATAAATAAACAAGCTCACATTAACGCTACAAGCATAAACATGTTCAGGGCCCGGGCCTAGAGTTCAAGGCCTGGAAAAAAATGTTACCACTGCTGGTATTGGATCCCGAAAATATGAACTTTTTGACATAAGATAACAAACCATTCTATTTGCAGTAGCTAGGACAGGATTTAAATGTTGTGGGTGATAAAATGGCTTCTTTGTTGAATGTTAGGAAAAGATGTAGGCAGTCCAACAAAAGGGAGATTTTTTTTGGTCTTGGTCGAGGGGCTTTAAGTCTGGGCTTGTGTACTGTCTCTGAGCTCTTCAACTCAAATGGAGATAAGAGTCTCAGGGACTTTCCTGCCAGGCTGACTTTGAAAAGCAGTCCTCAGTTCTCAGCTTCCTGAGTAGCTAGGATTACAGCTGTGAGCCTCTGGCACCAGGCTAAAAATGGGGGATTTTTAAAAAAGAAAATCCCCCTCTTCATCTATGTCTAAACCTCAGATATCACTATTAGAACACTTCACCCTCAACTCATTTCATCAGACATTTGTAAATTTTCTCTTTTCCTTCATGTGGGAATACTGCAGTAAATATCAACTCAGCTGTGGGAATGGATCAATTGTATGGTATTTGCTAACACATAAATCAGCAACTGTTACATCAAAACAAATGAAACCCTCATTTGGAATATTTTTTCTCTTTTTATTACAAATCTGTGCTTGATTCCTTCCTAATGTGATATTGGACCTCGTAACTGAGTGATGACGTTTTCTTTCTCTTCAGCAATTGGCCTTCTCCTACATGTGGTCAAATATTTAAGAATGCAAAGATTTCCATTGATAATTCATTAAGCTGACCTCTAAGAGAATGCACATATCTGGAATTTGGTCTGCTGTCTTGTTCTTATATGCACAGGCTTTCTAAGATTTATTTGCTGTACAAGGAATTGTATTTTCCAATCTTCTTGTGACTAATTTTAGTCTCTCTGATCAGTCTTTTGACCCTCTCTCTGAAGTCTTATTTCATTCTGCCTCATAAAAATATATTAGTTATCAGATAAATGACTCTCAGCTTCCGTATTTTGCCTGACTTCATGTAGGCTGTGATAGTTGCCCTGAGTTGCTGTTCCTGCTGGAGTTTTGTTTTGTTTTGTTTTTAGAGGCCTAGGATTACTATTCACGGTAGTAGCTTCTCTGGACCCCTTTGATCCCCAGGCCTGTAGTCAATGGTTTTTTTCCTAAAGATACAAAGAACAGCTGAATAAATTCCTGTTTTAATTGTCTCAAAATGAGGCAATCCTGCATCCTTGCAATGCCATGGATAATCCAATGTAACCACTTAATAAATGGTCTATCAAGATGGCTTTTCAAGGTTGACTGTAAAAAATGTTCATTTCCAAGTCACCAACATAAAACAGATCACATCCCTGGGAGCAGACTTTTGGAAGGAAGGTACCCCTTCCTTCCTTCTCTTATGATAGACCAAACTATAATATTCTGCGGTTGTGGTCAGCCTTGAGCACATTTTCCTTATAATATTCTGTAGTGTAAAAGAGGACCAACTATCAAAATAAAGGTGAAAATACTTATCTACTACACACTGATTTATCTTTTTTATATCTGTTGTTATTTTCATTACTTCAAACACATGGATAATTTAAACGAGATTAAACAAGTGGCAAAATATTGATAGAATAAACATTCAGTTTACCTTCATATATCCAATAAAATACACTTATCCCTTTATGGAAAATTAAGTCCAACTATAGAAACAATGGCGGGGATATAAAATAATCCTCAACTCAGAAATTCAGTCTCTCTATAAATATTTATTTGGTAGAAAACAATAAAATTTAATTAATGAATGTGACTTTTAAGTATCATCGGAAACACTCTTCATATACATAATTGTTTATAATTTTATAGATGTCACCTTGGCAAGAATTTAACATGCATGTAGAAATCAAATTTCCACAATTTAAGCTAGATGAGAGGAGTCAAACTCTGCTGTACTGTGTGGTGTGAATATTACCACAGTGCTGAACCCTTCCACCTAATACCAAGTCATGTGCAATAATTTATTATTTGATGTTAAGATGAGTGCGAAGTAGAAAACACTTTGAATTATTACATTAATTCACAGAAATGAAACAATAATGATGTTATTCATTTAAATTCTAATGCTTCTCAATTTTACAATTCATGCTATATATTATTAAACTTAGTTTCACTTTCTTTTCTATAGCTACTGAAATTAAAATTATATATTAAACATTCAATATTAAGAAATCAATAAGAAGTAACCTAATTTTAAAACGATATACTATTAAACTGTGATTTGAAGTATAGTTCCAACAAGTTGTGAGGTTAAGAAAACATTACTAGAATTATTAGTAATATTTTATAACTTACCAGCTTGTTATTGTTTACTAATTGTGTCATTTTTTATTCTTGGTCCAAGTCATCTGTTTACCTTAATTGTTTAGTTTTCTATTTTATCTCTATTGGTTTACTGATTGTACATTTTATTTTCCCTTTTTAGTGACTGACATGAGGCTGAAAATCTGCATGCTAGTTTATTACTTCCTATGTTAAAGTCAAATTACTGCTCTTCACAGCTGTTTTACTCTTCTTTGTATAGTACAGTATTTCCCCACTCACATGTCCTGTATTGCTGCTTGCTATCATGTATTTTATATTTTATATTTAAATTTTATTGTAAAGTTAATGTACAGAGGGGTCATAGTTACATAAGTAAGATAATGAATTCATTTCTTTTATAACTTGTTATCCCTTCCCCCATTTTTCTCCCTCTTCCATCCCAATGACCCCCCAAGACTATTTCCAACGTATTGTCTTGTGAGTATCACTGTTGCATAAGTTCCCCCTTTTGTCCTTTGTCTCACCATTTTGCTTTTTCCCTTTCCCTTAACTAGTTCGGATCAACATATTTACAATATCCAGGGTATCAAAATCAAATACAGTTACTACAGAGGATAAGCCATAGGTGTGGAAAACACAAAAGGATAAAAAGAAATCACATATTACATTTAGAACAACAAGAAATAACATATCTTGGAGATCATTTCCCTTGGAATCACCATACACCCTCATATGTACGTAGCTATTGAGCTATTCATCTCATCTACTAAGATTATCCTTGATGTACACAATAATGCTCCCCTATTACACAGTAATTCCACTTCTTGGCATTTACCCAAGTGATCACAAACAAGATCACACTAAAGTTAGCAGAACAATTATGTTTATCACAGTATTATTTATCATAGCTAGGATAAGGAATCAACCCAGATGCTCCTCAGTAGATCAAGGATCAAGAGAATATCACACACACACACACACACACACACACACACACACACACACACACACACACACACATTGAATACTATGCTTCCATCAGAAAGAATGATACCACCTCATTTGTAGTGATATGGAAGATCTTGGGAAAAAATCATATTAAGTTATGTAAGCCAGACTTAAAGAAACATAGGTCCCATGGTTTCCCTTATTTGGAATTATTAGTTTACATCTAGGATAATCTCATGTATTTAAATTTGACATTTTGTTCTATGTTGAGCATACAACATTATTGCTACCTTGTTTGTTATTTCTGCAAACAGGCAGGTATATTTAAAGAATTACGTTCATGTCATCGATTACTGAAGGAAGAACATCTAAAAGAGCAGCCCCTACTAGGAAGAACAACTCCTACTCTTTAGTTTCATTCCTATCTTAGGCCAGTGTTGTCCTCTGTATCCTCATGTTGTACATTAAAATTGTATACTTGGTCATCCTGTATATTTACTATCTTCTACATTGTGACCTAAATGCCCCAGCAATTCCAGTTTGCTTTACTTTAAAAAAAATTTCTCTCATAATGATTGAGTTTGGTGTGTGTGTGTATGTATGTGTGTGTGTGTGTGTGTGTGTGTGTAGCTTTACAAATATCAGAAGACAACATTTTTCTTCATTTAGAGTACATCTTTCAGGTCATTGTAAGTTATGCCTAATTGGAGAAATCTCTTGCTATTTTAAAGATGAAACAGAAAAATATATTTGTGCATGCACCACAGTTGCTTTATTAGTCTGTTGTTGAACACTTAACTTCTATTTATATCTGGGCGGCTGTTGTGAACAATGTGAATAACAAACAACTACAGATATATTTTCGAGTTACCCAGAGAGAAATAATCAAATGATTGGTGTGTCAGATGGTATTTCAACTTTGCATTTCTTTAGAAAACTGCAAATTACTTTCTACAATGAGAATACTAACCTGTATTTTGACCAAGAGAGTAGAAAATTTCCTTTTCTCACACTCTCACCAACATTATTACATTTTGAGTTTTTTAAGGGCAGGGTTTTACAATGTGCAGAACCCCAGACTGGCCTTAGACGCAAATCCTCTTACTCCAAACTGCTAAATGCTTGGAATTATAAGCCTTTTCACCACACCTGGTTCCTTTGATTTTTTTTTATAAGAGTTATTATAGTTCTGAAGTAGTATCATAGTAATTTTCAATTGCATTTCTATAATGACTTCTGTTCACAAAGCATTAATCTAGCATAGAAGTGGTATTAAGCACAACTTTGTAAACACACTGGCCCTTTTCAGGACTTTTTGGAAACGTGTCTATTCAGAACTTTTGTCCATTTTTAATCATTTCGTGTTAATCTCATCTTTAATCTCTCTATACAAAATCAATACTTAATTCAATATAGTAGAAAGAAAAAAATTAAGCAACTCCTAACATTTTTCAATTTTCAGTAATATTATATTGTTTAAATCATTTTTTGTTTACACTTAAGACTATATAAATAAATTTAGCTAGACCTTTTACAAGGCTATATGTATTTTATTTATTTTTCGTTCATGACTCTTTCCAAAGCCTGCGTGTCTAATTTTTCTAGGTTTCTTTCAGTCTCATGTAGTTCAGATTTCAAACTGAAGTATAAATGGAAAGAAGCACAAAAACAATAGAGTTCCTCTCATCTGATGATGCCTCTACAAGAATAAGGAAAGAATTCAATCTTCTAAGGACCTTTGATTGGCTATAAAAAAGAGAATTCATTCCTCTAGGTCTTCCCTATTTTTGAAATTTAACTTAAATGATGTAAAACACAATATACTACTCAGAGACTTTTATGTTTTCATCAGTTTTGCACATTTTCATATGGACTTCACTTCAGTCTACAACATTCCTTCATTATTCTGTCCCTGATGTTTTTATACTGTCAAGACATAATAAAATCAGTTTGATTTACAGCATGAGAAGTTATCCACCTGGCTGACTTTGAAGCAGAGCATGGTCAATAGAGAACATGCCTTCTGGTTTCTCATTACATGTAATGGCTTTTGTAATACTGATTGCATTCTATTTAATATTTAAAAAAAAAACTGCTGGCTAGTTTGTGATCATTTGGGTAAATGCCCCAAAGTGGTATTGTTGGATCATAGAGGAGCTCTATGTAGAGTCTTTGGAGGAAACTCCATACTACTTTCCAAAGTTGTTGAACAAGTTTACACTCCCAACAATAATGCATTAAGGTTCCATTCTGTCCACATCCCCACCAGCATCTGTTGTTTTTAGAGTTCATGACTATACCCATTCTAACTGGGGTGATATGGTATCTCAATGTTGTTTTTATTTGCATTTCTTTTATGGCTAGAGAGATAGAGCATTTCTTCATGTGTCTATTGGCCATACTTTTTTCCTCTTCAGAAAAGTTTCTAAGTCTTTAGCTCACTTATTTATTGGGCAGTTGTTTGTTTGAGGATTTGTCGTTGGGGATTTAATTTTTTTGAGTTCCAGGTATATTTTAGATATGAGACTCTTGTCCATTACCAGCACAACTATGTTTATTGAAGCATTATTTATCATGGCTAAAATATGAAACAAACCCAGATGTCCCTCACTAGATAAAAGGATGAAGAAAATGTGATATATATAAAATGGAATTCTATGCCTCCATCAGAAAGAATGACATTGCCCCATTTGTTAGGAAATGGAAAGACTTAGAAAAAATTATATTAAGTGAATTAAGCCAGGCCCCCAAAAACATAGGTAATAGGTCCCATGGTTCCTCTTATTTGCAAAAACTAGTATATGTCTGAGACAAGCAGAAAAGGTCAGATAAGTTGATGTTAGGTGAAATGAACCCCAAGATAAAGATTCAACTGTTTATTTTCCTTTATTGCAATTGTTTCAAACATTTATAAGATGATTTCTTTGTTGATTTGTATGTCCATCCCCCATGGTATAACCCATGCTTTCACTGTATTTGTTGTTGGTATAACTTGTGGAGGGGAAGGGAAAAAAATCATTTAAATAGGGATGCAGGTGGACTCATTGTAATAATGAGATGTACAAGTCCTTATGTCGAAAAATGAACTTTACATCTTTGGTGGGGGGGTAGAGTTGGTGGGATGGGGAGTGTGGGAGGAGATGGGAAGGGATAGGAACAAGAAGCAAAGAAGGAGGCAACAATGCTTGATAAGAAATATACTCATTACCTTGCCCATGTAATTGTAATTGTTATTCCTAGAAGTTTATGTTAAGTATTTCACAAGTTTTTTTTTCTCTTAATTCTTAAGAAAACATGTGCTATAATTCTAATATTATTACCATTTTAGTGTTAGGAAATATTGTAATTAAAGGCACTAAGTGCATGGCCCAAAGACACACAGTGGGGAAGGAAATGATTCAAAATTTCAAAAAGTAAGCAATAAAAAAGTAGGTAAAATCCTCTCCATTCCCTTACTCTCTCAACTCAATATTCATGCTGTCCAAGAAATAATAGCATAGCAATTATTGCCCACGGTAATTGTTTTCTGTCACATTTTGTCTTCAACACAGTGTTGGTGACATTGGGTTATCATGCTCAGAGCTGAGCTCATAAATTGAGGTCTAAAGAGAGACAAATTTCTTGTGTTCCACAGTTCCAGTATACATTTTAAAAAGTACTAAAGGGCTGGGAAGGTAGCTCAGTGGTAGTGCGCTTGCCTTGCATGCATGAGGCCCTGGGTTCTATTCCTCAGCACCACATAAGCAAAAAAGAAAAAAGGCGGAAGTGGCGCTGTGGCTCAAGTGGTAGAGCACTAGCCTTGAGCTGAAGAGCTGAGGGACAGTGCCCAGGCCCAGAGTTCAGGCCCCACGAACAGACCCCAAAAAAATATTTAAAAAAAAAGTACTAAAACTAGCTGGTAGCTGGTGGCTCACACCTATAATCCTGGCTACAGAGGAAGCTGAGATCTGAGGAATGTGCTTCAAAGCAAGCCCAGGCTGGAAAGTCTGTGAGACTCTTATCTCCAATAAACTACTAGGAAAGCAGAAGTGGCACTGTGGCTCAAGGGGTAGAGCACTCACTTTCAGCTGAAAGGCAAAGGGAGAGCGCCCAAGCCCAGAGTTCATGCCGCATGACCAATTAAAAAAAAAAAGATTAAAACGTTTAAATACCATCACTTACTGTCTTTTAAGAATCCAAAAATGAAATAAATTCACATATAATCACTCCAAAATGCTTTAAAAGCGGGAGATGATAAACAAGCCTCCATGAAGTAAATTTTCTTCTACTTTTTAAATTATTCTGAAAGCCTTGTGCTGGTTGGTCACACCTGTAATCCTGTCTACTCGGGTATCTGCTCAGGAACCTGAGATCTGTGGATAACCTTTGGAAGCCAATCAGGACAAAAAATATTCATGAGATTATTTTTAAAAAATTACAATGGAATTCTATGCCTCCATCAGAAAGAATGACATTGCCCCATTTGTTAGGAAATGGAAAGATTTGGAAAAAATTATATTAAGTGAAGTAAGCCAAGCCCAAAGAAACATAGGTCCCATGGTTTCCCTTATTTGCAATATCTAGTATATGTATGAGTCAAGCAGAAAAGGTCAGATAATGTGATGTTAGGAAAATGAACCCTTACATATGTATTTAAATGTTTTTTTCTTTCATGAATTTTTTTCTAACACATTTATAAAATTATTTCTTTGTTGCTTTGTATATCCCACCCCCAAAGTATAACCCCTGCTTTCACTATATTTGATGTCAGTATAATTTGTGGAGGAGAAGGGGAAAAACAAGTCGTTTAAGGATACAGGTGGACACGTTGCAACAATGAGGTACAAGTTGTCATGTTGAAAATGAACTTTACAACTTTGGTGTGGGGGGGAGGATGGGGTGGGGGGGGCGAGGGGAGGCTGGGAAGGGATGTGAAGGGTAAACAAAGGAGGAGGCTGCAATGCTTGATAAGAAATGTACTCATTATCTTGCCCATGTAATTGTAACCCCTCTGTACAGTATGTTCACAATAAAAGAATAACAAAAATATTAAAAAAATTAATGAACTAGCAAAGAGCCAAGAATGGAGATGTAGCTTATATAGTAGCTCATCAATCTAGAGAGGAATGGCCTAGCGGGACCTTGATGCACTGAATTCAAACTCTGAGAACCAAAATGCGCAGGCATGCGCACACACACACATACACAAACACACATTTATTCAAAATATCTGCATATCAGTGTTTTGCATTAATTTCTTTGTTAATGATATTATATGGGTAAAATAGGGGAAATATTCTCTTCCATCCCATAACATTTTTATATTTTTTATTGTAAAAGTACTGTACAGAGTGGTTACAGTTACATGAAAAATTAATAGTTCATTTCCTATCAAGCATTGTTTCCTCCTCCTTTGTTTTCCCCCGCCATCCCTTCCCTCCCACCTCCACAAGGACACTCCCCTCCCCCACCCTCCTAAATTGTAAAGTTCGTTTTTCAACATACTGTCTTGTGTGTCACATTGTTGCAATGGGTCATATTGTATCCTTATTTAACCATTTTATTTTTTCCCTTTCCATCCCCAAATTAGAGAAGTGTATATACAAGATGGAGGTGCACCAACATCAGATACAGTGAAAACAGGGGTTTAACTGTGGGGGATGCACATATAAAAAATCACATCGTACATTATAAATATATTAGAAACCACAGGAAGAAATAAAACACCACTTTTGTCCTTATCATGGGGTTCATTTACCTTAACATCATCTTATCTAGTCATATGCACATGCTTTTGACCTTTTTTTTTTAAATTGTGCAAATACCATACAGAGGAGTTACAATTACATGGAAAATGTAATGAGTACATTTCTTATCAAGCATTGTTGCCTACTCCTTTTTTCTGCCTTACCATACCTTCTTTGCTTATCCCGGATATGCATTAGTTTTTGCAAATAAGGGATACCACAGGACCTATGTTTCTTTTTTTTTTATATTGTGAAAATGCCATACAGAGGGGTTACAATTACATGCGTGAGTTATTGAGTACATTTTTTTTATTGTGAGAATACTGACAGAGGAGTTACAATTACATGGGCAAGATTTCTTATCAAGCATTGTTGCCTCCCCTTTGTTTCCCCTTCCCATCCCTTCCCACACTCCCCCACTTTCCCCACCCTGTCCTCCTCCCCCCAAAGTAGTAAAGTTCATTTTTTGACATAATAACTTGTACATCTCATTGTTGCAATGGGTCCACTTGCTCCTGCTTTGTTTCCCCTTCCCATCCCTGCCCATCTCCCACCCCCCACACCTACCAACCCCTCCCCCTCAACCCCCCCCCCACTGTCCACATCCCTCAACACCCGGCCAAAATCATTTTTTGACATAACGACTTGTTCATCTCATTGTTGCAATGGGTCCACCTGCATCCCTTTTAAAACAATTTGTGTTTCCCTTCCACTGGACAAAGTATACCAACATCAAATACAGTGAAAACAGGGGCTTTAGCTTGCAGGAGGAACATACAAAGCAACAAAGAATTCATCTTATAAATATCTTAGAAACAATCGCAAGAAATAAAAACCATTTGAATCCTTATCTTGGGGTTCATTTTGCCTAACATCAACTTATTTGATGTTTTCTGCTTGTAGCAGACACATACTAGTTATTGCAATTAAGGAAACCATGGGACCTATCTTTCTTTGGGCCTGGCTTAATTCACTTAATATAATTTTTTCCATGTCTTTCCATTTCCTAACAAACTGGGTGATGTCATTCTTTCTGATGGAGGCATAGAATTCCAGTACACACACACCCACACCCACACACACACACACACACACACACACACACACACACACACACACATTTTCTTGATCCATTCGTTTACTGTGGGGCCTCGGGTTCTGTTCTGTATCTTAGCTTTGGTAAATAATGCTGCAATGAACACAGTTTTGCTGGTAGTTTTAGTATGGTCTTGTTTGTGATCAAAATGGGATTGCTGGGACTTAGGGGCGCTCTATTGTAGTCTTTTGAGGAACCGCCATACTACTTTCCAAAGTCTTCGAACAAGTTTAAACTCCCAACAACAATGCATTAAGGTTCCCTTCTGTCCACATCCCCTCCAGCATCTGTTCTTTTAAAAATCTAGAATGCTTCACGAAGTTGAGTGTCATCCTCAGTCAGGGGCTATTCTTCTCTTTATTGTTCCAATGTTAGTGTATGTGCTACTGAATTGAGCACAGAACATTTTTTATACATAAAGTGTAATTGATTTTCTTAAACTAGACAATTCCACAAAAATTAAATTCAAAAGAATTGTCGTGAAGCCGGGCGCTGGTGGCTCACGTCTGTAACCCTAGCTACTCAGGAGGCTGAGACTACTCAGGAGGCTGAGATCTGAGGATCGCGGTTCAAAGCCAGCCCGGGCAGGAGAGACCGTGAGACTCCTATCTCCAATAAACCACCAGAAAACCGGAAGTGGCGCTGTAGCTCAAGTGGTAGAGCGCTCGCCTTGAGCTGAAGAGCTGAGGGACAGCGCCCAGGCCCAGAGTTCAAGCCCCACAACCGACAAAAAAAAAAAAAAAAAGAATTGTCGTGAAATTTTAGAACCATGTATTTCTTACAAAAGAACACATTTAAGAATAAAGTCAAGTTTGTCATGTCAAAAACAAAATAATACCAGATATTTGTTGTTCAACAGATGTGTAGGAGGAGGAATTCAATTATTCTGTACAAGGAACCTGCCATTATGAACACTATAGAAAGTGTTAAGGTTTGTTAAAAGTTTTAATGTTTTAAATATGTTTAATTTTGGGAATTTGCTCATATATGCCAAAATTAAGACTATTTAGCAGGTTGTAAAACTTTTTCATAAAGCATTTAAGATTCATGGTACATACTACTAAATATGTACATTTCAGAGTTTATAGAAACTTTACTAATGAGAAGTTGCAAAGTGTTTGTGTAAAGAAGCAGATTTAAGACATTAACTGCACAGTTTCTGTTAAAATTTAAAGGTTTCTTTACTTTATATGTTAGTGAGGAACAAATGATGGTATAAGCCATATACAAATGATGAGATGAACCATAAATAATAATCTTAATAATAATAATAATAATCTTTAAAGGCTACTCATAGCCTATAAAATTCTTGTTGAACATCATAGACTTAGGCAGTTTTAAATGTACAGCAATATGAGAAAATAATAAATCGAATATGTAGTACATTTCAAATACTGGAAACAGCGGTAATTGTTTTTTTTATTTTATTAATCATTAATATTTATGTATTGGTTTTCCTTATTTGTAGTATTGTTTTCCTTGTTGTAATATAAAACAACTTTTTATAAGTCATCATTAGGAAGTACTTTGAGAATGTTATTGGGATGGCCAAACTGTTTTTTATAGGTATATGTGAATTTACAAAGAGCAAAATTAATAAGAACAAAAATGATTAAAATTTTATCAATTAGAATCTGAATCAGGAGTGTTGATAAATGTCCACACCTAAAATCTTAGCCCTAGACTGAAGCACTAGTGTTACAATGTTGAGCACACAAAAGTGAGAGACTGTGTTTTGTTTTGTTTTTGTTGGTTTTGGGGCTTGAACTCTGGGTCCTGGGTGCTGTCTCTCAGCTCTTCAGCTCAAGGCTAGTGGTACTACTTGAGTCACAGCATCTCTTCCATCTTTTTCTGCTTATGTGGTGCTGAGGAATCAAACCCAGGACCTCATGCATGCAAGGCAAGCACTCTACACTGAACCACCCTCCCAGCACCTGAGAGACTGTGTTTTAAAAAATCATCTAAACAACATTTACTTTCTGTTTTGTGTTATATAATGAAATAAAGAATATCTTTTTATATTTTTGAATGGTCATACTTCTAAATTTATATTAAATTCAGCCACTTTATCCTTTTCAAAGTCATGTAATATCTCTGAGAGTTTGCTTCTGTAAGGATTGTTTTTGCATTGATAATTTATTCTGATTCATTTTTAGGTTTTATCAAAATCGCTTTATATTTTATGGTTTTTTGTGTTTTTTTTAAAGTGTGAAAATAACAGACAGAGAGGTTACAATTAAATGGGCAAGGTAATGAGTACATTTCTTATCAAGCATTTTTGCATACTCCTTTGTTTCTCCTTACTATTCCTTCCCATCTCAACCCCCTTACGTCCCATTTCCCCCTCCCCTTTCCCCCAACCAAAGTTGTAAAATTTGTTTTTCGACATAATGTCTTGTATATCTCATTGTTGCAATGGATCCACCTGTATCCCTATTTAAAAAATTTTTCCCCTTCCCCTCCACAAATTATACCAACATCAAATACAGCGAAAACAGGGGTTATACCATGCGGGAGGGACATAAAAAGTAACAAAGAAGTCATCTTATAAATATGTTAGAAATAATTACAGAAAAGAAAAAAAATTGAATTCTTATCATGGGGTTCACTTCACCTAACATCAACTTATCTAACAATTTCTGCATGTCTCAGACATACACTAGTAATTGCTAATAAGGGAAACCATGGGACCTATGTTTCTTTGTGCCTGGCTTAGTTCACTTAATATAATTTTTTCCAAGTTTTCCATTTCCTAACAAATGGGGCAATATCATTCTTTCATATAGAGACATAGAATTCCACTGTGTTATATATACAACATTTTCTTGATCCATTCATCTAATGAGCAACATCTGGGTTGGTTCCATATCTTAGCTATGGTAATGCTGCAATAAATATATCTGTGTGGTAGCTTTAGTATGGTCTTATTTGTGATCATTTGGGTAAATGCCCAAAAGTGGGATTGTTGGGTCATATGGGAGGTCTATGTGGAGTCTTTGGAGGAACCTCCATACTACTTTCCAAAGTGGTTGAAAAAGATTACACTCTCACTAACAATGAAGTAAGGTTCCCTTCTGTCCACATTCCCTCCAGCATCTGTTGTTATTAGAGTTCTTGATTATAGCCATTCTAACTTGGGTGAGGTGATATCTCAGTGTTGATTGATTTGCATTTCTTTTATGGCTAGGGAGGTTGAGCATTTCCGCATGTCTTTATTCGTCACTCTCCTTCCCTCTTCAGAGAAGTTTCTCTTTATGTCTTTAGCCCACTTATTTATTGGGCAGTATTTTCTTTGAGTATTTGTTGTTGGGGGATTTAATTTTTTTATTTCCAGGTCTGTTTTAGATATGAAACCCTTTTCAGTTGTATGGCTAGTGAAGATCCTCTCCGATTCGGTGGGCTTTCTATTGATCCTGCTAGCTATGTCCTTTGCCATGCAGAAGCTCTGCAATTACAAGCAATCCCATTTGTCCAACCTTTCTTTCATTTGTTGTGCTTTTGCATTTCTTTTCAGAAAATTTCAGCCTTTGTCAAGGAGACCTAGGGTTTCTCCTATTCCATCCTGTAATGTTTTCAAAATATCTGCTTTGACTCCGAGGTCTTTGATCCATTTGGACTTGATTCTGGTACAGGGTGATATATAAGGATCTAGCCTTAATGTTCTACAAGTGATTAACCAATTTTGCCAGTACCATTTACTGAACAGCCTTTCTTCGATTTTATCTTTTTAGATCCTTTATCGAATATTAGATGATTATGAGTCTGTAGGTTCATTTCTGGGTTTTCAATTCTACTCCATTGTTCCTGAGATCTTTTCTTGTGCCAGTACAAAACTGTTCTAATTACTATGGCTTTGTAGAAGAGTTTGAAATTTGGTATTGATATTCCTCCAACACTGTTCTTTCTGTTAAGGATCGCTTTTTGCAATTGGGGGTCTTTTGTTGTTCCATATGAATTTTTGGATTGCCTCTTCTATTTCCTTGAAGAACGGGGTTGGAATATTGATAGGTATGACATTGAACTTGTAGATAACCTTGGGAAATATTGCCATTTTCACAAGGTTCATCCTTCCTATCGAGGAACATGGGAGGTTTTTGCCACTTTCTAAGTTCTGTTTTGATTTCCTTTTTCAGATTTTTAAAGTTTTCTTCATAGAAGTCCTTCACTTCTTTGGTTAAGTTAATTCCTAGGTATTTTATTTTTTGTGGGGCTATTACAAATGGAAAAGCTTTCTTGATTTGAGCCACACTTTTCTCATTGTTGGCGTACAGAAATGCCATTAATTTTTGACGGTTAATTTTATACCCTGCTATTTTTCCAGGTTTGAATCAGCTTGAGTAATTTGGGAGTGGTGTCCGTGGGATTCTTTAAGTACAAGATCATGTCATCTGCAAAGAGGGAGAATTTTACTTCTTCTTTCCCTATTTGGATCCCTTTTATGTTGGCGTATTGTCTTATTTCTGTAGCTAGGTATTCTAATACTAAATTGAAGAGAAGTTGAGAGAGTGGACATCCTTGTCTCATTCCCGAGTTAAGAGGAAATGGCTTTAGTTTTTCACCATTAATTATAATGATGGTTGTAGGTTTTCCATATACAGTTTTTATTGTATTGAGGAACGTTCCATGGATTCCTAATTTTTCCAGAACCTTCATCATAAAGGGGTGTTGGATCTGGTCCAATGCTTTTTCTGCATCTGTTGAGATAACCATATGGTTTTAATCCTTGCTCTTGTTGATATGATAAATTATATTAATTGATTTGTGTATATTGAAACAGGTTTGCATCCCTGAAATAAATCCAGTATATTGGTGCATGATTTTTTGGATGAATTGTTGAAGTCGATTGGCCAAAATTTTGTTGAGAAGTTTTGCATCAATGTTCATCAAAGAAATGGGTCTATACTTCTCTTTCTTTGATGAGTCCCTGCCTGGTTTTGGGATGAGGGTTATGATGGCTTCATAGAATGTGTTCGGTAGTGAACTTTCTCTTTCAATTTCATTGAAGAGTTGGAGTAGTATTTGTGTGAGCTCTATTTTGAAGCTCTTGTACAATTCTGCTATAAATCCATCAGGTCCTGGGATTTTTTTACATGGGAGGTCTCTTTTTGCTGTGATTATTTCAATGCTTGATGTGGGCCCCTTAATATGCTTTAATTCATCTTGGTTTAGTATTTGCATGTTGATAATTGCTAGCAAAAGGTCCATTTCTGCCAAGTTTTCAAACTTATTAGCATAAAGATTTGAAAATATTCACTTTTAATGTTCAGAATCTTGGTTGTTTCTGTGGTGATGTTTCCATTCTCACATCTGAGTTTATTTATTTGGGTGTGTTCCTTCTTTTTCTGATAAGATTTGCTAAGGGTTTGTCAATTTTTTTAATTTTTTCATAGAACCAACTCTTTGTTTTGTTGATTCATTCTGTTTTTTTTTTTTATTTCTAATTCGTTTAACTCAGATTTAATGTTAATTATTTCTTTCCATCTATTGAATTGGGGTTTATCTTGGTGTTCTTTGTCAAGGTGGTTCAGATGTCTCATTAAGTGGTTGGTTTCAGATCTCTCTAATTTGTTGGTGTAGGAATTCAGAGCTATAAACTTGCCTCTGAGTACTGTCTTTGCAGTGTCCCAGAGGAGCTGGTAATTTGTGTGTTCATTTTTGTGGAATATCATGGACATTTGAATTTCCTTTGTAATCTCTTCCATGACCCCCTGGTTATTCAACAGTGTGTCGTCCAGCCTCCATGCGTTACAAGACTTTTTTGGTGTTGAGTTCTAATTGTATTCCCTTGTGGTCTGAGAGGATGCAAGGTGTAACTTCAATGTTTCTGAGTTTGGACAAGTTTGTATTGTGACCTAAAATGTGATCTCTTTTGGAAAATGTTCTATGAACTGCAGAGTAAAACGAGTATTCTGATGCTACTGGGTGAAATATTCAGTAGATGTCTGTTAAATATATTTGCTCTATGCAGTTGTTTAAATCTGCGGTTTCCCTGTTGATTTTTTTTTTTTGCTGATTTGATCTATATAGTGGGGATAGTGGTGTGTTAAAATCCTCAACAATTAATGTCGTTGGATCTATGTGAGATCTGAGGGAAAATAGTGTCTCTTGGATAAATTTTGGTGCTCTATTGTTTGGCAATTCCATATTTAGAATTGTAATATCCTCCTGAAGTAGAGAACCCATAAGTCATATGTAGTGACCTTCTTTATCTCTTTACACTAATTTTAATTCGAGGCATATTTTATCTGATATTATTATTGCAACTCCTTCCTGTTTATGGCAGCCGTTTGCTTCGTAGATTTTATTCCATCCTTTCATTAACAAAATGTGTTTGCTTTTATAGGTAAAGTGTGCCTCCTGAAGGCAGGAGATAGAATTATCTTGCTTTTTAATCCAACTAGACAGTCTATTTCGCTAAATAGGAGCTTTAAGTCTGTTAATGTTGAGAGGTAGGACTGAGAGGTGTTTGGTAGCTCCTGCCATGCTATCCACCTCCGTGGGGGCTGTGAAAACTTGGTTTTTCCTATGGTTCTTGGATTCTCAGTTTGGGTGTGGTTTCTTAGCCATTATTGTGGTCTTGTTGGGTTTCTGTGTGTAGGTCATCTTTAAGTATTTTTTATAGGGCTGGTTTGGTGGAGATATATTTTTCAGTTTTTCTTTGCTATGGAAGGTTTTTATTTGACCTTCGGTTATGAAGGAGAGTTAAGTTGGGTACAGTATTCTTGGTTGAAAATTGTTTGTCTTCAGGGCATGGCATACAGCCTGCCAGGCTCTTCTTGCTTTACTTATCTATGCTGAAAAATATGAGGTGATTCTAATTGGTTTTCCTTTATAGATGATTGATCTTTTCTCCTTGACATTTTTAAGAACTTATTCTTGATCTGAATTGGTCCTGTGTAGATTATAATGTGACAATGGGAAGTGCTGTTCTGTTCTGGTCTATTTGGGGTTCTACAAGCATCTTGTATCTGAATAGGCCTATCTTTTTGTATGTTTGGGAAGTTCTCTGCTAGGATCCTGTTAAACAAATTTCCTCGACAATTAACTTCTGTCTCTACGTGCTCCTCTACACCATTTGTCCTCAGAGTAGGCCTTCTGATTGTGTATTCCAAATGTTGAATAGATCTATTAAATTTCTTGGATTTGTCTTGGATAATTGTATGTTCTTTCTCTATAATACCTAGGCTGTCTTCAATCCCCAAGTTTCGATCTTCTGCATGCTCTAACCTACTGTTGTCTTTCTACTTGGTTTATTTCTTTTCCTTCTAATTGGTCGGCCTTGATGGCTTCAAATTCTTTGTTGGAGCCTTGTTTTAGATCTTCTATGAACTTCTTTACTTCCTTAATTTGGTGTTCTCAAATCACTTAGTTGACTGGTTATGGATTACTTGGACTCCCATTCCTGCTGTCGGGCTCCATTCAGCATTCCCTGTGTGGTCGCCCTGAATTCTTTCAGCTGTCTGTTTATGGATTCCATGAATGCCTCTATTGATCTTTGTCTATTCTCATCCTGATGTCACAATTCCTGTGTTATGCTTTGATTAGCTTCCTCACGTTCATGCAATTCCTGTAGTTCCCTTTGGCTGTTCTCAGCCTGCTCACGCAATTCCTTTATTTCTCTTTGACTGTTCTCAACCTGCTCACGCAAATACTGTATCAGTCTTTGAGTAGTTTCCTGACAGTCACGAAATTCCTGTACTAATGTTTGGTTTGTCTCCTCTCTCTCTCCCTATCACGTTGAAACTGAGTCCTTTGCAAGCTTTCATTCTTTTCATTCACCACGTTTTCCAATAATGTTTGTAGTGCTTTGCAGGAACTCTCCTCCGGATTATTCATTAACTGTTCTGTCACTGGATTATCATGAATGGGAGTTGAGATACCCAGACTTGCCATTTTTCTCGTGTTTTCCGGCTTGTTCTGCACACTTGATATGAAAGTGACACCAATTTTTTTGCTAAAACACTATTTTAAGGCAAGCATCAACCAAAGTCCTGTAGTTGCATAGTCAAAATGGCTGCAGATAGAAGCTAGTGTAACAGATACAATCTATTCAACACCAAAAAACTATGCATTAATGGGCTAAGAACAGCAAAGATGAATTTTTCAAATCAGAAATTATTATGTTTAGGGAGAAATGTGGGGAAAAATAGGATTAGAAATATGTGGAGAAGTTAAAGTAAATTTAACCAAGTCCTAATCTCCGAGAGGGAGAGGGATTGGACAGAATGATAGGAGAGAAATTAAAAAGAAGATAATCAAAAATGGAAAAACAAAAATTTAAATTTAAAAAGTGAAACATTTAAAAATTATGTAACTTTAAAGAAGTGATATTGAGAGAAGAAAAGGATAGGATGACAGGAAGGGATGATAGAAAGGAGACATGAAAAACTAAAAAATAAAAATTCTTAAAATATTTACTTGAAAATTATATGGTATAAAGATATAATACTGCTATTAAACAGTTAAGCCTAAAAGTTTGTGAATTAAGTAATACATTTCTGGATTAATTATGTACACAATGGGGGATAAGTTCTAATAATCGATGAAGGGTATTTATCTGGGGATGAGGCAAAACAGCAATTAAGTCATGCAAAAAAAAAAAAAAAGAAAGACAAAAAAATGAAAAGAATCAAAAAAAAATAAAAACAATTTAAAAAGGACCAAAATGTCAATAGCGATTTTTTAAAAAAGCACACACACACACACACACACACACACACACACACACACACACATACACACACACACACACACACACACACACACACACACACCTAAAATAAAAATTAGGAGAAGAAGAAAAAAATGATTAATAGAAAACAATTAAAAAATTAAAAAAAATGGTACCAAAAAAAGTTGTTTAATTTTCGGGTGTGTGTGTGTGTGTGAGGAATGGGAAGATCCTGTATCTGCCCTGTGTCTGTAATCAGTCTCTTCGTGGAGTCTCTGGTCTGCCTGTGGTGCTTGGTTTTCCTGTGGCCTGATTGATTTGTTACATCAGTTTGTTTGAGCAGTCAATAAAATGCTCAGCTTTATCCAGGATTTTGTGATCCTCCTTCAGGCTGGTTCAGTGGGAGGGAGATCTGCTTTGAGTATCACGAAAGAGAAAGATGGCTGTTTCCTCTAATTTGGAGATGCTGTGATGAGGCTACGTTCTGGGTAGGGTTGAGGCGTTTCAGCAAACAGTAGCTTTTCCCTGAGGGGCTAGCTCTTGAGACACTCCCAGACCCCAGCCTGGAGCCATTCTCAAGATTTATGTTTATTGAATTTCAATTGATTGTCTAGGCTGCTGTAGGTAGGGGCAGCCTCTGGTTCTGTTAACCCAGTGAAGATAGTCACTCCTCTGTGGGGCAGAACTCTCTCTGCTTGGGCTAGGTGACTTTCTCCTGGGTGGATCTGAGCCTGGAAGCTCAGGTCAGATACCTGTGACCTGCTAAATGACCCTTTTGTTTTCTTCCAAGGCCTGAGTTGGAGCTAGTTGCTCAGCCTGGCCTTTCTCAGTATCAAAGATGATGTCTGGTGGGAGGGGGAGGGGCAGCCTTCCCTCCTCTGCTCCATGAGAAGGAGTGAGGATGTCAGGATTCTACTCAGGCAGGAATCTTTGTTCCTGGTTATCTCTGGTCTGTGATCTGCTCCTTTTCAGTTCTTGTTGGTGTTGAGTAGAATCCGCTCACCCACTGCATATGGCGCCTTTGTCCTGGACACTCTGTTGTAGATATGGTGGCTATGGGTGCCACAGATGCTGCCACAACCGTGGCTACTGGCAAGTGCTTAGATCTGTCTTCTTGCCTGGATCTTCCCTCTCTAGTCAAACTCTGTGTACAGTGTTGGCACACTTGGTGTGATTATCTAGGCTAGTACTGTTCACTGGAACACTAAAACTGCTTTGTATGTGAGAGCTTGTTTAGCCTCCAGGCTCTCCTCTACCATCTTCCTCCGACCTCCATGAAACGCTTTATATTTTATGTTGATTGGTTATTATGCAACAAATACCTTCAAATGTACATGTAGTGTCAAAAGATAGGCATATGAATATTCTCGTACAGCTCTTATTTATCTGTTATGCACTTTCACTATTATTTCTCTCTCTCTTATACTCTCTATCATTTCCTCACTTTCTCTTTCATGCTTCATGTCTGCTGCTTAGAATTTCTGGTGGTCTACTATTATCCGTCAGGATCCACTGGTTTGTGGGAACATGATATGGACAATCAGTTACCTTTGCCTTATTGAAGAGTTACAACTGTGATGTGATATTATTATTTGCCATTCTAAATGGTAAAACAACAGATCTAGGAATTCCTTTTCAATTTTATTACTATTATAAATTTTATCTCATAGGAATAATTGGGATGGATAAGATACTTTCAACCTGTGACCTAAAAGTACGTTTCCTTTTACAAACAAACTTTTCCTTTGAGTATCAGTGAGTAACTACATGTAATGAAAACAAAGCTATCCTATGGAAAGTAGACTGAAAAACAAGATAATGGGGAAGTGAGTACAAAGGATACCCATCATAGAGCACAGATCCTCAGGGCAGTTTATCATGTACACTTTGTGAGAATGACAATGTGTTAGGAACTATACATTAAATCACTGAACACTTGATATATATATGCAAATATATTTATATCTTTACATTTGTTTATATATGCATATATGTATGTGCCCTTATATATGTACACATGTATGTTACTATACTCACAAATACACACATACATATACCCATGTATACATGCACACATGGAGAAAGACACATAGTTACAGTCAACATAAGTTTCACTAGTTGTTGAATATGCCTTAGACGGAATTCTTGGAACCAAATATGTTGAAGATGTGTTTGTCTCTAAGAGTTCTTTTACCACTCCTCTTATCTCTTAAAACTGGTACGTTTTAAGACATGAGATTCGACTTGCAAAATGCAGTACAAGTGATCGAATTCATTAGGAAATCTCAGTAAGTAAAGGTCGTATGGTGTCACCCTGCTCCCCATGGAACGCTTGCTCTTGTAGACTCTCAACAACCAAAGTAGCAGGAGAATATCCTATCAGAGTATATACTATCAGAGGGGGGTTGGAGGGAGGATTTGGGTGATGTGAAGGGAAGGGATGGTAGGGGAAAAACAAAGGATTGGATAACAATGCTCAATAAGAAATGTACTCACTTCCTTCCTTATGTAACTGTAACCCCTGTGTACAGTGTCTTTACAATAAAAATATATATTAAAAAGATACAAGGAAAACTTCTGTACTTATGGGAAGTTGTATTTATCAGTCAATATCAGTAAGGTATTGGTTTTAGGAACACAGGCATATTAAAATGTTGGATCCTCAAACTTTTTACTTGAACACAGTATATTATTTACATTAGAATGTGTCCACAACCTAGTTCAGAGTAATTGCTATGAAACATTTTACTACATTTTATGTTTGTAATGGAAAATAAAATATTGGCACTATCAACAGATACAAATTTTTTCAATTTTTTTTTTGTCTTTTTGTCTGCATTTTGTGGATGGAATTGGGAGAGCAATTTTGAAAAGCTCAAATTTCATCACCAAGAGCTGTCTGCAAAATGTAAAACGATCTAATACAGCATCTTGAATAGTATGGAACTCCAAGGAGAAGTACTTGAATTGAGACATTATCAGAAAGTCTAACCACGCAAGGACTTTTTAGAAGCACAGCTGCTAGATTTCTAATGGAGAGCTCTCATAACCCTTTGTGAAACACAAGTCAGAACCTCATTGAAGTGTAGATTGTTTTCCCTCACCTTTCTGTCAAGCTCAGTCATTATCAATCAACATTTAGCTAATCTTGAATAATCCTCTAATAACCAAATGTTGATGGAATGTTCATATGCAGAAAACCTGGGAAGGCAAACTTTTTCCAGTTAAGACAATCTATATTCTATGCTCCAGCAGAGAGAAAACTAGGTAAGCATCTATTTACAACCTTCTGAATAGTTCTGATTCTGCCCACATCAGTTATCTATCCATACCTGTGATGGAGTGAGAGGATTTTAAAAGAATTTAGTGATCTAAAATTTAAATTTAAATGTGGAATGAAATTAGTTCCAATACATCATATTAAGATATTTAGAAACAAGTGAAAAACCCAAAGGTCTATACGATTTTTTTTTTATTGGAATTGTAGGGATATTGGAAATTGGTTCTCTATATTTTAAGCAACTTGCAAGAAGAATTGGAAAAACACAATTTACATTCAGAGTAGACTTGTCACACTAATTTTTGTATATTGAAAGGCGCACAAGCCTCAACAATATGTAAATGCTATCCTCTTATTTATCTCTAAAATTTTATGCATCTGGTCCATTAACATTAAAATTTCAAAAAAAATTAATTTTTAGCTAATTGTCCAAAGGGGTTTTGCTTCATCATGTCAGTGTTGAATAGAGAATATGTGCATTTCAATGTACAATGCATCTGGATAATTGTCAACCTTTCCATTTTTCTTTCTTCCTTTACCCCAACCCCACATATCCCTTCAAGTTTCCTACTTATATTCTCGCTTATGTATATTGAGTTATATGACTGTATTAGTCCACCATTTCCATCTCCATTCTTCTGCCCTACTCCCTTTATGCCCAAATCTCCCTTTTAAGACTGATTTCAACTTCATGGGATTTTGTTAAATATCTCTGCCATTGGTATGTGGCTTTGAGCTTGCCATATCCTCTCTTCCATGTTTGACCTACATAAATGAGGATATTTCTATATTTTTCTAATCTCTGAATGTCTGAGTAAGGTCATTAATCTGGGTATCCTTTTCATTTTTTAAAATTCAAATATAATATAAGCTTTGTTTGACTAGTCATTTTCTAAAAATGAGTGATATTCCTGAACACTAATATTTTGGTACCAAATTGAGACTGTAGTAACCTTGATGATAATAGTAACAAATCTATTTTAAGTAGATTGAGATGCAACTAAAGTATTTTCATTATATTTATTTCTTAGTGATCATTTTTTAATGAATAAATGAGACTTTTCCATCCAGTTTAGGTTAAGAGCGTTAAGTAATGGACTAGATGGTAAGTAAATCCGAAAGTGTTTTAGGCTACAGGGGTTCAGGAAAATGTAGGATCAATGGATACTACAGTATTTTTCCTGATAATAGAATTTGACGGCACGTTATTTTATAATGGTTCATGTTAGGGAACAAGATAACTTCAGAGGAAGAGTCAGAAAATCTGTGGGAATCAGGGCAATCTGAAACTCATTTCCATAGTGCAAACTGATTAAAACTAGACTATTTTTCTTAAACATTAGAATTGGACTATCATTAGGGTGAAAGTTAGGTTTCAGTTGCAGCTGTGGTTAGTGTTAGCATTAGGGCAATGATAATTTAGTATAAAACTGAAACTATCTTTGAATAACAAGTCATGTTAGAATTAGGATGAATGTGAAATATGAACCTGCTAATTATATTAAGATTAGGATATGTGTGAGGGTTAGCCTCAATATTCCAGTTAAGGTTAGGGTTACAAAAATGGCAAGATAATGAGTAAAACTACAAACTATTTTTAGAGAGATTAGTTGAATCAAAGTTAGGATGAATAAATCTAATGTATTTGTATGGCTTTAGAATCCAAAGGCTATTAGTACTATGGTTAGGGTTACTGTTCTAGTTCAGGTTAGACTTAGGGTTAGGGAAGGGTAAGCTTTAAGGTAAAACTGAGAGTTTTCTGCTAACATTTTCAAGTAACATAAGTGTGAAATTTAACAAAAACTACAGAGTTTTCCTAATTTTCCTGTTCAGGGTTCAATAGGGTTAAATTTAGAGTTAGGTTTCTAGTAGGTTTAGATATATAGTTAGGGTTAGAAAGTAGAGTATAATTTAAGTAAACCTGCAACTTCTTTTTAGAGATACAGGAGTTCAGTAAAAGTTAAGATCAGTGGAAACTATGATAGTTTTCATGATTTGAAGATTTGAGGTTAATATTCATAATAGGGAACGATTTCAGAGTCCAATTCAGGGAATCTGTAGGATTTGGTGCAAAGTGCAAATAAATCATTTCAAAGACCATGAGTATCTGTTAGGATATATTTTCCATTAATTTTAGGATTAGGTTACTATTATCATCAAGGTTACTCTCACGGTTCTGACCAGGATTAGAGTTAGGATTATGGAAATGGAAGGTTGAGAACTTGAGTGACTTACTTCTTTTGTGTATGTATATGCACTTTTCTAAGGCTAGAAGACAAGGCTTGGGTTCTATCCCTGAGCATTATGCTGTAGGCTAGCATTCTACCACTTGAGCCATGATTCCACTTCCATCTTTCTTTGACAGTGAATTGGAGATGAGAGTCTCACCGATTTTCCTATCCAAGCTGACATTGAACTGAGATTCCCAGATCTCTGCCTTATGATTAAAGGTAGAATTAAACTCATGAGCTACAAGTGCCATGGAAAGTGCCTGACTTTTATTGATTGTTTTTACTTTTGTTCAAGATCAACATTGAATTCAATATCTGAAAGCATTGCTCATTAGGTAACAAGTTGCCACTTGAGCCATATCTCCAAAAATGATTATCTTAAATAGCTGGAAATCATTAAATTTTCTTCAGATGATATGTATCATTAGTGTTGTTCTAAAAATTATCCTAACCAAAACAGATTTATAGACCCTAGAGGTGATCTGAGCAGATTCTTATGGTTGGCTTCTAATTGCATAATATTTTAGGGACATGATTTTTTAATTATTATTTTAAGTAGCAAAGGAGTTAGTAAACAAGGCAGTTTCTGCGTACAATATACCTTGATCAATGCCAACCCTTTCAACATTCACATCCTTCCTCTATGCACCTCTTCCTTCACTCTTCTTAATTTTGTAGGATATTTACTGGATTACTCTGTGCACTTCCCCCATTTTCTCCTGGTCATTCTTGTACCTTTTCCCCCTTCACCCCTGTTTTGACTAGCCACTTACCTATGATCCAGCAACTCTACTCCTAGGCATTTACCTGAAAGATTACAAACCAGGAAATAGTACATATTTCAACACAACCATGCTTACTGAATCAGCCCAGATACCCCTCAAGAGAGAAATGATTCAAGAAAATGTAATACACACACACACACACACACACACACACACACACAGGAAATCCTACTTACCCTTCAGAAAGAGTATTGTACTATTTGTATCTCTCATTTCTCCTTTCTTCTGCCTGGTATCACATTGTTGTTGTACTGTCCCTGTACTGCAGTAAGTGACACATGCAAACTGATGTAAAAGATTGTCAGTGTTATCGGCTAGCCATAGATTCCTAAATATGAGTTATATGCTCATTCTCTTTGTTTATTCATGCCTTTGAGTAGTGATTGCACAGTTTCATTTGTACCATTTGCTACACAGAAAAGAGATGAACCACGTGTATGTATATATACATATATGCACATACATGTATATACATACATACATGGATATTTGTACACATATGGGTATATATTAAATAGTTGAATATATTTTATATTTTTGAGAATTATGGAGCTAACAAAAATCAGATGCATTTTATTTCTTAGTCAATTCTTTCAAAGCCTAAATAACGTTGTCTCCTTTGAATACATAATTTTAAAGAGAATATCACCATCTCTAATCTTTCAGTGGCCTTCAAATTAGATGTTCAAATGAGAAAAAGTTATTTAGGCTTTTTGGTGAAAGAGAGGAGTATTACTAGGGTTCTATTCAGGTGTTCTCTGCTTGCTTGATAGGACTTTATTTTTATAGCAACAAGCAGCTCAATTACTTTTGCCATACTTCTAGTCCATTTTATTTACTTGAAGTTTTGAACTTTTTGCCCAGGTCTGATCTTAGATTGACTGAATGATCTTAGATTGCTTCTTATGTCTCCCACACAATTAGCTAGGATTGCAGATGTGAACCACTATGGCCAGCTCATTTGTTGAGATGGATGTCTTGGCAGTTTTTTCTCTGGCCTGGCCTCATTTCTGCTTCCTGATCAGGTGGGTTTATAGATGTAGGCTACTATACTAGATGTACATGACACATTTTTTTAAAAGAGGTTTTTATTGAAAATTAAAGTATAGAGGGGTTATAGTTACATGAGCAAGGTAATGAGTAATTTTCTATTAAGCCTTGCTGCCTGCTCTGTTTTCCCCTACCCTTCCTTCCTTCCCAACTGCACAATTACTCCTCCACTCCCACCTTCCCCTCTTCCCTGCCTAAATTGCAAAGTTCCTTTTTCAACATAGTGTATTGTGTATCTCATTGCTACAATGGGTCAGCCTGTATCCCTATTTAAACAATTTGTATTTTCCCTTCCCCTCCCAAAGCTAGAGAATTGTGTATACAAGGTACAGGGCACTGACACCGAATACAGAGAAAACAGGGGTTATACCATGGTGGAGGAACATACAAAGAAACAAAAAAAGCAGATGTTATATAATAAATCCCTATCTTGTAGTTCAATTTGCTTAAGCATATCTTATCTGGTCATATGTACATACTTTTTGAACTTTTATTCTTGTCCCAGATATATACCACTTATTGCAAATAAGGGAAACTATAGGACCTATGATTTTTTGGGTCTGACTTATTTCAGTTAATATAATTTTTTCCAAGACTCCACTTAGAGCTCACCTAGCAATCCCACATTTGGGCATTTACCAAATTATCAAAAACAAGAACATACTAAGCTACCAGCACAACTATGTATATTGCAGCATTATTTACAACAGCTAAGATATCAAACGGACTCAGACGCACCTCAGTAGATGAATGGATATATACTTATATACATATGTATGGAATATATACATATATACCTATGTGTATATATATATATATATATATATACATATATATGTGCCACACTTTCTTGTATATATATGCATATACATATATACGTACACATATATATGTATATGTATATATCTGTATGTATATACATACATACATATATGTGTATGTATATACATACAGATATATACATACATGTATATATATGTATATACATATGTATATACATACAGATATATGTATATATCTGTATGTATATACATACATACATATATGTGTATGTATATACATACAGATATATACATACACATATATGTATGTATGTATACATACAGATATATACATACATACATACATACAGATATATACATACATACATACATACATATATGTATATATATATATGAATTCTATTCCTGCATCAGAAAGAATGACATCATCTCATTTGTTAGGATTTGGAAAGATGTGAAAAAAATATAGTAAGTGAAATAAGCCAGGCCCAAATATCCGTAGGTCCCATGGTTTCCCTTACTTGATGTAACTAATACAGGGTACCATATAATCATATAAGATGCTGTTAAGTGAAATGAACCCCAAGATAGAGACACAAATGATTTTTATTCCACAAGCTTCTTATCTTTATATAATCCCCCCACATAAATTTGGAAGGGAGTTGTGGTTCAAGTATAGAGCACCACCAGTTAGGGAAAAAGCTTAAGTGAGAAGGTAAGGTTTAACCACAATATCAGAATTTAAACCACAATATCAGCACTCAAATAAGTTTATTTCTTTCTTTGAGGTTTTTATTAAATTGCTCAGAAAATAGCAACATTATATTTATGTTTAACAGTACTATTAAAATCATGTTATATTCATTGATGTTATTCTTTATTTTCCTAAATTTTACTTACTCATTAATAATATCCAGTAATGAAAAGAGATGAATACTGTTTCTCAAGTTTTTATGACAGTTGAGTATATGAATGATGCATACAAGGAGTTTGTACTGAAAATAGATATTTGAAAGCTCTTCACATAAATAAATTATAGTTGAAGAAGCTGTGGGCATGTATGAAATAAACTAAAGAAATCGCAAGGAAAGATAAGGTATGATTCTGGAAACCACACAATTTTGGAAGAAAAAAAAAGGAAAATATGTAGCTTTTGGTAAGAACTTTGTAACCCACCTATACATTTGATTCCTTATTTCTAGTGGAAGGAATTTCAGTTAACTTTATTTTACAAAGTTAAACATGATTGACATTTAATATTAACTGGCCTCTGTCTCAGGTAAGCTATTATTCTAACCAGGCGCCAGGAACTCATGCCTATATTCCTAGCTACACAGAGGGCTGAGATCTCTAGATCCTAGTTCAAAGTCAATTTGGAGAGGAAAGCTGGTGAGTCGTTTCTGTTCAATTAACCACAAGAAAACTGGAAGTGGCACTGTGGCTCAAAGTGGCAGCACTAGCCTTGAGTAATAAACCTCAGAGACAGAACCCAGGCCCTGAGTTCAAGCTCTCTGAAATTATTCTTATCAGGATTTCTCTAACTTGTTTAGAAGAATGTTTTAAACTTAGAGATTTTTTATTTCATGTTGTCAGCATTGATTTTTAAGATGTGTAGAGAAAAATTATTTATAGTCAGAGCTGGTTTGTATTGTTTTGTATTACACATTGCCTCTACACCCAGAGATCAGCAGGAAAGTAGATGGATAAATCCTGACTGTTGGTAATGTATATGGATATGTGTTTCTTTTAGCAAAGAAAAAAATTATGAGTTGGTAACCCTTATATATAACACCTTAATAGTAATTATATATAATTGCTATTATTACTAGTATTTCATCAGCAGCAATCATTTTCAGATCTCACTATGTCCTGTCCAATGCCAGATAATACTTCATTAATTTATTTTACTTTTTCCTAACAAAGTATTTTTTTTTTCGGTTGTGGGACTTGAACGCTAGGCCTGGGCATTGTCCCTCAGTTCTTCAGCTCAAGGCTTGCAAAAGTGCCAGTTCACATTTTCTGAACCTTAAGTTGGGGATAAGGGTCTCACAGACTTTCCTACAAGTGCTAGCTTTGAAAAGAGACCTTCAATCTCAGCCTCCTTAGTAGCTAGGATTACAGGTGTGAGCCACTAGCACCTGGCAGTACAATTATTTTGAAAAAGAAAAAAACCCACGATTGTATCCTTAAAAATTCACAATATGGCAAGTGTATCTGTAACGTAAGTTGTATCAAGGAACCATCAGCAGCAATCATTTTCAGATCTCACTATGTCCTGTCCAATGTCAGATAATACTTCATTAATTTATTTTACTTTTTCCTAACAAAGTTTATTATGAATGTAAAACAGCACAATTTTCTATTGAGTATAAAGAATTCTTTAGGCCTGGTGCTTGAAATCAGGGCCTAGGCACTCTCTCTGAGTGTCTTTTGCTCAAGGCTAGCACATTTCCAATTGAGCCATAGCACCACTTCCAGTTTTTCTGCTTATGTCATACTGAGTAATCAAATCAAGTGCTTCATGCATGCTACCCTAGCACTCTACTACATTCCCAGTCATTGAGTCTTTTGTTGTTGCTGTTTTAAGATAGCATTTTACTATGTGTCCTTCTGTTGGCCTAAAATTTAGACTGGTCCCAAGCTTACTCCTAAATCAGCCTCCCAAATTCAGAAATTACAGACATTGACCATCATATTCAGCCCACGATTCTTTGTGATACTCTTTTCAGATATAGAAAGAGTTATTCTGTCTTCCTTGGATTGGATGGTTTTTGCTGTTAATCACATTTCTTGTCCTGGTATGTTGCCCCTTCTAGATCAATAGAAATATTTCAGGTTGTGATCTTGAAAATGATCCTTGCCATCCAACAACATCACATTTTTGTGAAAAGCACTAGCTGGCCTAATGAGCATAGCAGCCAGCTGGAGCTCAGCTATCTGATGGCCTTAGGGTCCAACAATGCAATCATTACTGTGCACCTGATGAAAACTGTCACAGATAATTTTGATTTATTCCATACAATTCTCAACTACTCGCCATTCTCAGTTTTGTATGCTTTAAATTCTGTTAAACATTAATTACTATTTCGTCATTCTCACAAGTAACATATATGTCTTACTTTAAAATGTATTCAAACATGCAAAAAGTTATCGTAGTTCTGTCCACCAGTGGCTCATGTTTTAAAACCTAGCTACTTTAGAGGTCAAAAACTGAGGATCCTGGTTTAAAACAGCCTATGCAGAAAATTGTGAGATATTTCTCTCATTAAGAAACCAAAATCCAGGGCTGGGAAGGTGGCTCAGTAGTAGAGTGCTTTCCTTGCATGCATGAAGCCCTGGGTTCGATTCCTCAGAACCACATAAACAGAAAAAGCCGGAAGTGGTGTTGTGGGCTCAAGCGGTCGAACGCTCGCCTTGAGCTGAAGAGCTGAGGGACAGCCCCTAGGCCCAGAGTTCAGGTCCACAACCGGCAAAAATAAAAAAAAAAATGAAAAATCCAGAAGTGGAGATGTTGCTCAAGTAATAGGGTGTCAGTTTTGAGCAAAAAGACTAAGCAAGAATAATATGTCTACTTCTGACTCCATTATTTACTTATGGAACACTCACACACACTCACACACACACACACACACACACACACACACACATACACAAACACACACACAATTTACAAAATATACACATTCTTCTAGACTCTCCTTCTTGAGCAGTACTCAATGCCATTAACTTAATGCATGTTTTCTCCAAATAATTTTGGTAGGGATTAAACTACACTTGTATTATGATACTGCACTTTTTGTACTTTTTGTTTTGCAATTTTTTGTTACTTATGTAAGAAAACAGTGTTTTGTGAAGACTAACCAGAAATAAGCGTGTCGGTAAATAGGTAGGTGGCAGGTAGACTGAAACTTGCATATAATACCACTTGAAATTTTACTTCTCCAAGTTTAAATATATATACATATGTATGTGTTTAAGACTTCTGCCAAAATTTTATTTCCATTAACAATGATCTATTTGTTCCATTATATAAAGTTAACGTATTGTATGTTTCATAGTAGATTAATATTTATAGAATTTCTTTTCTTTGGAGACAAGATTCTGCAGTTTAGACCAGGCTTTCTTCAACTCCTAATTCTCATGTTTCAGGTTCCTGACTATTGACTGTAACAGTACTTGTGACGGAATCTACAGTCAAACTGTTAGACCTGGAAAGGATAGATTGGGAAGCCATCTCAAACAGCAATCAAAAAGCTGAGAACTGTGCTCTGGGAAGGTCAAACAGTCAAGGGAAGACAAAGGTATGAGTTATTACCTCAAGAGTATTTAAGTTAGAGCTGTTGGACACTAAAAGATTAAGACTTTGGAGACAAGATGGATGTCTGCTATGGTTGTAATGACTATTGCTCCCTTCGGCTCTCTAACAAAAAGGGATTTATCATTATGTATACAAACAATACCTCATGTTAATAGTTGTAACCACAAGCTAGATTGATGCCTTAGCTTGTGAACATACCTGTAGGCACTGACCACCTCCCACCCCTGTAGTAGAATGAATATAAAGCATGTTAAGCAGGATTTTGGGATGCAGAAGCTGGCAATGAGGCTGTGGGTCCTCTGGTGTCTTCTTTCCTATCACTTCCTGTGATTTCTCAGATTTTTGGCCAGGTATCCCATCATCTTTGCTGTTCCATGGTTATTGTTAGTTACAGTATTGATATTCTGAACACCTCAAAACAAACTATGGAAAAACACCTCCTTGAACAAGATTCAGAAGTGTATAGGAGCACCTCAAAAGATAGCAAACATCAGCAGTCATCCTGTGATTTTCTAGCAAGAAAGTACAATTCAGAAGTATCTTTATTTTTAATAATATAAAGAGATAGATAATTGTCTTTTTGTATATTTTATACTTGATATTGCATAAATTTTCAGAAAAATATATACATTGTGAAATAATGTTAATTTTTTCATAGGTTACAAAACCACGTCACTGGAGTAATGACCTTAATGTCTTATTTCAGTTGACTGAATCAGATTTAGATGAGTGTGAATTGCCTAATTATGAACATTTCTCCATGAAACTCAACAACATAGAACGAAGAGTGAGGGTCAGGCCATTCCATACCTCTAAGGATTTTACATATGTTAGCGTAATATACACCCACACTGCTTAGCACTAATGGCACATTGTTGTGTCATAATTTTCTTTATATCAGAATTACGCTAGAGCTTAAAGTAGAATGATGGGCTGTACATTTTCAAAGCAAGAATGATGATCACCCCCTGCAATTATTCTCAGTGGAGAATCCTTCCTATACATTTTACTGACTTAGCTTCTACTCTATGCTTTACCATTATCAGGGAGGGTCACACTGTATCGATCTACAATACTGCGGCAACCTTAGCTGCCTTTGAATTTTACCTCCAATCTTGATCCTAAGGTCAACTCTGCAACTCTAATCACATAGTTAGTGGTCACCCGAACTTTTCAAGCCTGGTTAAAATTTCAGCTATCATTGCTCATTGCCAGGGTTAAAGATCTCACTACTTTAGATTTATTGTTTATCTTCTTGTATTTCCAACACTGCCTTTGAAGTTGGTTTTTGAAGTAGAGCTTTTAGTTTGCATTTGATTTATGGAGGTGTTAGTGATGCCAGTTGAACCGCATATATTATAATGTAAGTAATTTGATGTTTTGATATATGAATTTAATTTTGGCAGTTGAGGAAGTGAATACACATCACTCACAAAAGTTTATTTATGTGTATTGGTATTGCTTTATTGTGAGCTTCCTAAAAGCCAGTCATCAGAGAACATGTCCCTAATCCCATCACTTCTGTCACTGAGACAAGGCTTGAAATGTCCAGACCACTTGGCACTTCATAGTGAGAACCTGGCTACAAAGAAGGGGAGATAATAGCAAAAAGAGAAAATGAATCTTCCAACAGTTTTGTTATATGTGCTTTACACGTAGCCATTAAGACCACCATAATACTATTTTTTATGACTTCTTACCTACTTTTTCATGTTCTGAGCTGTTTTATTTATGGATATCTAAGAAATCATGTAAGAATCATATAAGAAATCTATATAAATCATATAAGAAATCATAAAAAGTAGATTGGTAGGGATATATAATCCAAAAGGAATAATTTCAGGAAACTATTATGAACATAAAATATAAGGCACACCTAATATATTCTCTTTGTTGAAAACATCAGTGGTTCTAGTTTATTTATTCTGATAAAAAAGATTATAAACTAAGTTACAATAGTATTCCAAATGGAACACACAACTAGAAATATGAAGGGTAGTACTAAAGAATGCTACTGCTACCACTAATAGAGTAATAATGAAATTTAGGCAAAACTACTTCAGAGTAAAAGCCACAGGACAGCCCTAACATTATTTCTTTGTTTCATATGAAGACAAGACTTTTTTTAATAAAGACAAATTTTCACAGATATTAATATCAATTGGGTATATATTTCTTAAGGCCTTCAGGAAGGATGCTGTGACCATGTTGATGGAAGTTGACTTCTCTGGGACCTAGTACAAAATGTGCAGACACCATTCCAAGCACTGCACCTGCATTAGTGTAATTTTATGCTTATGACAGTTCTTCAAGTTAGGAAATTAATTATTTTTTATTTTTTTATTATTATCTTTTAGTCAGTCATGGGACCTAAACTCTGGGTGCTGTCCCTCAGCTCTTCAGCTTAATGCTAGCACTCTACCTCTTGAGCTATATTACCACTTCCGGCTTTTTCTGTTTATGTGGTGCTGAGGAATCAAACCCACAGCCTCATGCATGCAAGGCAAGCACTCTACCCCTGAGGCACTTTCCCAGCCCTAAGTATTTTATTAAAAGCAGAAGTAGGCAACAAGGCCAAACAAATTTCCCAAGTACCTAAGACTGACCAGATGTAGACCCATAATTCAAATCCAGGTTTTTACCAGGCATATCTGAGAATATTCTGACCTTTCAAGAGCTATTGAGTAGATGATCTCACATTTTCTTCCTAATTATGGTTATAACGGCAATAACATTGCTACAGAATATAAGTATTTTAAATGAAAGGGTCTGGGTAATGACATTGTAAGTGATTTTTATTCCAAATGAAATAACTGAATGAACATCATTCAGTTTCCACTGTTTATTATTCCATGAGTAATTGCTTAAGGAGAACAAATGCATGTCAAAGACAGCTGTACTGATGATGAACACAGGCTTTTATCATTAAGTACCTTGAATACACAAGGAATAGTTTGCCATGGATATATAATACAAAATGAATAATTTTTGTGACTAGTTTCTTCCTTGTTGTACCAAAGAAAATTTATTCCCTATTCTAAAACATATATCAATTTAATGGATATTAGTGTTATCAGTATAAAATTGGTGTGCATAATATATGCAATATATTACATAACATAAGAATAATATATATATAATATATGAATAATTACTGATATTTTATAACTACTATATAACTACTATAAATAATACATGTATAAACTGGTTTTAGTATTATACTGTGAAGGATACAAGGAATGACATCTTTATTTAAATACATGTATTTGTATGTTTTAGTCACATAATTTATTTTTGTGCCAGTACTGAGGTTTGAACGATGCTCTGGATGTTGTCCCTGAGCCGTTTCACTCAGAGTGGCTTCATATATCTATCCTCAGATCTTGGCCCCTAAGTAGCTGGGATTACAGACATGAGTCATGTTATATTTTTAATTCCATCCATGGCATGTTCTTACATAATTATTTTTGAATGTTCAATTATATTACAACATTTCATTTCTAAACCAATTCAGGACAAATTACTAATTATTAGATAAAACTATATGTTACATAAAATTCTAAGGAGCATACTTTGCTATAAATTTTCAAAGATATTCCTAGTTTAATTCCTGAACAGACAAGTAGAAAAATTAAGTTATGTGTGCATAATATATGTATTGTTATATTACATAACATATAAAGGATATATTCGTAGTATTTGCATAATTAGTGATATTCTATAATTACTATGAATAATATTTGTATAAAACTGGTTTTAATTTAATACTGTGAAAGATACAAGGAATGTCAACATCCCTATCTTGCCTCTTTTTCAACAGTATACAAACTATGCTAGAAACATATATCTTCAAGAAAGCTCACCTTTGTAATCACATATGCACCTTCAAATATTCTCCTCATCACTATAAACATCCTCTAAGATTGGCTACACTTATCCACTAGAATCATCCTACAACCGCAAACACTGTTATACTTTCTGAATAAAGTTGCTCCTCCTCATCTTCATCAACTTCCAGTAACTTCAGTGAAGAACATTTTCTCCTGCTTTGCCTTAGACGATATCATCTTTTGTTATTTCCCAGCAAAGAAATTGTGGCTTGCAGGCTTGAGCATTTGTAGATTCAGAGCTTCTTTGGTTGTGAATTTTTCCTTTCCTTTCTTGGTAAGAGAGCTGGAATAATAAAAAGCATTTAAGGCAATGTGTTTTAGTGTAAATGAAAACATACTGATTTGAAAATATTAGAAATATTCGTTCTTTTTATTGTGAAAATACTGTACAGAGGGGTTACAATTAGATGGGCAAGATGATGAGTACATTTCTTATGAAGCATTGTAGCCTCCTCCATTGTTTGCTCTTCCCATCCCTTCCAAGCCTCCCACCACTCCCTCCACCTAATCCTCCCCCCCATAAAAGATGTAAAGTTCATTTTCGATATGACAACTTGTACTTCTCATTGTTGTAACGGGTCCACATTTATCCTTATTTAAAAGATTTGTTTTTCCCCTTCCCCTCTACAAATTATACCGACATCAAATACAGTGAAAGCAGGGGTTATACTGTGGGGGAGGGACATACAAAGCAACAAAGAAATAATCTTATCAATGCGTTAGAAACAAATGCATGAAAGAAAAAAAAAACATTTGAATACATATCTTAGGGTTCATTTTCCTAACATCACTTTTTATCTGACCTTTTCTGCTTGACTCCTACATATACTAAATATTGCAAATAAGGGAAACCATGGGATGCCCCTCAGTAGATGAATGGATCAAGAAAATGTGGTATATATACACAATGAAATTCTATGCCTCCATCAGAAAGAATGACATTGCCTCATTTGTTAGGAAATGGAAAGAGTTGGAAAAATTATATTAAGTGAAGTAACCCAAGCCCAAAGAAACATAGGTCCCATGAAATGTTAATACTTTAAATTTATTTTTCATTCAAATATAATAGGGGTGATTTTAGTGGTGCATGCCTTTAAATCTAGCTATTTAGAAGGCTGAAAACAGAGGATCATAGTTTCAAGCTAGACTAGTTAAATGGACCACGACACACTTATCTTCAACTAAGAACCAAAAAAGCTAAAAGTTGAGCTGTGATTCACATGGAAGCCTGCCAGCCTGAACAAAAAGGAAAAGTAAAAGAACCTGGGCTCTGAATTTAACTCATAGTACTAGCACACATATTTTATGTATGTATGGATCCTAAAATATTCTGTGAGTTAATTTGTTGAAACCTGGTCATAGATTAAATATGAGGTGTGAAAAGTATGTAAGTTTGAAATGACTGCCAGCTATTTTGACAAGACAACTAGAAGAGTTATCACTTAATTAAATAGTAACGCGGAATAGGTATGTATATAAATATCAAAGCTCACTTTGGGATCTTTTTAGTTTGTTAAAATCAGTAGCTAGTTGTCAGTAAACAGGATGCTATTAAGGACTTGAATTAAAGAAAAAAACAGAGCTGCAGAGAAAAAAACAGAAATAATTACATGTATTCAGTGATAACAACCATGAGAATGAACATTACAGAACTAAGCCCTGGGATACACAAATATGTAAAACATGACAAATGAAGAAAAACAGTAATAAGTATGTAATGCAGACGTATATGGATAGGTATTTTTAATGTTTAAGGGCTACGAAGTGAGTGTGTGATGACCTAAAATTTAAGAAATTGGTAAGGGCAATTATCCCTTGGACCAAACATAGCTAATAGTTTAAGTAAAACACGGCCACAATATTGTGTCTTGATTCACCATAGTAAAAACAAGTCAAAATTTGGAAAGTTATTTTTTGGACATGTGGTTGGTGTGACAATTACTGACGTTTGTTCAAGTGTCAGTAGAAGGGTACAGTTTTAGCACAATGATAGAAATCTTTCAGGGATCTGGTAAATTTTCCCTCTGTCTTCAATTTCCTTTTTTTCTGAGAACTAAAATATCATTACTGGAAGCCAGTCCCAAATTGTGCCTTTTCCAAGTTATCAGATATTCAATCCAATACATGCCCAAATAATAGAGAATAGGAACAGGTCTGCATTGAGCACTCACAGTAGACAGGTCTCTGGACTTTCTCAGGAAGAGCTTTCTGCCATTGTGGGATGGATAGGGGTGGATAATATACAAAACAGACATCATAGATTGAAAGTATTGTGCTAAGTTGACACCTGAGATATTGGATGTTTTATAGTATTGGTTTTCATGAATCAGTTAATCAGATTCTTTACACAATATGATATTACTAGACTGTGGAATGCATGTTTATTGCATTTACTTTGTATAACATATTTTGAAATTTGGTATAAATCGTTCATCTTTTTTTTTTGATATGGATTACTCCTAGTTGTCAATAGTGAGGAAATACCCTGGAACTTTGTAACTTGAAGTCTTATGTTGCCATGTATCATATCCTATTTTCCTTTTACAGAGTTGGTAAAAAATTATATGTAATTTATTTTTTATTTTATTTCTTATCTATTACAGAATTTGAACTCAGAGCCTGGGCACTGCTTCTGATGACTTTTGCTCAAGGTTAGCTCTTTAAAACTTCGAGGCACGGAATCAATTTTAGTTTTCAATGATTAATTGGTGATAAGTGTCCCGCGGGGACTTTTCTCAACCTGGCTTTGAACTGTGATCCTCATATTCCAGCCTCCAGATTAGCAAATATTACAGGCATGAGCTACCTCCACCCGGTTATACGTAATTTAAACTGTAGTTTCTGAAGTGTTTCATCCTACATTGAATATTTTTTCTTACGAGCTTTCTAATAAATATGTAATCTATTCAATTTTGAAAAGTACTGTGTACCTCCCACTTATTTGTGGCATTTCTGAAATCCAAGTTTCTCTGTGTGTCAGGGTGGATACTTTTGCCTGTAATAAGTATGTTGAACACATAACATCTAGCTACTTATAGAACAAAGGATGTGAAGCTAGAGTAGCCAGATAAAGAACTTCCAGGACAATTCAATGGCAACTCATGTACTCTCTCTGTAGGTGAATAGGCAGCATAGAAAAGAAATTCTTATATTTGAAAGTGATTGAGTGTGTGTGCACATAGGTGTTCACTTATTTATCTGTTATTATAGTTTTAGATAAATTCACTAGTACAAAACAATATTTCATATATATATATATATATATATATATATATATATATATATATATATGCAATAACAGTTTCCAAAATCCAGGGAAACACCTCCATGGGCATCGCTTTCCTAGGTTGCTCTTTGGGTAATAAGAATGAAACTTGGAATTGTCCTGTGGTAGAGAAATTACTCAGAGATTCAAGCATTTTTCTTTTAATATGTTGCTTGTTCCTAACTCTAAAATTAGGAAGTCTGTTAATATATATGTTATATTATAGTATATTTAATATATTATATATAATGTATAATATATTGTTTATTATGAAATATATTTCATATAATACCTGAGATTATTATATATTTATGAGGAAAAATACAACAAACGTATCAGTCCATACTTTCCTAGCCATGATTAGCTGCAGTACAGTTAGGCACATTACATCTCAACAGGAAAATTCTACTGAAGTTCTGATCACCTTGAGCTATATAAGAATTCCTGTAAAAGAAGCCTCTCCTCGATTATGAGAAAAGATATGTTTGGAAGTTTAGTTTAGTTTTTTTGTTTTGTTTTGTTTTGTTTTTATGGCCATTCATGGGGCCTGAATTCTGGGCCTGGGCGCTGTCCCTCACCTCTTCAGCTCAAGGTTAGTGCTCTACCACTTGAGCCATAGCTCTACTTCTGGCTTTTTCAGCTTATGTGGTGCTGAGAAATAGAACCCAAGGCCTCATGCATGCCAGGCAAGCATTCTAATACTGAGCCACCAACCCAGCCCACATTTGCAAGTTTTTGAGAAGAGGAATTTGGCATTTGCTTTGCATCCTTGATTAGTCATGAATAGATATAATTTTGCTCCAAATTTTGTCTCCTTGTAGGTTCTGTAAACAGTTACACATCAGCCTCATTCCATCACATATCTTTAAGTCCTTCTTTTATTTCTTTTTATCATTATTGTTTTGTTGTTGTTGCATTTCTGATCATGAAGCTTGAACTCATGGCCTAGGCAGTGTCCCGGAGCTCAATGATAGTGCTCTACCACTTGAGCCATGTACCACTTCTGGCTTTTTCTGTCTGGACATGCTTTGAATCATAATACTCAGATGTCAGCCTGCAGGGTAGCTAGGATCACAGGTGTGAGCCACCAGTGCCAAACAAGTTCTTCTGTTTTAGATATTATTCTAAAAGCCTCCTATCCAATGTCACTCCTAAGATAGTAAATGGACCTATACCAATAGTTCCTTCACACTCTCATCTCCTGTTATGGCTATGGTGTATCTTTTGCAAATTATATTGAAACTACTTCACTGTTCTCTTCCTAATCCATGATTCTAGATGTGTTAGTAATAATTACTTAAATTTAGCAGCTATAAACCCTAAATCTCTCAATTATTAATTTCTTTAATTCTTTGAATATGATTATTTTTCAATACAAATATGAGCTTATACTCACCTACTTGAATTTAACCCTTGGCATGAGCAGTGCCTGAGCCTATTCTACCTCAAATGCAAGAGGTTGGCAAAAGAGTAGCCTATGGTATTCCTGCCTAAGAGTCAAGACAAGTAGTTGAGTGCCTAAAAGAAGCAATGCATTCCTGGCATGGGAAGGGGTGGGAGAGACAACAGCCTAGAGAGCAACCTGACAGTCACAACATTTAACAACTTCTCCTTTGGGGAAACTGATCTCCTGCAAAGTGGCAGTGAGATAACTCACCTAGTGAATTTTCATATATGAAGGAAGTTGTCATGTCTCACTACATAACTCACTTTTAGTCAAAGAGAGGGTCATTCTTTTGTGTCCTCCTTAGGCCCAGCCTCATTTTATCTCCATCTTAGACTTTGCCCAGACTCTATTCCTACCAGAAGGTCCCTGGTGAGGAGGAATGTATGATCTCTTGGCTTTTGATTAGCCCTATGGGAACTGAGGCCACTTTTAATTTTGATCCTGTTCATTTTGACAAGGCTGTGGTGGGTGGTGAGAAAGCTCATTCTCTGAATTGTACCCTATTACCAAATCTCTTCAGAGAAAGTCAAGGAATGACAGATTCTGCCTGAGGGAGTGAGTTTCTCCTTTTCCAAAGAGGTCAATTAATATCTGATTATGAGTCCCACATGGTGATCCTTCCCCAGATCCTCCGAACAGGAGTGGATGTTACCTCAGACACCAGGCCATCCTCATATTTCTTCAGCTCTTTCTCATGCAACTAAAGGCCACAGGAGTTGAGTTGACAATCAAGAAGAAGTGAGAGTAGCAGAATCATTGGCATGGGGAGGAATTAGAAACTCTGGGTGAAAAAAGGGCTCAGAATATCTAGGATCACACATCATTTGGGAATCACATCAAAAGATTAGGGAATAAAAGTAATAAATTGCTACCTAAATTAGTAACTCCACTGCTCTGACTACATTACAAGTGTTCTCTCAAAAGATAGCTGTCCTATTTTAATGAGGAAAAAGGAGCACATTCTTTCCTCACAAAGTTCTACTAAGTGTCTTCTTCCATAAACTAGGTTGTTCTTACCCTATACTTGTCGGTTACTTTCCTTTGCTGGATTCAATCAATGACACTTGAAAGTGTTATCATCTTCAGACATTTTGTTTTAATCCATTTGTTATAAAATAAAACAAATTTTGGGGAAAATATGTCTATGCTATATTTTCTTCCATGCCATATTTATTTGATGTTATTAAGTACTATTTTAATAGTTTCATTTTTAAAACTTGAGGAAAATGTTTTGTTACTGTTAGCACTAATTAGTTGCACCTTTTTTTGGTATTTTTCCATATCTGTATATTTGTTATTAAGCTTCTAACATTGTATTTTCCCCCTACTGTTGCCTTCTTAAAATTGCCTCAAATTATAAACTCTATATGATGATCTGTATGTGTTCATTGATATATTTAAATTTGTATATAATATGCACATTTTATATGATATTTTCATCCTATTGTAACTGCTCTGAAATCAATAAGGAAGTCCTTCATTAAAGAAAAATCACAATACCACAAAACTCATTGAAATTAGGATTAGGTATCTATCCAAAAATATTTAGCAATGATATAGTAGAAACATCCACTTCTCCTATACCAAAACATGTTTATAGCTATGAAAGGTGCATTTTCTTTATTCTCTCTTTATGGAACATCCAGGTTGATTACACAGTTTGGTTGCTATGAATATTGCTGCCATGAACATGTTTGTTCATATTGATTTATATTCTTTCAGTATGGATCCAATTTGCAATAATGGTCTTCAAGATATGTGTCTTTTTTGTATCGAGTAAACTTCCATCATGATCTCCATATGGGTTGCACTAGTTTACAATGCCACACCACCAAACACAGTTCCTGATTTATTTCAACCTCTCCAGGAGTTTGTTTATTTGTGTGGTGATAGCTATTCTGGTGTGTAAGATGGGATGGCAGTGACTTTCCTTTTTATTTTCCTATGTATTTCCTATGTGGATAAGAATCTCAAACATTTCATTTATTTACTAAACACATTGGTAGTTCATTATTGATCAATGTCTTTCTTTTTCTTTTGGTATTTGATCAATTTTTAAGCTTAATAATATTTGATTTTTCCCATTCCAAATACTCACTTTAGTAAAAAGATTTTTTTTTCATTACAGTGTTGTATTGCTTGGATATTTAGATTTTGTGAAGGCTAAGAGAATTTGATATTGTTCTCTCAGTCAAATTATAAGCATGTAAAAATGAAGTGAAGTTCTTTCTGCACATTTTCTCTGGTACAAATTTCTCTGATTTAAGAAATGTATATTTTATGTCATACTGGATGCCTAACTAAGTCTGTGTGTGTGTATGATTCAGTAAGAATTGCAGAATTCGCCACATAGATTTTGGAGCAAAGGTAACAGCTGGTAACAGGGCAATGATTCAGAACATAGCTGAGGCTGAAGCTGTGATCCCTTCTACCTGTGTTCAGCCCCCAATCTCTTGTAATACACCGCTCACGTCCCATGCAGCGGTTTCTTTTTCTATCCGAAATGTTTCTGGAGCTTCATGTTGTTCTTGCCTCCTAGTATGCCAACATGAGGGGAGTGAAAGCAAGCAAGGCAGATGTGGCAGAGGAATTTATTTTTAAAAATTGTGTAAATACCATACAGAGGGGTTACAATTACATGGGAAAGGTAATGAGTACATATCTTATCAAGCATTGTGTCGGCCTCCTTTGATTCCCCTTCCCTTCCCTTCCCAACTCCCCGCCCCCACCCAGCGGTCCCTCCTCAGACCCCCGTCCCGCCAAAGTTTTAAAGTTCGTTTTTCAACATAACATCTTGCACATCTCATTGCTGCAATGGATCCACCTGTATCCCAATTTAAATAATTTGTTTTTTTCACTTCTCCTGCACAAAGTATGCCAACATCAAATGCAGTGAACACAGGGGGCATACCATGGTGGAAGGACATACAAAGCAACAAAGAAATCATCTTATAAATATGATAGAAACAATCACAAGAAAGAAAAAAAAATTGAGTTCTTATCTTGGGGTTCATTTCGCCTAACATCAACTTATCTTACAGTTTTTGCTTGTCTCAGACACGTACTAATTATTGAAAATAAGAGAAACCATGGGACCTATGCTTCTTTGGGCCTGGCTTACTTCGTTTAAAATTTTTTTTGGTCGGTTTTGGGGTTTGAACTCTGGGCCTGGGCACTGCCCCTCAACTCTTCAGCTCAAGGCTAGCACTATCCCACTTGAGACACAGTGTCACTTCCAGCTTTTACAGTGTCACTTCCAGCTTATGTGGGGCTGTGGAATCGAACCTAGGGCCTCATGCATGCAAAGCAAGCACTCTACCACTGTGCCACCTTCTCAGCCCTGGCATAGGGTTTTTATCTGAAGATCCATCACACTTGGGAGCTTCTGGCTGAAAACACCAGAAAGACAAAAGTGAAGAAACACTTAAGAGAAAATGTAAAACAGAATGCCACAATGTTTAACCCTAAAACCAGTTTCTAGGATAAGGAGACTCAAGAACTGGTGTCACCTGAGGAGAAAGAGGAAATATTCAGGAAGAATGAGAAGGAAATATTCAGGAAGAATGGGAGGGAATAGAGAGAAAGAGACCTAGACTACCTAGAGCTGGGACCTCAATGTGAGCTTAATTTTAATATGGGAAACCAGACCCAAGGACGCAATACCTTACAATTTTGATTACTCTCTCTCATGCTACAAAGCCTATTCCAGATCTACTTCCACTCAGCATGGTGTCCATTCTGGGATCCAGACTGATTGCTGGAGGTTCCCAGGGGATGCAAAGAGTGAAAACCAAAGGGCTAAAGCTCAGAAAAAACACATGCCATCACTTCTCACATGTCATTTGTCAAAGTAAGTTCTACAACCAAGCCTGGAATCAATGGGGATGGGAGTAGATATTGAGAGCATTATAATAGTATCTACTATTATTATCATATAATAATCTAACATCTATTGTTTCATCAAAGGGAGAGAGATAGCATTTCTCCCTTTTTAGGAGTATGGGACAGGCCATTCTATAGAATGTTCTTCAATTGGGGGCTCTCTTCCGCGGACCGGCTCTGTCAGGAGGATGGAGGATACCTAGGGGAGGAACCTGGAATAGGGGGGGAGATGGCAAACAGACAACTCACACACATTAGGAGTGGATGCTGAGTGCGATTTAATGAAGAGGACAACAAACTTTTATAGCAAAAGTCTCCATAAGAAAGGACAAAAGGTTACACAATCTTGCTCCAGGGCTTCATTCTTGGGTGGTCACCAGCTGGTCGCCTGAAAGGCACTTGTTTCCAGCTTATCTCTAAGAAATATAATGGGTTTCGATGTTTGTCACCATCTAACCATTACCTTATTTCTATAGAGGCCTAGATCTAGCAAATCTCTTAGTAAATAAAAGAGAGTAACAGGAAGATTTTCTCCTAAGTAGATATCTCAGCAATTGCCATACATTCTTTCTGTTCTAGCCGCGCCTACAGCTTTTTGTAAATCTCTTACAGATAGTTCCTTCTGCTGAAGTGACTTCATGAAACCCCCAATACTTTTATATTTACTTATGACTTGTCTACTCGCCTCCATAAGAGGGGTTTCAGGGTAGCACTTAACTCTGGTGAGTTAGTCATATTTTTAAGACACTCATCAGATGTTGGAGTCGTCAACACTCTTAAGAAAGAGCTTTGAATAAAGGAACGTTGAGCATGAGTAAGTACAATGAGCAGCAGAAACAGTAAAAGATTAATAAGCACTCTTATATAGTGAAGAAAAGAAAAGAAAAGGAGAAACACATCTTTCCCAGGGGTTTGCCAGCCTTTCCAGGAGTAGGCCTCTTTGAAGCTCTATTCTCCGAGGTAGACTTTGGTGAAGTCCCAATACTCAGAGATAGGTCTCTGTAAAGCCCCATTCTCTGAGATAGACTTCAGTGAAGTCCCAATACTCAGAGATGGGTCTTTGAAGCCCCATTCTCAGGTCTGAAAGCTGGTTTCCCATGCTAAGCAGACTCCACTGGAGTAGGCGTGGCAGCTCTCTGAATCTTTTCTCCCAAGATTGTGGCTATGAAGTTTCGGAAAGGAGAATTACAATGGAAAAGTGAGTTCTCAAGCTGGGTACTGATGGCTGACACCTATATTCCGAGCCTGAGATCTGAGGATTATGATTTGAAGTCAGTCTGGGCAGGAAAATCCATGAGACTAATCTCCAATTAAACAAAAAGAGCCAGAATTGGATTTGTGGCTCAAATGTTAGAGCATTAGCTATGAGTGGGTGTGGGGGGACAGAATCTTGGTCCTGAATTTAAACCCAGGATTGGGGGATGAGAGGAAATGTGTTCTCAGTGCATGAAATCAAGGGTGTATGGTCAACATCACTATTGATGTTAACTTTGTGGTAGAGTTGATCAGTTTTATTCTGGAAATGATTTGTTCCACTCTTCTCTGTCCTGTATTCTTTAAAAGAAATAGCTTTGAGCAATCTATACCTAAGATGTGTGGATTGCACTGAAGCACTGGTTTCATTTTTTTCTACTTACAAAATGATACATAAGTAGTGTACAAAGGAGTTTTAATTTAATATGTCGGTTTGTGAGTACATCTTGATCGATGTCATCAATTTGATCATTCTTCTCTTCTCTTTTTTGATCTTGTCTTCTCTATCTCACCCCCTCCATTTACGTGGTCACATTTTCACACATGTACATTGAAAATTATGACTGTATTCTCCCACTGAACCAGTTTGGCAAAGAAATTTCTTCATTGTACAGGTAAAGAAGATGAAGAGGACTACAAGCCCAAGACAGCATAGCTATTTCTTTGCATCGAGATTATTTGACTTACAAAATCTTCACCAAAAGAAGCATTATAAAAAAGAACATGGCCAGGAACTAGAAGCATCTATTTTTGTGTGTGTGCTGGTTTTGGCGCCTGAGTGGTGTCCCTGAGCTGCTTTGCTAAAGGTTAGTTCTCTACCACTTGAGCCACAGTACCACTTCCAGCATTATGGTAGTCAATTGGAGGTAGGAATCTCATGGACTTTCTATCTTGGGCTCATTTTAAACCACAATCTTCAGACCTCAGTCTCCTGAGTAGCTATGATTGCTGGTGTGAGCGACTGGCAGCTAGCAAAACATCTATTAGTTGTCCCAATTAAACATGTGGAGCAATAGGTCATTTGATACTGGTGACACTCAGATAATGATTCCTCTATTTGTTCCTTTCTGGTGTTATTACTAGTGTGATAATGCTTGCTCAGGTTTATATCATTGTGCAATCATTGCTCCATTTTGTTCAGTAAACAGCTTTTCAGGACAGGAGAACTGTGAGAGGAGAATATGGGATGAAAATTTTATCTGTACTTCTTGTGGCCTGTCAAAAGCTTCTCAGAATGTTTGCAAGCAGAAATAAGAGTCCACTTCGGCCGAATAAAATGAAAGAGACACACCTGACACAGAAGCAGTGCCACAGAAGGACAAACGGGAATACTCATCCAGGCTCAGAGAGAAGCATCAGTATGAGTTGTTCAGGTGCATGAAAATTTGTGAAGATTGTCTTTCTAACCATAGAGAGATCATTCAATGCTGGCATTTACAATATGTTCCAGGACTCATATCTGTTTAGGTCTGTTTCCTCTGAATCATCTTTGATAAAGACAGAAATGAGAATGTAACAATGGAACCTAATTATGTTTTCTGAATGAGATTTCATCTCTTTCACAAATCAAGTAAGGGTTGTAATGAATGACTTTGATTTCCTGAGAGAAATTCATGTTTGATTCCTTGTTTCTATTAAGCTTATCAACTGAATAACTTTACATTTGTAAGCTGTTATTATAACAAATATGAAATATTTTTTTTATTTTTATAGGAGAAACCCAGTTTCCTTTTCAATAGAAAATATTTATCTGGCTTCCAACCAAAATCTTTACATCTCAGCCTCCAGAGTACGTAGGATTGCAGGCATCAGTCACCTCTCCTACCTGAGACAAATATTTTTGGTATGGAAAATCACTATGATATAGAACATGAGGAATGAAGAATTTAGACTAACAAGGAATATTTTGAAAACATTAACAAAACTGAAGTTATCACAAACTTGCCTGCTTCAGTGAGGAGAAAAATGAGAAAGAAGTTACAGAGGCAGAGAATTGGAGACTAAAGAGAAGTGAGTGAATAGTTCTTTGTTAGAAGAGCTACTGAAGATTTCTTTTTAAGAAAATTCAGCTTGATATAGTGGTACATGTCAATAATTCTAACTACTGATGAGCTAGACTCTGGAAGGTATAGGAGGTTTGCAGTTGGTATGGTAAAAGTATAATACTGAGACTTCAATATTTAAAACACACTGGTGACACATGGTGATAAGAGAGGCAGAATTAGGAGGGTCATGGTTTGAGGCCAGCCTAGGCAGTTAATAAGAAACTATCTGAAAATCAATCTAAAGCTAAACAAAGTGCTAGGTGTATGGATCAAGAACAATTATCCAGCAAGTTTGAGGCCCTGAGTTCAATCCCTTCTCCTGAGAAAAAAAGACAAGAAAAAGGAACAAAGATTATAATACAATTTTCAAGATATTTCCTTTGCAACTTTCTGCTATAATTTCTTTCTTCAATTGCCTTAAAATGTTTACAAAGTCACTTACACAAATGACTACCATCATTTGGGGAAATCACAAGGAAATCTTTGCAACCAGCTTTGTAACAGAGCAATTTTGTCAAGAAGATTTCAATGAGCTGAAAATGAGATAATGGGCTCACGAAATTGCACTTTATAGCTATGTGTCAGAATGTGAGGAGCTCATAAAGAGGATTTATTTCTTAAGAGAAGACGAGGATTAAGTTGATTTATCAACTTGAAAAATTACGGTAAATTCTGTTGCTATTTGGGATACAATTTCAAGCAAGGTGTTAAACCAATAAAATTATGGTTGAGATTTTTATAAAAGCTGTAAGATAATTTTTTCATTGATTTTTATAGAAGCTATTCAACAATTGTTGGATAAATCACAATAATGCAAAAATGTGTTCTGTGTCATCTGATGGTATTACCTATCTCATCATCTAGGGTTGGAAGAATGTTATCTTCATTTTAAAAATGCAGAAATGGAGGCATGAGGAGAGTTGGTGTGTTTCTGAAGGCTGATGTGTAAATGACAATTGAGATTGAGCAGAACCAGAATCCATGGCTCAGATTCAATTCATGATTTGGAAACCCCGTGACTATACTAATATCTAAAACTCTTGTGCTAGCTGGGTGACATTTTACATGTTTCTTAGAGTAGTCATCTGTTTTTGAGAATTAAAGAATGTACCTTGGGAAGGTGGTTCAGTGGTAGAGCACTTGACTTACATGCCTGAGGCCCTGGGTTCGATTCCTCAGCACCAAATAAGCAAAAAGAAAAAAAGCTGGAAGTGGCATGTGGCTCAAGTGGTAGAGCACTAGCCTTGAGCTGAAGAGCTGAGGGACAGCTCCCAATCCGAGTTCAGGCCCCACAAATGGACCCCCCCAAAAAAAAAGAATATACGTTTTGTGTAGTATTATGCACAGAACATGAAACAAGAATTCCCTGAATTCTGAAGTTCTTTATGTATTTCCCTTTAAATTATTATTTTTAAGACTCAAGATAGTGAAATTATTAACATTCTTTACATTCCAGAAAGCATTATTTGAACCCATTTGGAAGAATTTCTACAATAGTATTGTAATGTATGGGTTTTTGATGTGCTTATTTGCCTTCTCTCTGTATCTGCTTAATTGGGTTATTTATTGTATGATTCATGTATTAAGAGTTCTTTATATATTATGAATAAAAGCTATTTGACAAGAATTTTATATTTTGCTTCATTATATTAGCAAAAATGTCTGCTTTGTGTTTGAATAGACTACGGTTTTATCTGAGGATGTGCAGGACAAGAATTAAGTCACATAAAGAAGAACGAAAGAGAGGAAAAGGTGAAAAGGATAAGAAAGGAAGAAAAAAGATCAGAAGTTCAGTATAGCTAAACAAAAAAAACAAAAAGATAATTTAGAAAGAAAAAAAAGAGAAAGAAAACAAAAAAAGAAAGAAAAACGCACTCACATATCCCTAAAATAAAAATTATAAGAGGAAAAAAAGTTACTGGAAAACAATTTTTTTTCAAAAAAGGCAAAAATTAAAGATTAAAAAAAGTTTTAGAAAAGAGAAAAAAAAATTTTTTATATAAGGTACCAAAAAAAAAAAAGAAGAAGAAAAAACTTCTTTGATTTTTTTGGGAGGGGTGGGAAAAATCCTGTATCTCCCTTGTGCCCGTAACCAGCCTCTTGTTGGAGTCTCTGGTCTGCTTGTGGTTCTGCTGCTTGGTTGGTTTCTTAAGTCAGTTTGTTCGAACAGGCAGAAAAATGCTCTGCTTTACCCAGGATTTTGTGATCCTCCTCCCAGGCTAGTTCAATGGGAGGCAGATCTACTTTGAGTATCACCAAAGAGGGGGATGCAGTGATGAGGCTAGGTTCTGGGTAGAGTTGAGGCCTTTGAACAAACAGTGGCTGTTCCCGGGGGCTAGTTTGTGAAACACTCACAGAGCCCAGCCTGGAGCCATTCTCAGGGTTTCTGTTTACTGAATTTCAATTGATTGTCCTGGCTGCTAGAGGGAGGGTCAGCCTCTGGCTCTGATTACCCAGTGAAGAAAGCCACTCCTTGGGCTGGCGCAGGAGCTGGGTGACTTTTCCCTGGGTGGAGGTTAGTCTGGCAGGTCACGCCGCCATTAAGTTCTTGTGACCTGCTAAATGACTCGTTTTATTCCAAGGCTTGAGTTGGAGCTAGCAGCTCCACCGAGCTTTGTCGGTATCCAAGATGGAGATCTCCAGTACTGGGGGGTGGCCTTCCCTCCTCTGCTCCCTGAGAAGGAGTGAGAACGTTAGGCTTCTACTCATGCCAGTCTAGGTTCCTGAGGCGTCTCTGGTCTGTGAACTGAAGGATGAAGATGTCTGTTCCTTGTCGGTTCTTGCTGGTGTTGAGTAGAATCCGCTCGCCTGCTGCTTCTGGCTCCTTCGTCCTGGACTCTCTGTGGTTCAGGTATGGTGCCTGCGATCGCTGCTGCCACCGCTGCTGCTGATGCAGCGGCAGCTGGCAAGAGCTCAGATGTGTCTCCTTGCCTGGATTTTCCCTCTCTGGCCTGACTGTCTGTCCTGTGATGACATACTTGGTGTGATCTCTGGCTTAGGACTGTTCACTGGAACTCTAAACCTGCTTTCTATGCGAGAGCTTGTTTAGACTCCAGCCTCTCCTCTGCCATCTTCCCGGAACCCCTATGTGTTTGAATAAAAATGGATGACATCTTTGCCTGATTTCAGAGCAACTGAGAATACTTTCATTCTAATGCAGTACTCTTTATCAGATCAAGAAACTTCCCATATAATAATTTTGACAAATTTTTACCATTCTGCTAGTTTGAAAAGATAAGATTTATTTTAGAGTTACAGCAGGGAATTCCCCTGTGACCAGTCTCCTCTACAGGCATGGAACCCCTCTTTGCAAATTGCTGATCATAATGGAAGCAAATTTTTGTTTGTTAGCAATGTCAATTTTTTGACCTATATACTCAGGATGTTTTCCCAGGAAACAAATCCACACGTAGAAATTAGATCATCACAGCTGTTTGAAATGGCATTAGCAATATATATTTGTATTATTGATGTGCCATATCGCTATATAAAACAGTTTGTCACATAACAGTTTGTGAAAGAACAAACAAATGAATAACCTAGAATCTGGTATGGCAGTAACCTCTAGATGATTTTCTCATATTTTCAGACTTTTCATAAACATAAATAATAGAAGCCAAATGAGGTGATTTATACCTATAATCCTAGCTACTCTGAAAATAGAAACGTGGATAGTCGCAGTTCAAGGTCAAACTGGAAAACATACAAGAGACCTCCATCTCAATCAATAAAATCTGGATGTGCCAATGTGTGGATATCATCCTACCTATTACTGGACATTCACCTAGGAAGTTCAGTATCTAGGTAGCCTAGGAATAAACAAATGCAAGATTCTATATCAAAAACAATCAAAGCAAAAATTACTGGATGTGGCATGATTCAAGTGGTAAGGTGCCTGCCTGGCAAATGCAAGGCTCTGAATTTGAACCCAAGTACTTACCAAAAAATATTAAAAGTAAACATTATGAATTCTCTAAATAATGTATCTGTAAATATTGTATATTCATATAGACTTGATAAAATTATATTGTGGTTAATATGTCACAAAATAAAGTAACTGAAGTCTCCATAAGGTACTTGTGAAATATTAATGTCGTATTTGTGATGTATAATAGAAATACTTAAATAAATTGGAAAAAGCTTTCAAGGGAATTATGTGTGTTCTTACACATCATAAAGATCCATACTAACCTCAATATAATTTAATGATATCTAGAAAACAGAAGTCAATATTGAATGTTTACATTAAAAACAAGTTTGCTCCCAACTTGAGATGAAATATACCTTGCTAATTAGGAGGCAGAGATTTAGAAGACTGATATAATGGACAGTTTTGACAAAAAAAAATTCATAAAAAACTACAAAAACAAAGAAAGCTAGATATAGTGTAATTTTCCTGTTATCTCACGATGTGGAAGCCATAGGTAAGAGATCATTGCTCAAGGGAGGCTTCGCCTGAGAAATAATCTAAAGTGGTTAGAGTCTTAGCAATTTCAAGCACCAGTAGTGCCAAAGGAAAAAGAAAAGAAGAAAACAGAAAATGAAAGGAATGGATAAAAAGAAAATATTTTCTCTTCATTCTTGATTTCATTTCATTGGATACAAGAATTGACAATATTTTGTTTACTGTTTCAGGATTCAGGCCTCTCTAATATAAAAGCATTTATTTCAAGTAAATATTGTATTATTACTATTTATTAACATTATTAGACCTTTAGGTTTGGAGATTGAAATCATGGCTTTGTATATATTAGTCTCATTCTACAACTTAGCTGTACCCAAGCTCTCTTGTATAGTTTTGAAAATTGTTTATGAATTCTTCAATAGTTAGCTATTATACTTTTCATCTTATATTTTCTCTCCCACCTTTCCCACTATGTATTTTATTTTATGTGTTGAAAACTCAATTTTATCTTCTAAACTTAGAAATTTGCTTTTGAGTTTACAGAGAAGTCAGTTATTTGTGACATCTTTTAAAATTATATATAGATGTAAGTATTTCATATATATGATTGATTCTTAGAGTTCATTGCAATAAGCAACATTTATCTGTTCATATGTACATAGCTATTGAGCCATTGCGATCCTCTCCTAAGAATAGCTTCCCTTGTTCTTGCCATGTGAATGCTTAGAGTGCTGTTAATCATATACAAGTTTAATTATTTGTCTTTTACTATCTATTGGATTAACTTGTAGATTTATGGGCATATCTAGTTATTAGAAATGAGGAAAACCATGCAGCATATACTTAATTGGATCTGGTTTATTTCACTTAATAGCATTTTTCCCCCAGTCTTTCCATTTCTTCAGAATGCGGTAATACCATTCTTTCCCATGGAAGCACAGAATTCCATCAATGCAACAGAATTCAAGATCCAGAAATGAATCCACTCCTATAGGCACATAATCTTTAATAAGGAAGACAGAAACACAGGATGGAAGAAAAACAGCCTCTTCAAAAAATTGGTTTAACTGGCTGTACACAGAAAACTGAAATTAGATCATTTTATATCCTCCTGCACCAGAATCAATTCCAAATGGATTGAAGAGCTCAATGTAAGTCCAGATGCCTTAGGAATCTTACAGGAAGAGTTAGGGGAAACATGAGGGCTCCTTGGAATAGGTCAAAATTTCCAAAGTAAGTCTGGATAAATGGGATTACATCAAACCAAATCAATCATTTGTCAGACTCAAAAGCCATGAAAAAAAAGAGATAGTGTAGCACAGGTTTATTAGGTAGCAAACCTACAGATAAGAGCCTCAGCCAATGGTAAACTCTTTGTCCCTTTTCTAACTAGGTTATTTATAGTGGGTTTACATGAATATAAGTGTTTTCTGATGGGGATTAGTCAGAAAACAACTAATGCTAAGACAGAGATAGTATGTGAAATGAGTTGTAGCTGGAGAAAGGGAGGCATTAAAGCAGGAGTGTCTAGTTCAAAGACTTGGCTTAGTGCCAGCTAAGTAAGGTATAGCTGCACAAGGGAAGAGGGGTAAAACAGGAGTGGTTATAAACAAAAGCACTGGTCTGAAGCCTCAAAATAAGGACCTCAGTCTGTGTGGACCAAACAGTCTCTAACAATAAGTTTTATTTAAATTAACAAGCACGATTTTAAACTTTGCAGAGTGGGATGGTACATAGTCACAGGCAATTTCTCCTATGTCAGGTAATCCAGTCTACTCTTTCACATGTTACCCAGTAGCCAGGTTTCAACGCAAATGACTACAATGAAATTGTACAAATGAGGCTGTGACTTTTCCCTCTCATGAATCAAAATTATGTCAAATGATTTCTGTCTTCCAGATGTTTACACATTTCTCAGGATCTTTTTTTACTATTTTGTCTTCATTATTGATAATCATAGTACATTTTGTTGTCGTTGTGTGTAGATGTCATTTTTAGGGCTTGAACTAGATGTTTAATGGTCTCCATTGTATTTTTTGCTCATGGCTGATGACACTCTATCCTTGAGTCACATGCTCACCTTATGTTTCTTGCTGGATAATTGGAGATAAGTTTTCACATTTTATCTGTTTGGAATGACATTGAACTAAAATATTCAGGTCTCAGCCTCCTGAGTTCTAGGATTATACACATAAATGGCTAACACCAATTTTGCTTTACTCTTATTTTAATTATGTGGTAGAGGAAAATGGAAGTATACTTGTGTTAAGTGTGCAATTTTCAAATACAAGTTTGAATCAACTTGATATAACTGTTATTAATTTTAAAGTTAAATCAATGAGTGTCACACATTACCACAGAAATATAATTGAAAACAAAAGGCATAATTGTTTTCTTAAATCAATCAATGAAACCATAAATTACTTTCACTTTACAAATCATGTTTTATTTAACTTAAATTAGCAGACTTCTTTGAGTAAAAGTAAATATATTAATTGTATACCACAAGAAACAAAGTTATTATAGTTAAGAATAAATATTTCATCACACCCAGAAGATACGTTATAGTATATTCTCACTAAAAAGAAACGTTACATGCAGAAATTAATGGATATGATGGAGCTCATCATTACACAATATATAAATAAATGGGATTACCACTCAATACTTTAGAAATATGTAAAAAATAATTATGTATCTTGGAGCCAGTAGCTCATGCTTGTAAAGCTAGCTACTAAGGAGGCTGAAAGCTTAGAATCATGGTTCAAAGCCAGCCTAGGCAGGAAAGTCGACGACCCTCTTATCTCCAATGAGCCACCAAAAAACTGACAGTGGCTCAAGGGTTAGAGCACTAGTCTTGAGCTAAAGAGCTGAGGGACAGTGTCCAGGCCCAGATTTCAAGCCCCACAACTGACTAAAAATAAACAATTAAAATAAATATTTTGACATAAATGTTAAAATATCTATTCTAAAATTTTTAAATCCTCACTAGATATGCTAGTTTATATAAATATAGAGAAGTTTTTTTCTGGATTTAGTTGTCATTGAATTTTGTAAATCACATATTTGTCACTCAATTCATATTTGTATGTTTATATACTTATATACCCTAAGTATAATTAAATGATATGTGATAGGCAGTGCTGTTTTAGGAATTTCACTTGGCTTTTTAACATTAACCCTTCTACCCTAAAATCTATATACCCTCCAACCTTATCAGAGATTTCATCTCATTGGAGCAAAAAAGTATAAGCTATAATCATTGTTTGGAACAACTGTAACATTTTACATGAATTTCACTTAGTTTAAGATCCAAAACATTCAAGTCATCTTAACCATGCCAATAATAGCAAAATGTCTTCTGAGCTTTTCAGTCTCTTAAGAGATGAAAATCTTTAATTATACATCTATTTTTTTCTGCCTAACATCTTATATCTTAGGAAGATCTTTTTGGGTAACCCTCTTTTCCTGACTAGAAGACCGCAACAAAGGCAATATGGAAAATACTTGAAAACAATTAAAAAAGCAATCACAGATACTCCTCTAATCACCAGTTTCAATGAGAATATACATTAAAGTAACAGTTTTTTGTTGCATTTAAAGAGCAATAATTAAACTTTAATTAGCAATGAAGAAGATAACAGAAAACTGTGTTTGAAGACATCTTGACTTTGAACAATTCAATATAAGCATAATAGATTTATCTTGTTTTTCTATGGAGTTGCCAAAATAATAGAGACCAACACCCAAAGGCAGGAAAACACCTAAGCCAAAGCAGTAAACTTTTGTCTATAAAATAATCGTGAGGGTGTGACTCTTCCAAAGTCAGGCTTGCAAAGAGGAAAGTGTATTTGCTTTGGAGGGAACAATAAAAAATATAAAAATCCTTTATTAATGTTTTACATATCTTGACTAGAACTTCTCATGTTGGAGAAGAGGAAAGGTATGAAAAATTTCAAGATTGTTTGACTATTCCCGAAGATCATTCTTATTTATCAGCTCTAGCCTGGGTTACGCTTAGTATCATGCTTGTTTAAATTTAGAAGCATTATTTATTTCTGGATTATAAGCCGCAAAGCCTTGAGTATTAATAAAGGTCATTTCCTTAGAGGTGAAAGTTGCTGTGTAAACAAACCTAAAATATCAAAGACAGCATAGTGGAAACTATTTTCTAGCCATATGACAATCTGTGGTGTAGATTTTGTTTCGTATTGTTCCAGGGGACTCATTTTTGTTATCTTCTTTTTCACCATCTAGTGTTCCTATAATATTCTATACCATTCTCTGATTACTATAATTTTACTGGATTCTCTAATTTCTCAGTTTCTGTTTTACCTTTTTTAATTACTTTAGAAACTCTAACTCAACATGACATAAATTATCTTTATAATATTAGCAAACAGATTTCATTTCCATATTCTTACCCTAGCCTTCTACATAATTTTGGTACTTAGTGATCCCCAAATGTGAAAATAAAGATAGGGAGCTTCTTATTTAGATATTATTTAGCATTTCAAGACTTCATTAATTCAAGGCCCTTAGTAGTATGTACCTCATACATGTATACTAAGCTGGTGGCAACTTTTTCTTATTCTCAGAAACTAGGAAATATGGTGTCCCTGTAGTTTCATTAGGGAAAGGATGTAGTTGAATTAATTTACTAAACCAAATCTGCTGTAAAGTATTTCTACAAGTTATTTGGCTTAAATAGTTCGTATTTACCGTTTTACAGTTCTAAAGGACAGAAATCTAAAAGAAGTCTCACTAGATTAAAATAGAGACACCCACAGAGCTAAAATATTTTTCAAATGATTCTAGTGGAAAAGACATTTATCTCCTGTTCTGCTTCCCAGAAATTCAGAATCTGGGTTGTTATTTTTTCCTTTATCTTCTAATGTAGGATCTTTACATCTTTCTGATGGTTCTTACCTAATCATGTCCCTTTTGAACTACACCTGGGACTTTTAACTACCTTTGAGTATACTTCCCCCATATGATAATTATTCAAATTTGTTCTCCTTGGGTAATGAGAGGTTATTATTTTACAAACATATATATAATGCAAATCTACATTTGAAGGATTAGGTATGTGGGAAAGACAGATATTCTGTGAAGGTATTTTGCTATGTACAATGAGTGTGTAGCATTCTTTCTATTATAACCTGTTATCCTTTCATTAACCTGAATAAGATATTTCTTCAATGAAATATAACTAGAAAAAATTTAGTCCCTGAAAGCAATTAATCCTGATTAAAACATTGTCATGTACTAGAAATCATAAATGCCTGAAGCAGTTCTGGCACTATCACATTTTATATATTCTGCATACAATCTTCTCTTTTCAAGAGCATTTGATTGTTATTATTTTGGAATTATGGTTAATATTTATTTGACTGCTATTTTTAAAGAATGCATTACCCAATGCTGGTTCTCTATTTCTAACTTTTTTGGGTCTAATCTATTTTTGAAAGAAAGGCAGCCATTTGAATTACATGAACTGCTTATTGAAGTTGAATCAGCATGGAGAGGAAAGGAAGAAAATTGATGACTTTGTGGGTATATCACATTAAAAATGTATCTGCAAGCTATTTATCTTAAAATCGTCTATTTTTCATTATATAAGATTCTGATATAATTTAGTCTCCCAACTCACACATTGTTAATGCAGTCTTATTTCATGCCTCCCAAAAACAAACACCAAATTACTATTTATTTTTAAATTATCATTTATTTAAAAATATATTTTTAAAAAATTAGTCGAGGGAAATGGTTTATTAGATATTTAGAGTCATGTTCAGACTCTAAGGTGAAAGCCAGAGAGGGGAAAAAAATCCTGATTTTATTCTTCCTTGAGCCACTCTGATTTATTTCATCTGTTTCTGAAAGAATGAAATTCTTGATTTGAAGCCTTTTGCTTGATATCCACAATGAGTCATTCTTCCATTATTAATAGAATTTGGAGAAAGGATGAGAATTCACACTAGAAATAGGAGAAGAGGGAAAGAGAAGAAGAAATCTAGATATTATATTCTTCCTCATCACAATCACAAGGTCTGGATAATGATAATGGATATTAGATACAATGCTCTAGAGTGATTAAACACATCTATAGAAAAGATAACCCTACAAGTGATCACATGGAGAATGCTTATTTATAAAATATTATAATAATTTCCTACAGAAAATGTTATCTATTTGTTAAGTTCTTGGTTAGGATTTGTTTAGTTCTGGTGTGCTATAGTCAACTATCATAATGGTATACAAGGATGGTAAGAAACTAACATCTTAATATCACATTCTAATATTAGCTTAATTCTGCCTGTGTTATATGTATGAGGCTGTATTTGAGTTTTGCTTCAATTTCACATGCTATATTCTTCCAGTATATAAATTGAAGGAAGACTCCCTCTGAAATATGCTATTTTTATGGCTAAGGGAAAACAAGTCAGCTTTTAGACACAGACAATGAGATAGAAATCTTCCCCTAGAAATAATCTTTCTCCAATTCTGGTTCACTTTTGTAAGCTGAAATAACTCACATAACCCATTTTTACATTGCAGGTAGAGGTAAATCTCACCTACAGAAGCTGATGCAAGACATAGAGTATTATACCAAGATATGCAACACTTGAGATAAAGAGAAAAAAAAGAGAACTCTAATACAATCAATCATACTTGTGCTCACATGTCTCTGCAGGAAGGAAGGTATTATGTACCTTTGTTTCTAAAACTACTGAGATCTTCAAATCATGTCTTTTATGCTTGGATGTTACAGGAATTAGAGAACATTTTGATACTGAGACAGCATAAAATCTTGAAGAAAGTTGGACTAATCATTTCAATACTACCTTTTGTTCTCCAAGAAAATAAACCATTTTAAAGACAATACTTTATAATTTCTTACCTAATATCTTTTATTTTCCAGAAATGGATTTTGTTAATATATGTGACTAGCCAACAGAATAAATATCTTCATTTATATGCATCTTGTGCAGACAGCAAGTCAATTAGATGTAAGTGTGAGTTCATCAGTAGCACTTTTTCAAACTGCAAAACTTCGTTTAAATAGAGATACAGGTGGACCCATTGCAACAATGAGATGTACAAGACGTTATGTCGAAAAATGAACTTTACAACTTTGGTGGGGGAGGGTGGGGGGAGGATTGGGTGGGGGGACAGGGGGAGGATGGGAAGAGATGGGAAGGGGAATCAAAAGAGGAGGCTACAATGCTTGCTAAGAAATGTACTCATTATTTTGCCCATGTAATTGTAACCCCTCTGTACAGTATTTTCACAATAAAAAATAATATAAAGAAGAAAAATAAATAAATAAAACTGCAAAAAATTTGGACAAGGAGATAATACATATATTTTTTCCATCATCAACTACCAAATCCTCCTTCTTCCTTCCTAAGAAACACACCCAATTAATAAAAAGTCATAGATATTTTGCTCTTGATCTTGAAAATGAAAGCAGAATGTTATGGATGTCTGAGATGATAGTTAATAGTGTTTTACATAGTAATGTCACATGCAACAAGCCTATGAATCCTGCAGGTCTTAACACTACTTCCTTAGTGATGTAATAGGAATGTCAGCTTTACTGGATGTAGTATTGTTTCCACTTCCTTTCCTACCACCGGACCTAAATTATAATACATATTATGGGTGTGTTCTCTTCTTTTTCTGATAAGATTTGCTAAGAGTCTGTCAATCACTTTGATTTTTTCAAAGAATCAACTCTTTGTTGTGTTGATTCTTTCTGTGTTTTTTTTTATTCTAATTCATTTAATTCTGATTTAATTTTAATTATTTGTTTTCGTCTACTGCATTGGGGTTTATTTTACTGCTCTTTTGCAAGGAGGCCCAGATGTCTCATTAAATTTTTGGTTTCAGATCTCTCCAATTTGTTGATGTAAGAACTGAGAGCTATAAACTTGCTTCTGAGTACTGCCATTGCTGTTTCACAGAGGAGCTGGTAGTTTGTATGCTCATTTTTGTTGAATAACATGAACACTTGAATTTCCTTTCTAATCTCTTCCATGAACCAGTCGTGATTCAGCAGTGTGTTGTTCCTGGTCCTTGCGTTGTTACAGGACACTCTTTGGTGGTTTTTAGTGTTGAGTTCTAATTTTATTCCCTTGTGTTCTGAGAGAAAGCAAGGTATAAATTCAATGTATCTGAATTTGGACAAGTTTGCTTTGTGGACTAAAATGTGGTCTATTTTGGAAAATGTTCGATGTGCTGCTGGAAAACCATGTATTCTGATGCTGCTGGTTGAAATATTCGGTATGTGTCTGTTAAATCTAATTTACCTATGCAGTTGTTTAGGTCCGCACTTTCTCTTTTTAGTTTTTGCCGAGTTGATCTATCTAGTGGGGAAAGTGGTGTGCTAACGTCCCCAACAATTAATGTCCTTGAATCTATTTGGGATTTGAGGGAAAGTAGTGTTTCTTGGATAAATTTGGGTGCTCCGTTGTTTGGCGAAAAGATATTTAGAATTGTAATATCCTCCAGAAGGAGATATCCCTTAATTAGTGTGTAGTGACCTTCTTTATCTCTTCTCACTAGTTTTAATTTGAAGTGTATTTTATCTGATATTAGTATTGCAACTCCCACTTGATAATGGGGGCCGTTTGCTTGGTAGATTTTGTTCCAGACTATCATATTGAAAATGTTTTTCTTTTTATGAGCAAGACGTGAATCCTGAAGGCAGCAGATGAAGGATCTTGCTTTTTAATTGAACTAGACAGTCTATGTAGCTTAATTGGAGAGTTAAGTTCATCAATGTTGAGAGATAGGACTGAGAGATATTAGGGAGTTCCTGCCATTTTATCCACCTTCTTGGGGGCTGAGGCAACTGAGTTCTTCCTATGTTTCTTGGATTCTCAGTTTGGGTTTAGTTTCTTGGCCTTTATTGTGGTCTTGTTGGTTTTCTATGTGTAGGACATCTTTAAGAATCTTTTGTAAGGCTGGTTTGGTGGAGATAAATTGTTTAAATTTTTCATTGCTATGGAAGGACTTTCTTTGACCTTGGGTTATGAATGAGAGTTTAGCTGGGTATAGTATTCTTGGTTGATATTTGTTTGTCATTATGGCATGGCATACATCATTCCATGGTCTTCCTGCTTGAATTGTCTCTGCTGAGAAATCTGAGGTGATTCTAATTGGTTTCCCTTTATAAGTGATTGATATTTTCTCCTTGACAGCTTTAAGGATGTTTTCCTTGGTCTGAATTGATCCTGCGAGGATTATACTGTGAGAGTGGGATGTCCTGTTTTGGCCATGTCTACTTATATTTCTAAAAGCTTCTTGTATCTTAATAGGCCTATCTTTTTGCATGTTTGGGAAGTTCTCTGCTAGGACCCTGTTAAACAAATTTCCTATACAATTAACTTCTGATTCTAGGTGCTCCTCTACACTCATTATCCTCAGATTAGGTTTTCTGATGGTGTCTTCCATGTGTTGAATAGATCTATCGTATTTCCTGGATTTTTCTTGAATGGTTGTATGTTCTTTCTCTATAATATGTAGGCTGTCTTCAATCCCCGAGAATTGATCTACTATCAAGACTTTCTACTTTGTTATTTATTTCTTTTCCTTCTAGTTGGTTGGCTTTGATGGCTTCCAATTCTTTGTTGGAGCTTTGTTTTAGATCTTGTATGAACTTCTTTACTTCCTTAATTTAATGTTCAGTGTTTATTCTCAAGTCACTTAGTTGATTGGTTATGGTTTCCTTGGACTCCCATTCCTTCTGTTGAGTTCCAGTCAGCATTCCCTTTGTGGACTTCCTGACTTCTTTCAGCTCTCTGTTTATAGATTCCATGGATGCCTTTAGTGATCTTTGTGTATTCTCATGCTGCTCTCTCAATTCCTGTATCACTCTTTGATTAGCTTCCTTATGTTCACTCAATTCCTGTAGTTCTCTTTGAGTGTTCTCAGCCTCCTAACACCATTCCTCACTTTCTCTTTGTCTCTTCTACGCCAACTCCCGCAATTCCTGTCTATCTCTTTGACTGATCTCAGCCGGCTCAAACCATTCTTTTATTTCTCTTTGAGTGTTCTCAAGCTGCTCATACAATTCCTATATCAATCTTTGAGTATCTTCCTCAGGCTCATGATATTCCTGTATTGACCTTTCATTTATCTTCTCTCTCTCCCTATCACGCTCACATGAAGTCTTTGCAGGTTTTCAATCTTTTCATTTACCATGTTTACCAGTAGTGTTTGCAGAGCTTTTTGGGAACTCTCCTCTGGATTATTCATTTTCTGTTCTGTCCCCTGATTACCATGAGTGGGAGTTGAGATACCCGGATTTACCATTATTCTTGTGTTTTTCAGGTTTGTTCTGCCCATTTGGGATGAATGAAACACCAGTTTTGTGCTAGAACACCATCTTAAGGCAAGCATCAACCAAAGTCTGTAGTTGCAAAGTAAAAAGTCTGCAGATACAATCTAGTTCAACAGATATAGCTATTCAACATCAAACAACTATGTATTAGTGTGCTGCGAACTGCAAAGAAGAATTTGGCAAAGCAGACATTATTAGGCTAAGGGAGATATGTGGGTAAAAATAGGAATAGTGGGATGTGGAAATGTAGAGGGAGAGTTAACTTGACTAAATACTAATATCTAAGCGGGAAATAGGTTGGATAGAATGATAGTAGAGAGAGAGAAAAAAAGAAAAAAGGGCAAGAAAAAATAGAAACAAAGATTAAAAATTAAAACTGAAACACATAAATTATGCAAATTAACAAAGTAATATTCAGAGAAGAACGAGGATAGGATAAGAGAAGGGGAGGGATAGAATGAGATGTGAAAAACTTAAAAATAAAAATGCTTAAAATATCATATAGGTACATAGAAATAATACTGATATTAAGGAATTTAAATCTAAGAGGTTTTGAACTGAGTAATAAATTTCTGGATTAAGTGTGTACAAAATGGGGGTTAATGTCTAATAATCGACTATGGGTATATCTGAGGATGAGCAGAACAGCAATTAAGTCACACAAAGACGAACGAAAGAGAGGAAAAGTGAAAAGAATGAGAAACAAAGAAAGGAAGGAAGAAAGAAAGAAAGAAAAGGATCAAAAGTCTGTAGAGCTAAACAAAAAAATTAATGAAAAGAGAAAAAAGAAAAAAATCACACACACACACACACACACATACCCTTAAAATAAAAAGTATAAGAGCAAGAAAAAAGGAGTTAAAAATATTTTTTAAAGATAAAAATTAAAAATTTTAAAAAGTTTAAAAAAATTATAAAATGTACAAAAAAAGAATTCTTTGATATTTTTTGGTGGGGATGGGTAGATCCTGTATCTCCCTTGTGTCTGTAACTGTCTCTTGTTGGAGTCTCTGGTCTGCTTGTGGTGTTTGATTTTCCTGTGGCTTGGTTGGTCTCTTAAGTCAGTTTGTTTGAGAAGGCAGAAAAATGCTCTGCTTTACCCAGAATTTTGTGATCCTCCTCCCAGGCTAGTTCAATGAGAAGGAGACCTGCTTTGAGTTTCACAAAAGAGGGATATGGCTGTTTCTTCTAGTTTGGAGATGCTGTGATGAGGCTAATTTCTGGTAGGGTGGAGGCCTTTTAGCAAACAGTAGCTTTTCCCTGGGGGGCTAGCTTCTGAGACACTGACAGAGCCCAGCCTGGAGCCATTCTCAGGGTTTAAGTTTACTGAATGTCAATTGATTGTCAAGGCTACTATAGGAAGGGGCAGCCACTACTGGGGCTGGTGGAGCTCTCTCAGCTGTGCTGGGTCACTTTCCGCTGGGTGTAGCTGAGCCTGGAATGTCAGAATTGGTTCCTGTGACCTGGTAAATGACTCTTGTTTTCTTTCAAGGCCTGAGTTGGAGCTAGCTGCTCAACCAGGCCTCTGTCAGTATCAAAGATGGAGATCTCTGGTAGTGGGGATGGGCGGGATGTTCTTACCTCCTCTGCTCCCTGAGAAGGAGTGAGGATGTCAGGCTTCTACTCATGCCAGATTCTTGGTTTTTGGGTCGTCTCTGGTATGCAATCTGCAGGATGAAGATGTCTGTTCCTTGTCAGTTCTTCCTGGTGTTGAGTAGAATCAACTCACCTGCTGCATCTGGAGTCGTTGTCCTGGACTCTCTGTGTTGCAGGTATGGCAGCTACGGTCGCCACCGCAGCCACTGCTGCCACAGCGGTGGCTGCTGACAAGTGCACAGATCTGTTTCCTTGCCTGGATTTTCTCTCTCTGGCCTAACTCTGTGTACTGTGATGGCACACTTGGTGTGATTCTCTGATTTAGGACTGTTCACTGGAGCACTAAAACTGCTTTCTATGCGAGAGCTTGTTTAGCCTCCAGCTTCTCCTCTGCCATCTTCCTGGAACTCCTGTATGTATTTTTATGTTGTCAAGCACTGAGCTTGAACTCAGGTAGTGGCAGTTCTGCCTCAGGTTTGATCACTCTAGGCTGGGGTGTAGCCACTGGACCCATAGCCGAACCTGGGTTCCTGGGTCCCAATGGCTGACAGGAAAAAAAATTTAATGCAAAACAGATAAAACCCTGGCAATTTGCAGATGGCTGCCAATTTTACATTTTTTTCTTTTCTATGTGACCATACTGGTTCTGAATGACACGGTTGAAAAATGTTGGTAACCTGGCATTGCTGAAAGCTGGCAGGTTACCAGGGAAGCCATAGGCCAACACAGCAACATAGGCCCTGTGTTTGAAGCCCGGTCCTGACCCCTAAGAGATCTAAGAATCTCATTCCTAGTCATAGGAATACCGATGGAAGATTATGAATAGCAAGGTTGAACTAGTTATTTCTGAATACTACTATACAATTAGAGTGATTTTAGGAGGCCAATTGATTTTAATGAATGCTTTTTGACACATTCAAAGAATACTATTAATTACATGTATGCTATAGTTTCAGGACAGTGGTTGATTTAATTAATAATTCATTAAGGCTGAAAACAATAAAATTAATTACATGAAGGCATAATAAACACCCAAGAATTGGCAGGAATGTAGCCTATATAGCTGAATAATGTGTAGACATCTCCTGCACTCTATAATGATCTATATTTATTTGTGTACTACAATCTGCATATCAATGTGTTCTTATTTTGTCAACTCTTAGGGCTCAACTCAGGTGCTGGAAATTGCTAGTCAGCTTAATATGCTCCAGGCTGGCATGCTGACACTTACCCATTAATGAATTGGGCTTTGTAGACTGTGAGTTCAGATGTGAGAAGCCGAGCGTGAAACATGTTTTCTTTTTCTTTGAAAGTGCTCGGTGACAGGTAGGATGTATAATTCAGATGCAAATCTATATGCAATGTAATAGGATGTAATAAATGTAAAAAATGTCATAGGTGGAAGAATTGTCATTACAATAAATGAAAAACAGATTGAATTAGTAGGGAATCATTCTAGGATAAAATTAGACACGAAAATTATAGGATGTGGATTAAGTTTAATATTTTATTAAGCATTGCCAGAAAAAAAATTTCATGGAAACACAAATACCTAATAATTGGTAGTAACACACGATGCATAATTTAATAATATATAGGAATATGTCTCATTCTATAAAATACATAATTATAGTAGGAATGTACGTACATATGTGATAAACAATAACAGGATATTGAGTAATTTTAATTAATGCTTTATTAATTGTTAACTGGGACACATCATTAAATGGAGACATAATTTAATACCTAATAATTGGTAGTAATACTATCTATAATTTAATAATATGCAGACATCTCTCTCTTTGTGTATATAATATTTTTATACAACAATCTCTATCTATTTATATCTCATTCACTCCTGGGGCTCAGTGGTTGAATGTTCACCGAGGAAGCATGAAGCACTGGGTTTGATTCCTCAGTGCACATAAACAGAAAACCCAGAAGTTCTGCTGTCTTTCATTCAATTGTGTGCTAGCCTTGAGCACAAACGCTTAGGAACAGGGTCAAAGCCCATACTCAAGCCCCAGGACTGCCGCCAAAAAAAAGTAGAATGTTTTAACTGCAACTATAGAAGGGCAAGAAGGGCAGGACTTCAAATACCTCATCACAGGGTAATCTAGGAGTCTGGGGGTGACAGCTTCCACCTAACCTGACTTAGCCAGATGTAAACTGCTGCAACCCAGATCCATGGGTTATCCCCATCATCCTGGTTACCCTGGCTTATCCCCATATCCTGGGTGCTCAGGGACTTTAAAACTTGGCAGGAAGTCTGCTAGAACCTTTGAAATATGGCTTGAAGTGGTAGAGCTCTAGTCTTGATCAAATGTTATTAGAATAGTATCCTCATGTTTTGAGTTCAAGCCCCATGGCTAACCCCTCCCCACCCCCCAAAAAAAAACCACCACACTAAACCATTAGATGTGAACTTGTGTGGTTTGTGAACTGTTCCTCAAAGAATGGTGATATTGATAAAAGCACCCTAATTCTAATGAAAGCTTGTGGAATAGAGCTAGGTGCTGAGTCTTTCACAGGGTGCAGTTTGCTGCATCCTGCATTGGGTGCTGTGTGCTGAGTCTTTCAAAGGATGCTGTGTGCTAAGTTATGCAAAGAGTGCAATGTGCTGTGTCCTTCAAAGGGTGCATTCTTTCTTCGGGTCCTTATAAGATCTCCACAACTGAGATGATTATGCAGACAAGAATATTGAGGCTCATTTATGTCCCCATGGCAGGGACAAAGATGTATTACTGAAGACTAGTAAGTTGTCTCCTGCAGACAATTAATTGTTTTGTTTTGTGTTTTCTCAGTCATGAACCTTGAACTCAGGGTCTAGGTGCTGACCCTTACCTCTTGGGCTTATGACTAGCGCTCTAACACGTGGAGACATGGATCCCTTTATAGCAGAGGCCACAGCCTAGGGGTCTATAGCTAAGGTCTGTCATCCTGCCTTCTCAGAAAGCTGAGATCTGAGGATCTGGGTTCCAAACTATCCCAGACACAAAAGCCTATTATCTCCATGAGCCTATTATTTCCAATTCACCACTAAGAAACCCGAAGTGGAATCTGGGTGCTTGTTGCTCATGTCTGTCATCCTAGCTACCCAGTAGGATGAGATCTGAGGATCATGGTTCAAAGCTAGCCTGGGCAGGAAAGTCCTTGAGACACTTAGCTCTGATGGACCCCCCAAAAAGCTGAGGTGGTGTGTGGCTCAAGTGGTAGAGCACAAGACTTGAGGAGAAGAGTTCAAGGACAGTACCCAGGCCCAGATTTCAACTCCTACAACATAAAGAAAAGACAGAAACAAACGAACAAACCTGAAGTAGAGGGCTGGGAATGTGTAGAGTGTAGATTGCTTTGCATATATGAAACCCTGGGTTTGATTTCTCAGGACCATATCACTAAAAAGAAGCCTGAAGTGTCTCTGTTGCTCAAGTGGGAGAGGAGTATCCTTGTACAAGAGAAAATAAGTACAGTGCTGAGGACCTGAGTTCAACCTCCTGTGCACACGCGGGCTCACGCACACATACACACACACACACACACACACATACACACACACACACACACACACACACACACACACACACACTCACAGACTAGAAGTGGTGCTGTTAGACAAAATGCTAAAGCACCGGGCTTCTACACTGAGCTCATGGTCAGCACCCCAGCCCTGCTTTCAACCCGCAAACCTAGACAGCCAGGGCCCAACTTGGAGAGGTCAAATGTTTCAAATCCTGAAGAGCTTCAACAGCCCTAGATGACAGGAAGCTTTGTGATATCAGATATGTGCTTGGATTTCCCAAGCTTCCAGAAACCTAGGAGAGACATCATAGGCCCATCATCGTCCTGAATGAAACATTTCATGAGTTTCAGTGCCCCAGTTGTCTGCCAGAAGGACTGCTGAATTATATTGAGCACTGTATCTGAACACCGGAATATAGTCTCACAATAGCAGGATAATTGCACAGGACTTGGCCTGCCACGGGAGATGGCACAAATGGCGTCCTGTCAAACCAGAGCACTGGGGAAAGAAATAGATTGGGATAAAATTAGACCTTTATCCTGACCTTCAGACCCCACTCACACTCATTCTCACAATTTGACACAGATGGAGTTGTTTGTTACATAGCTGTACAGAAGTGAGGCCTTTTGTCTGCCTGTCCAGACAATGAGGGAGACTTCTTCCAGCAGGCCTGGGATGCAGAGAAACCCTCAGGCTATACGGGGAACAGTGAGGGGAGCCACAGAACATGCACTTTCATGAAATCAGTCTCTGTTATGAAATCATTTTATTGGATACAAATTTTCTAGCTTGGTGCCATTCATCGTAACTACTCTGGAGCTTCACCTATAGGAATACATACATACATACATATACAAAGATATGGAGGTACAGGTTATTTTTGAGGGGGCAGGTCCTGGTGTTGAACTATGAGCCTAGGCATTGTTCCTGAGATCCTTTTGCTAAAGGGTAGTGCATTAACCTTGACTCAAAACCCCACTTCTGGGTTTTTCTGTGATCTCTTAGAAATAACATTGTCATAGACTTTCCTACACTGGCTGGATTCAAACTCAGATTCTCTACATCTCAGACTCCTGAGGAGCTCAGATCACAATGAGAAGCCACTGGCACCTTCTTTCTTTTCTTCTTCATTTTTTAATCTGGAAACCTGAATTCTTAACAGGGTCATACCAGTGTTATGAATTTATAAGTTTACTACCCAATGTCCTTTATAGCTGCTTTCTCTAAGAAGGATTTTCCTTCCTCATCTTACCATCTGTTCATAGGTTTGAAACCAAAAGTGAGAAATGAGTGTCACAGAATTTCTGTGCAAATGTCCACAGGACATGCCAGCTTTGTCAATTAGCATTGAGCTACAGCAATTTACTGTCTCAAGATGGGAGGACCAAAAGCTAGAGCGATCCTTATATTGTCTGCGTTGCTTCTTTTGCCTATAAAATGATCTAAAAATTAGGAGTGTTGTGTGTCTCCAACCCTAAGTATCTAGAATATACTAGAAGCATCTTCATGCATCACTTTTCTAGTGTCTCTTGAGATTTAGACTCCAGGTTTGTGTGGAGGTGCTCCTTGGTGAATCCCTGAGGATAGCCGCTTGAAACCTTTTTGAGAGATCACCCTTCAAAGTCAGCCTGAGCAGGAAGTCTGTGAGATTCTTATGTCCAATAAACCACCAGAAAACCAGAAGTGGAGCAGTGGACCAGAATGTAGAGATGGAGCTTTGAGAGAGAAAGCCGAGCAGAAGAAACAGGCTAGACCAGGCTGGAAAGCCTGGGAGGCACTTATGTCTGATTAACGACCAGATGGCTGGAAGTGGAGCTGTGGCGGTGGTAAAGCCTCAGCCTTGGGAAAAACAGCTGAGGAACGCATCAGGCCCTGAGTTTAAGCCATGGGATAGCCTCAATATCGTTTTCAAAAAGAGAAGGCCACGTTTATGAATCAGTGCCCTACTTACTTATGTGTGTATATTACCTCCCTGAGTTCAAACACACTGTATGCAATGATGCTTCTCTTATTTATTTATTTATTTATTTTTTAGATATGATCCTTGCGCCTACTGCATCATCCTCCTCTTGTCAGACCCATTGCTTTCTCTTCCAGGGTTCCAGGCCTGTGTCCTTATATGATGCACACTGAAGATCTCAGCAGTCTTTATTTACATTTTATTATGAGGACAATGCAGGAAAAGTAACAAATCAGGCAGGGGTACACAAGATAGGGTTTCTTAGAAGTAACCAGTCTTCAGAAAATTAAACTTGAGGAAGTAAAATGGTAGCATACTTATGTAAAAACTACTGTTAAGAAAAATATGATGGGGCTGGGAATGTGTATTAGTGAGAGAGTGCTTGCCTAGCATGCAAGAAGCCCTGGGTACGATTCCTCAGTAGCACATACACAGAAAAGGCCAGAATTGGTGTTGTGGCTCAAATAGTAGAGTGCTACAGACAGTGCCCAGGCCTTAAGTTCAACCCAAGACCTGGCAAAGAGATACCTAGGTAGGTAGGTAGATTGATAGAAAGAAAGAAAGAAAGAAAGAAAGAAAGAAAGAAAGAAAGAAAGAAAGAAAGAAAGAAAGAAAGAAAGAAAGAAAGAAAGAAAGAAAGAAAGAAAGAAAGAAAGAAAGAAAGAAAGAAAGAATAAAAGAAAGAAAGAATAAAAGAAAGATAGTTTAATCTTTGGACGGCAGGAGGAAAGAAGGGAACACTTCCCAGTTAGGAGACCTTTTGCAGTGTGCCTTCACATAACCACAGAGCAGGAAGACTGTCTCTTTCCCACTTCTCAGGCAACCAAGGGCCCCAGAGTCAAGAGGGCAGAGCTAGGTTCTAAATAATGTGCTTGGAGACAAAATAGAAACAGTACTGCCTCTAGTTAGTCTGGGGATTTGCATTAATTATGTGGAGAATGAAAGAAGGAGAATGGACTGGCAGAGGTAGAAGGGTCTTCAAATCTGATAGATGGAGAGTAAAAACCCACTCCCTAAGACCAGAGAGCAGGGTTTTTCTACTCTGTTCCTCCCCTCTCCCCCACTAAACTGGCTCTCTATTGGTAACCTAAAGGTAGCCTGAGTCTCCCTTCACATGAGAGAGGAAGGTTAATTAGTCATTGTTTGAAGAGGCCGAGTAAAGCCTGACCCTGGTGTAACTTTAACAAATGTTACAGGTTTTCCCCATTGCTGGTTGTGCCTGGAATAAATGAAGTGGTTTTGCAGCTCACTTCCCTGCTGGGTGTGTACGTTCTGCCTCCTAATCCTGTAGGCCTGGTCTCTGCACCTAGCCTGGATTTTGAAACTGTTTTTTGTCCTTCAATAACAGAGTTACACTGGAGTTCTTCCTGCTAACAGAGCTAGGGCTGTGAATCCAAGATAGGTCAATAATGTTTCTTTCCTTCTTCTATAGCTCGAGTACTATAAGAACATTTAATGTGCAAGTAAATTCTCATCACCAAGGGAGACACACGAAGCTCTTGAATATCTGACCTTTCAGAAGTGCAAATCATTTTGTCATAGATTTCCTGCCATGGCTGGCTTCACCCTGTGATCCTGAGACCTCAGCCTCCTGAGCTAGGGTGATGGGCATGAGCTACTTGTGCTCTGCTAGGTTCAGAACTGTAATGACATTGACAATACAAGTCAACTGCTTATCACAAAGGGCTTGTGGAGCATATTAAGCCTTTTAACCTTGGACCTTTAAGAACCCTGTAGGACACAATATTACAATGCTACAGTCTGAGAGGATGGGCATATGTATGTGCTACACTTGAACCTTGAGCTCTGAGTCCAATTCTGGTGTACATCAGTGTTCATCTTCCATAGAATCTTCTCGTAATTAGCAAATAGGAAAAGTATTTTAATTAACCCTCACTCTTTTTCCAGTTGTGTGTCTCGAACTCTAGCCTGGGCACTGACCCTGAGCCCTTCAGCTCAAGGTGAATACTCTAGCACTTAATCCAAAATGCCAGATGGGTTCTTTTGGTGGTTCACTGGAGATAAGAAACTAACAGGCTTTCCTTTGGACTGTGGTCTTCAGCTCTCAGCCTCCTGAGAAGCTATGGTTCCACTTATGAGCCACTGGCATCTGGCCTATGGTTTTAGACAGTCCTGGGCTTGATTTTAGGGCCTGGGTACTCTCTCTGAGCTTCTTTTTCTCAAGGCTAGCCACTTGAGCTACTCCATAGCTTCTGGCTTTTTCTGAGTATGTGGCACTGAGGATTCAAACCCTGGCATTCATGCATGCTGAGCAAGCATTTTACCACTAAACCACATTTCTAGCCCCACCCTCACAATTTTATACCTTACTTGCCTATCCTCAAGAAAAGGCTTCTGAGTATAAATCATCTAAAGAAAACCCGATAGGAAGTTTCCAAGGATAAATAAGACAAAGCTCAAACTTGTGAGAGACTCTAATCATGTGAAGACTGTGACAAATGCTTCCATTTAATTATGTATTATGTTTCAACACTTAATAAAATATTAATGAGAATGAGTCAATGTCCTAAATTATTGGGTATAATTTTATAATAGATGTGCAAAATGTAATAAATATTATGTGTATAAAAATACTAAATACAGTAAACAATAAATAAATAAATCAAAGAAAAATAAAATACAAAATCATTCTTTTTCTGTGGGGGTCCGGTTGTGTGGCTTGAACTCTGGGCCTGGGTGCTGTTCCTCAGCTCTTCAACTCAAGGCTAGCACTCTACCACTTGAGCCACAGCGCCACTTCTGGATTTTTTCTTTTTGCTTATGTGGTGCTGAGGAATCAAACCCAGGGACTCAGGCATGCAAGGCAAGTGCTCTACCACTGATCCACCTGAATCATAATATGAAATTAACATACATATGTAAGTATATATATCATATATTACACATGTATAGAGATATTTTTCCATTTTAGGGCCTTCATTCAGGCCCTGGGAACTCTAGCCTGAATTTCTTTCCTCATGGACAGTGAGCTTCGCCTTCACCCATGATGCAAAATTGTTACCTGGACGGTGAGCTCAAATCCTAGCAATGGCAGAAATACTGGTCCCAGTTCCAAGACAGTGACTTAATTTTTTAATGGAAGCAGTTATGTTTATTCAGTTCCATACTGAACATTTTAAAAAGTGTAGAATTTTGTACAGCTATTCACTCAGAGATCCTTCCCTTTCCTCCAAAATGCTTCTCTGAGAACTACATTGTTTGTCTTTGTTCGTTTTTTATTGTAAAAATATTTTACAGGAGCAAGGTAATGAGTAAATTTCATATTGAGCATTGTTACCTCCTCCTTTGTTTTCCCCCTACCATACCTTCCCTCCCATCTCCACAACTACCTCCCCCTGCTTAGGTCAGTGACTTAGTTTTCATTTTTGGTTGGCACAAGGTTTGAACTCAAGTAGTAGCAAATCTTCCCTCACATTGCTACAGATTTACCAAGACCCTGAGTTCAAATCCCAGGCTAGGAAAGAAAACTAGCAGAAATTCCAAACTAGGTAGCTTTATTTTTTTAATTTAGTTAAATAATTATATTTTCTTTATTCTTTTTCTTTTTTTTCTTTTGGCCAACCATGGGGCTTGAACTCAGGTCATGGAAACTCTGCCTCAGCTTATCTCTCTCGGCTTGGGTGCAGCCTCCAGAACCATAGCTGATCCTAAGATCCTAGGCCCAGGGGACTTTCTAGAAAAAAAAAACTGGAAAGCAGAAAAAGTGGCAACCTTCAGGGGGCTGGGGTTTTATTATTTTTTTCTTTGCACAGTGACCATCCTGGGTTTGAATGACATGGCTGCAAAGTAGATATGACTTGCCATTGTTGATGGCTTGTGGGCTATCAGTGAATCCATAGGACAACCTGTGAACATAGGCCCTGGGTTCAAATCCCAGTCCTGACACCAATGGCAGGAGAACACAAGAGACTCATTCCTATGCATGGGAATATCCATTGAAAGAGTAGTTCATGCATCCGTCTAGTCTAAAATTGGATGCAATAGTCTTAGAATGCTGATTGATCTTAATGTATAATTTATTAAGCATTAAAAGAACAATATTCCTTCAATGGTGGTATAATAAATACCTAAGAGTTGGTAGGAACGTAGTAGGTGTCATTCAATCATAGATAGATGGCTCTGGCACTCTTTAACAATATATATTTCTTTGTATATCACCGTCTGCCTATCCATGTATCGCTGTTTTGGCCAAATCTCAGCGCGTGGGAACCACTTAACAGCTTCATTGGCTAGGGGATCCCATCCTCAAACTCACCCATTCATGAACTGGGCCTGCTAGGCCCTGAGATCAGATCCTAGCACTGCCAGGCATGATGGAGAACACATACATCTAAAATCTAGATTCTATGTGATAGGATGTAAACAATGTAATAATTGGTATAAGTGTCATCAGAGTCAATAAAATAAGTAGTAAATAAATTAATAAAACAAGAAATAAAATGAATAAACGCACCAAACACAATATGGACTGAACATCTGAACGGAAGTATAAATCCTATCATTAATATGTATATAAGGAGTAACTTTTCCAGGACTGAGGCTTGAATTCAGTCCCCCTAGGAGGAGGGAATGGTGGGAGATCCTGAGATACTTGTTTCTGGACCTAGGAAGAGTCATGGCATGCGATCGATCTCATCCTTGAATGAGTAGTTTGTGCATGATGCGAGTAGGAAATGATACGCAAGACTCATGGGGTATAGATTATTTGTAAAGAAGAGTTAATGAGGCATGACAATAATCATCACAGACATGAAATGAATGCATCAGAAAATACCCAAATATAGGTACACACAGATTGGATTCCATCACAAGTCACCATCAATCCTATACAAATATGTACTTATTTGCATTCTACCTTCTACTTATGAATGGATGACTATTGTGCTCCCCACTCTCCCCCCAGGGGGGCTCAAATTCAGGTACTGGAAATGCCTAGCTCCTTTGTCGCTCACAGGCTGTTGTGCTCATATGGACCCATTCACCAATTGGGCCTGCTAGGTCCCGAGTTCAGATCCCAGCCCTGCCAAAAGATTCATCTTGATGTAAGACGCCAATGGTTGCATATGTTTTCCTTTCCTGTGCAAGTCTTGGGTCTCAGCTAGGATGGAGAATGCATGGGCCACCCTGTGGTCATGGGAATAAGTCGTTATCCATGTCATCGCAGTTATACCTGTCATTATATACATGAGAAAATACACAATAATCCATGAATAGCATACAAAATAAACAAAATAAGTACACTCAATGCACGATGCAGTCCCCACACGGATGTGAATATACATCCCATGTTTAAATGATGCATTGAGCACTATTTTGGCCTCCCTGTGGCTCGATCTCAGTTCCTGGGAAAAGCCCATCTCCTTAGTGGCTCAAAGTCTGGTGTGATCACGTGGACCGATTGGGCAGTTGGGCCTCCTAGGCCCTGAGTTCGAAGCCCAGCAATACCAAAAATTCACCCTGATGTGAGAAGCCAGTCATTGCACCTGTTTTCCTGTGCTGTGCAAATTCTGAGTATCAGCCAGCATGGAGAATATATAGGCAACTGATGTCAGCTTATATTTCCATAATTCATTCATCTGCAATAACAATTTGCAAGACTGGAGATGTGAAGCACTTAGACATGATTTTATTCTCCTTCATTTGGAAGATTAATCTTTAGTCAAAAGGAATGTTTAAAAATGGCCTAGAATTTATTCCTACCAGTTTTTATAAATGGCTTTGTACAATGGTATGTGATTATTTTACTTTACATAGGATAATTTTTTTCTACTACCTATAAGTATTGGAAAAAGAAGAAAACTAAAATTTACTACTTAGAGGAATATGATAGAAATAGAAGACAGATTTTATGTTTGTCAAATCTCTCATCAGTACCCATATTCAAGACTTAAAGTCATATTTCTTACTATGTTACACAGATAGGGAAAATATATGATAAGGCAACACATGATAAGGCAACTATTAGTGACTTTAAAATGTACCTTATGTGATGAAATTTACTTTATTAGCTAATATTTGGGTTTGAATTATGGGAGGCTGATCTATATAACACATTTCTGGAAGGCACCAACTGAACAACACAAATGGTGGGGGGTAGTATTTCTGCACTTTAATGAATGGTTGAACTTGTTTGGTATTAGTGTTGGGTACGTAAATCAACTCTATTGTAACTTGCTCCCTACACTTGAAAACCTTGTAATGTCACTATCATCTACTTGTCAAGTGTTATTTTGTTGAATATGATTTTTAAAAGTTTATTTGAAAAGGAATATACTTTCAGGAGATTAAATGTAGGTTACATTGGTTTGAGAATGACATTTTTATACTACAGAACCAAGTTTTACTGAAGTACCAGTGTTTTGAAGCACTAAGGGTCTTCTCAATTAATGTTTTTCTAAATTATATTTGACCTCTAAATCAAGTTTTCCTAGTCTTGGTTGACCAATTATGATCTATCATTCCAGAAACTATTTTTTTGGCTGCACTGAAATCTTTTATTCATCATTAGGAGAAAGGTATTAAAAATAACCTTGTTCATTTGTGATTTTGTTCACTCATATGGGCTGGTCATCTGTAAATTGAAAGTTTGAATTACAGTACTTTCTCTCAGATTTTGTGATCTCATCTTTCATTTTAAGTTGCCTTGCATTTCACAATTGATTACTGCTAATTCTTGTAAGCAATTGGGGCCCTGAAATATTATAGGAAATGAGAAATTGAGATGAGTCTTTAATTATTTTCTGTTGGCATGTTGCATGGGCCTATGTGAGAAGTCATGCCCTTGTTATCTGATGATGCAGATAACTGGGACCTGTTATCCTAGGACCCGTGGGTCCTGCAGAAGAATAATAGCTTTTAGACATCATATCAGCAAAATTTGGGTATAATCAGTAAGAATGCTTCAGAAATATGGAGAAAAACACTTTGGGACCAGCAAGTTAAAACAATAAACAGAGCATCAGAATAAAATCCCTTATAGATTAGCAGAAAACAATACTGTTATTTTACCATGTGTATTCAGAAGACCACGAACACTTAGAAGGTATCACAAGTTTATACTGAAGATATTGCATTGATACTTTTTATATTCTAATATATATTCTAAACCTAATTATTTATATCCAATCTATTTATGGGAATAAATGTCAATATTTTTGTCAAATTATCAATTCTAGTAAGATCACTGTATGAAGTTTAAAATCAGCACATATAAATATAAAATATATAAGTACATATAATATAAAAATTGTTTTGCATTGTTGTGTTGTGTTTAGGGAATCAAAGGCAACTCTGTTTTAAAGCATTAATCCATTATCTGTACCTCAGTTTTTGGTAGAGTTAGACTTAAAGCTTTACCATTTGTAGATATGCAGCCTGGAGGCAAGAGGAAACACTTTGATTAAAACATTACAAATTTAAGGCCTAATATCGAGGAGAAACATATGGACTTCTCCAGGAGCTATTGCAATATTTGGTGATAGAATGTCAGTAGTGTAAGTTCCTGCTTGGTTGGATGATAGACAGGTCAGGACAGTAGGTAATCATGCATATGAACATTTTTTTCACTTTCTTGGCTTTAGCTACTTTTGAAATGATACGTATAATAAACAATTATGTTTTGATAAAATACCTTCCATTCTGAACAATTCTGTCTGAACTCTTCATCTCTCTATGATCCCTTGTAACTAAGATTATTTTTGTTCCAGTAAGACAATCCATGCTGTCAGGGTAAGATATTCTGGTTGGTCTGTTCCTACATGGAAGAAAGGTAAGGGTTCAGGGTCAACGTCTAGTGCATTGCGGTCCCTGGGTAAGGGTCACAAAATCACCAGGACACAGGGGATGCAGTGTGCAAACAGCAATTGCCACTGCATGCTGTGCTTTATTGTTAGTGGGTATTTAAAGACTAGCAAGCATAATCTTTGCCAAGATTTGGTCAGAAAACATTCACACAAAAATTTTCCACAGATACATTTTTACTTAACCTATGAGAGAATGTCTAGGTATATTATTATCTAAACTATTTTAGAGCAAGCTCAAACCACTTCTCCAATCTCAGCGAAATACTTGACCAGCTGTTCATCTATGCTTAAGCAAGCAGAAGAGCCACTTCCTCAGCTCCCAGGAGTCTGTGACATGTTTTGAGATAGGGAGAGGGAACATTTTCCCTCTGTAGCCTGGCGTTCCAAGAGTTTTCCTAATCCCAAACACAGTCCTCAGATAATCCCGAGGCTGGAGCCTGCATCATTCTGCCCCCTCAACATAGACCCTGAGTCTTCACAGTTCAGGTAGACATTTGTCCCAGGAAGACCTCATTTGGGAAATTTTAACCTGCAGAAAGTTAGAAGTAGCTCTTAAGTAAGGCTTACTTTGAATCCATTAGCTCCACAAAGCTAACTCAGTTGATAAATAAGTACTTGAAAAGCCACCACCTTTGGACTTAGCTGTAAAGGCTTCAAAGTATGATCAAATTTAAAATGAAAATGACAATATAGTCATTGACCAAAAAATTGTAAATGTGAGCAATCGACCAAACTATATAAGTTTTTTCCACTGTACACAGAAATTTAGAGAAATAAGATCAATAGCATTTTTAGGAACAATAAGGGTTCCCTGGTACAAATAGGCAACCATGGATATATGTCTGTATAAAGATTGTATCATTACGTACTTAAATTTAGAGGATAATACATGCTTCAGCAGCAGGTCTACCCAAATTACAACAATACAGAGATTAACATGGCACTTGCACAAGGAGGATATGAAAATTTGTGAAGTATTCCATATTTTTCATTCTTCTGATGCAAGAAATGAAAAACAGTTATTAAAAAGTTGATTACAAAAATACAAGTGTAACAATACATGTAATTCATAGAATTAAAGGTTAGTTTGACATCAGTGTATTAAATTTTCTCCTTAGAAAGGCCTTTACATAGCATAACCTTTACAAAACTTGAAATTAGATAATATTGCCATTTTATCCCAAAGAAATAAAATAATATAAGAAACTACAAAAAAAGGAGTCTTAAAATTCTTCTATATGGAATGCAATCTGCAAGGTCACATTTATTAATGAGTCTATACATTATATTACAATGTAGAATTCAAAGTATTATATCTAGGAGAGAATGATATAGATTATGGACATTACACAAACATAGATATACTTTTTTCAGAAAAGCACCCGGAACATCTTTAGTTTCTATACTATTCATTTCAACAGAAAAGTTAAAAATATTTCTGATTTAAAAAATCACAAACTCTGCAGAAATCATTACAGATGTATACAAACAACTCTTGAATACATTTTGATATCAAAGTCATGCAATTCACTTGGAAGAATACCATGGAATACATAAATTTTTATAGTAAGATATTGCTGTTGTTTTGTATTGTGAAAAAAATTTGTAGGGACACAAAAGATGGACTGGCATTTTTGAAATTTAAGAAACTTAACCAAACCATTACGACTTAGGAGAACAATTTGTACAGCCTTCGACAACTTCAAAGAGGTAGTGATACATACTTATCTTTTGGCAATATCAAATGCAGTTTCTTCAAAGTTGTTCTTCAGACCTGGTTTGATATAGTGGTTCAACAGAAGGAGATACAGAGTATCTTTGCTATTTCTATTCCCAGCAGCAAGATGCAAGGAGGTCAAGAGGCCTTTAGTTTGGGGATTGGTATCTGCATCATGATGAAGTAATAAAGAAGCCATTCTGGTATTATTCCACATGTAAGTACTGTGCAGGGGTGTCCAGCCATTCAGAGTTATTGCATGAATATCTGCCTTGAGCTACCAACTCATGGACAATGTCTAAGTGTCCACTCTTGGCTTCGCGATGAAGAGGGGTATACTCATCCTCATCCCTAGTATTCATCTGGGTGGCCTTTTTGGAAAGTAGTGTTCACACCACAGTAAGCCGATAAATTTCGGTATCCCAAAGAAGAAATTTGCTTGGATCCTACTCCATTTTTTTCTTGCAATTGATACCATTCCTCATTTTTTCATCTTGTTCCTTGTCTTCGTCAGAATTGCCTAACCAGAGATTTTGAGTACCAGTGGGATTGAGGTGTCCATGTATTTCCCCAATAGTTCACATTGGTTGAACTGGTCGGAAAAAACTGGTGAATGTTCTGCATATGTTTTTTCACCATGATTTATTTTCTCTTTTTCCATTTTTACTATTCTAAATTATTCTAACTGGAGAGTAGTGAATTATAGGGAGCAGAGGAAAGATTTTCCTCAGTATTCAAAGGTAAAGACTGAAAATATGGACCAGTGGTGTCTTCATGTGCAGCTTATTCTAGGAATGAGAAAATAGGAAACAATGCCTTCTATGTAAATGATTTGGGAAATACCATGTTAAAGTGTAAGAGAACTCACTTCAACATATGGGATTTAAGAGCTTTCTAGTAGCTTTCTAATGTTGGTATCCAACATTAGAAAAAATGTATAATGCATTAGTAAAATAGAAGTCCTTTGTATGACTACCTAACTTCTTTTTTTTTTTAAGACACTTGTTTTCATCTAAAAATAGGCCTATCTATTGTCTTCAGGTGATTTTGATGATTGAAGATGCTTAATGAGAAGTCAAAATGTATTAGTAGTCCTTTGCTATCAATTAAATTTCACTTTTTCTTCTTGGAGAATATAATGATCAAAGCAATAGTTCAGAATCAGCAAGCAATAATTCAGAATCATGCTTCAAGTGCCAGTGAATCACCAGTAAGTAATCCTCGATTCCATTTTCCACAAAGATTTTTTACAGATACAATCTGCCTGCCTTCTCTAGCTGCTTTCCTAGCCTGGATCTATTACTTCATTTTACAGGAAAAGTATGATTCAACTGATTTCAGTCAGATCTGTTAGTAGAATTATCAAATATTGAGATTCTTTTTTTTTTTAATTAGTTGTGGGGCCTGAACTCTGGGCCTGGGCACTGTGCTTGAGCTCTTCAAATCAAGGCAAGCACTCTACCACTTGAGCCACAGCACCACTTCTGGATTTTTCTGTTCATGTGGTGCTGTTTTGGGAAATGGCAGAGCAGAAAGTGAAATGATGCAACCAAAAATATAAAAGCAAAATAAATTAGGATAATTATGGAGCAATCATATTGTCTATGAGAACCATAAAACAGAGAGAGGAAAAGAGATCCAGATGTGCAATGACCTAGCTAGCCACAAAATCCATGCTTCTACTCAATTTACAGAGCAAACAAGTTTTTATTATTTTTAAAAAAAGATGAAATAGAATTTATGTATTTACTTGAAATTAGTAAATACATTGTTAGTCACCTACATAAAGAGACATAGCTTTGACTAAATTACAGATAAGAATCTTAATCCTTGGGCTGGGAAGGTGGCTCAGTGTAGAGTGCTTGCCTTGCAGCTTACTACAGTGCAGACACTACTTTCCAAAAAGGCCACTCATATGAATACTAGGTATGAGGATAAGTATAATCCTCTTCATCGGGATGCCTAGAGTGGACACTTAGACATTGTCCATGAGTTGTTATCTCAAGGCAGATATTTATCCAATAACTGTGAATGGCTGGACACACCTGCACAGTGCTTATATGTGGAACATATTGCAACAGCACACACACACACACACACACACACACACACACACACACACACACACACACACAAATCATCAGATTTCTTCTTAAGTATTTTTTGTGTATGGTCTTAAGAAGAAATTTACATTACTAACTTGAATTTCTGACAGAACAATATAATCACTGTACATCTTGCTTCTATACTCTCAATATTAAATTGCTATCTAAGTATGTGCAATAGATAAGTATAGGAAAAAGTAGGAGCCATACTGGTGGCTCATGTCTTTATTCCTCGCTAATCAGAAAGACAAAATCTGATGATTGTGGTTTGAAACCAGACCAAGAAAAATAGTCCACTAGATTATGGTTTGAAAGTAACCAGCAAAAGCTAGAAATGGAGCTCTTACAAGCGGTAAAATGCTAGCCTTGAGAAAACTAAAACAAAATAAACAACAAATTCTGAGACAGAGCCAGGCCCTGAGTTCAAGCTCTAGTATTAGCACCAAACTAATGAATGAATGAATGAATGAATGAATGAATGAACTAAAAATAAATTAAATGGTCACATGTGGAGAGACAGGGAAAATGTAACCACCGTGGTGAGTGGATTATGTATTATTTTGTAATAAGGCAAATTATCATTTTTCCTAATCACTAATATTTTTTGGACATATTTTGTTTTTTTTTTATTGTGAAAATACTGTACAGAGGAGTTACAATTACATGGGCAAGATAGTGAGAACATTTCTTATCAAGCATTGTAGCCTCCTCCGTTGTTTCCCTTTCCATCCTCCCCACCCAATCCTCCCCACCTTCCCTTCTCCCCTCTCTTCCCCACCCCCTGCACGAAAGTTGTAAAGTTCGTTTTCGACATAACGACTTGTACATTTCACTGTTGCAATGGGTCTACCTGTATGGACATAATTTGTTTCGGTAAAACATGAGTGTCTTCCAGTACTTCGAATGCTATTAGAACTTAAGTCTCCTTAGAATTAACATATACATCTATGACAGTTAGGGAGGACAAATAGGCCTGTATTATATTCAGATGTTCTGAGATTTCTTCTGGTGCATTTTGTTTTGCTTTCACATAGGATACCTAGTGAAATATCATAATAATTTGGTCCTCATATCCCTTAGGTTCTTTTCTTTTCTATTATTTATTTTTTTTGTTTCTTTTGTGAACATACTGTACAGAGGGCTTACAATTACATGGGCAAGATAATGAGTATATTTCTTATCAAGCATTGCAGATTCCTCCTTTCTTTGCCCTTCACCTCCCTTCCCAGCCTCCCTCCGCCCCCCCCCACCCAATCTTCCCACCCCCCGTCCTCCCTCCCCCCCTCACCCCCCCCCCCCCCCCGCACCAAAGTTGTAAAGTTCGTTTTCGACATGACAACATGTACTTCTCATTGTTGCAACAGGTCCAACTGTATCCTTAAACGACTAGTTTTTCCCCCTGTCCTCTACAAATTGTACCAACATCAAATATAGTGAAAGCAGGGGTTATACTGTGGGGGAGGGAGATACAAAGCAACAAAGAAATAATCTTATAAATGCGTTAGAAACAAATGCATGAAAGAAAAAAAACATTAAAATACATATCTAAGGGTTCATTTTCCTAACATCACATTATCTGACCTTTTCTGCTTGACTCATACATATACTAGATATTGCAAATAAGGGAAACCATGGGACCTATGTTTCTTTGGGCTTGGCTTACTTCACTTAATATAATTTTTTCCAAGCCTTTCCATTTCCTAACAAATGGGGCAATGTCATTCTTTCTGATGGAGGCATAGAATTCCATTGTGTACATATACAACTTTTTCTTGATCCATTCATCTACTGAGGGGCATCTGGGTTGGTTCCATATCTTAGCTTTGGGAAATAATGCTGAAATAAACATAGTTGTGCTGATAGCTTTAGTGTGGTCTTGTTTGTAAACATTTGGGTAAATACCCAAAAGTGGGATTGCTCGGTCATAGGGGAGCTCTATGTGAAGTCTTTTGAGGAACCTCCATACTGCTGTCCAACGTGGTTGAACAAGTTTACATTCCCACCAACAATGAAGTAAGGTTCCCTTCTGTCCACATCCCCTCCAGCATCTGTTGTTGTTAGAGTTCTTGATTTTTGCCATTCTAACTGGGGTGAGCTGGTATCTCAATGTTGTTTTGATTTGCATTTCTTTTATGGCTGGGGAGATTGAGCATTTCTTCATGTGTCTATTGGCCATCATTCTTTCTTCTTCAGAGAAGTTTCTCTTTATGTCTTTAGCCAACTTATTTATTGGGCAGTTGTTTCCTTGAGGATTTGTTGTAGGGGGATTTAATTCTTTAAGTTCCAAGTATATTTTAGATATGAGACCCTTGTACGTTGTATGGCTAGTGAAGATCTTCTCCCAATCTGTGGGCTTTCTATTGATCTTGCTAGCTAAGTCCTTTGCCATGCAGAAGCTCTGAAACTTCATGCAATCCCATTTGTCCAACCTTTCTGTGATTTGTTGTGTTTCCTGGTCTCTATAAAGAAAATTTCGGCCTGAGCAAGGAGACCTAAGGTTTCTCCTATTCCATCCTGTAATGTTTTCAGAGTGTCTGGTTTGACTCCGAGGTCTTTGATCCATTTGGAATTGATTCTTGTGCCGGGTGATATATAAGGATCTAGCTTTAGTTTTCTACAAGTAGTTAACCAATTTTGCCAGCACCATTTACTGACGAGGTTATCTTTCTTCCATTCTATTTTTTTAGCTCCCTTATCAAATATTAGATGGCTATAGGTCTGTAGGTTCATTTCTGGGTTTTCAATTCTATTCCATTGGTACTGAGGTCTGTTCTTATGCCAGTACCAAGCTCTTTTGATTACTATGGCTTAATAGTAGAGTTTGAAATTTGGTATTGATATTCCTCCAGTAGTGTTCTTTCCATTGAGGATCGTTTTTGTTATTAGGGGTCTTTTATTGTTCCATATGAATTTTTAGAATGCCTCTTCTATTTCCTTGAAGAACAAGGTTGGAATTTTGACAGGTATCACATTGAATTTGTAGATAGCCTTGGGAAGTATTGCTATTTTCACGATGTTAATCTTTCCAATCCAGTTACATGAAATGTTTTGCCATTTTCTAAGTATTGTTTTGATTTCCTTTTTCAAGATTTTAAAGTTTTCATCGTAAAGGTCCTTCACTCATTTTGTTAAGTTAATTCCTAGGTATTTTAATTTTTGTGGGGATATTACAAATGGAGTTACTTTCCTAATTTCAGCCACACTTTTCTCATTGTTGGCATACAGAAAAGCCATTGATTTGGGGGGCTTAATTTTATACCAGCCTACTTTGTCAAAGTTTTTAATCAGCTTGAGTAATTTGGGAGTGGAGTCTATGGGATTCATTAAATACAAGATCATGTCATCTGCAAAGAAGGAGAGTTTTATTTCTTCTTTCCCTATGTGGATCCCCTTTATGTTTGGATCTTGTCTTATTGCTGTAGCTAGGCATTCTAATACTAGATTGAAGAGACGTGGAGAGAGTGGACATCCTTGTCTTGTTCCTGAGTTAAGAGGAAATGTCTTTAGTTTTGCACCATTAAGTATAATGCTGGCTGTAGGTTTGTCATATATAGCCTTTATTGTATTGAGGAATGTTCCATGGATTCCTAATTTTTCCAAAAACTTCATCATAAAGGGGTGTTGAATCTTGTTGAATGCTTTTGATGCATCTATTGAGATAACTATGTGGTTCTTATCCTTGCTCCTGTTGATGTGATGAATTATATTAATTGATTTGCGTATATTGAACCAGCTTTGCATTCCTGAAATGAATCCTGTATGATATTGGTGTATGATTTTTTGGATGAATTGTTGAAGTCGATTGGCCAAAATTTTGTTTAGAAGTTTTGCCTCAATGTTCATCAAAGAAATGGGTCTATAGTTTTCTTTCTTTGATGAGTCCCTGCCTGGTTTTGGGATGAGGATTATGATGGCTGCATAGAATGTGTTCGGTAGTGAACTTTTTCTTTCAATTTCATTGAAGAGTTGGAGGAGTATTGGTGTTAGCTCTGCTTTAAAGGCCTTGTAGAATTCCGCTGTAAAACCATCTGGACCTGGACTTTTCTTACCTGGGAGTTCTCTTATTGCTGTTTCTATTTCAATGCTTGATATGGGTCTGGTAAGATGGTTTAACTCGTCTTGGTTTAGTTTTGGAATGTCAATATTTGCTAGGAAAAGGTCCATTTCTGTCAAGTTCTCAAACTTATTAGCATAAAGTTTTGAGAAGTATTCCCTTATAATGTTCTGAATCTTGGTTGTTTTGTGGTGTTGTTTCCATTCTCATCTCTGAGTTTATTAATTTGGGTGTGTTCTCTTCTTTTTCTGATAAGATTTGCTAAGGGTCTGTCAATTTTGTTAATTTTTTCGAAGAACCAACTCTTTGTTTGGTTGATTCTTTCTATAGATTTTTTTGGATTCTCATTTATTTAATTTTGATTTAATTTTAATTATTTCTTTCCATCTACTGGATTGGGGTTTATCTTGCTGCTCTTTTCAAGGAGGTTTATATATGTCATTAAATTGTTGGTTTCAGATCTCCCCAATTTGTTGATGTGGGAGTTCACAGCTATAAACTTGCCTCTGAGTACTGCCTTTGCTGTGTCCCAAAGGAGCTGGTAATTTGTGTTCTCAGTTTTGTTGAATAGCATGAACATTTGAATTTCCTTTCTAATCTCTTCCATGACCCACTCATGATTCAGCAGTGTGTTGTTCAGCCTCCATGTGCTACCAGCCTTCCTTTGGTGGCTTTTGGTGTTAAGTTCTAGTTTTATTCTCTTGTGGTCAGAGAAAATGCAAGGTATAACTTCACTGTTTCTGAATTTAGACAAGTTTGCTTTGTTGCCTAAAATGTGGTCTATTTTAGACAATGTTCCTTGTGCTGCTGAGAAAAACGTGTATTCTGATGCTGCTGGGTGAAATATTTGGTAGATGTCTGTTAAATCTTGTTGATCTCTGCAGCTGTTTAGATCTGTGGTTTCTCTGTTTAGTTTTTGCCGAGTTGATCTATCTAGTGGGGAGAGTGGTGTTTTAAAATCTCCAACTATTAATGTCTTTGGATCTATGTGGGATTTGAGGGAAAGTAGTGTTCGTTGGATAAATTTGGGTGCTACATTTTTTGGAGAATAGATATTTAGAATTGTAATATCCTCCTGCAGGAGAGAACCCTTAATTAGTATGTAGCGACCTTCTTTATCTCTTGTCACAAATTTTAATTTGAAGTCTACTTTATCTGATATTAGGATTGCAACTCCTGCCTGTTTATGGGGGCCATTTGCTTGGTAGATTTTGTTCCAGCCTTTAACATTGAAAATGTGTTTGTTTTTATGGGCAAGTTATGACTCCTGAAGACAGCAGATAGAAGGAACTTTTTTTTTAATCCAACTAGACAGTCTATTTCGCTTAATTGGAGAGTTAAGTCCGTTAATGTTGATAAAAAGGACTGAGAGGTATTTGGGACTTCCTGCCATGTTATCCACATTCTCCGGGGCTGCAATAATTGGGTTCTTTCTATGGTTCTTGGATTCTCAGTTTGGGTGCAGTTTCTTGGCCTTTATTGTGGTCTTGTTGGTTTTCTATGTGTAGGACATCTTTAAGAATTTTTTGCAGGGCTAGTTTGGTCGGAGGTATTGTTTCAATTTTTCTTTCCTATGGAAGGTTTTTATTTGGCCTTCAGTTATGAAGGAGAGTTTAGCTGGGTACAGTATTCTTGGTTGATAGTTGTTTGTTTTTAGGGCATGGGATACATCATTCCAGGCTCTTCTTGCTTTGCTTGTCTCTGCTGAGAAATCTGAGGTGATTTTAATTGGTTTTCCTTTATAAGTGATTAATCTTGTCTCCTTCACAGCTTTAAGGATCTTTTCTTGGTCTGAGTTGATCCTGTGTGGATTATAATGTGACGGTAGGATGTCCTATTCTTTTCTGGTCTATTTGGAATTCTAAAAGCTTCTTGTATCTGAATAGGCCTGTCTTTTTGCATGTTTTGGAAGTTCTCTGTTAGGATCCTGTTAAACAAATTTCCTAGACCATTAACTCCCGTTTCTAGGTGCTCCTCTACACCCATTATCCTTAGCCTTATCACTAATATTTTATTTGAACTTTATTGTACAATAAACCCTGAATTTGCCTTGCCTGTAAATGTGTGTGTACATGTACAGAAATATGTGTGTATGTGTGTGTGTGTGTGTGTGTGTGTGTGTGTGTGTGTGTGTGTGTGTGTGTGTGTGTGCGGTTGCAATGTTGCTTGCCAATGAGGACAGAGAGAGGCTGAAAAGAACTGTGTTGCAATGTTGTTATTTATCAGTGTTCCGTACTGTCATTTCAGTGGAACCAACCTTCTGTACATTTTATTCGTCAAATAATAACATCATCATAGTTAAAGCATTTACAACATTAAGTTATATAAAAGAGATCACTTTCAGCTCTTTGTATATGTTAGGCAAGAAGATACACATATATTTAAGTAGTAAGTTATTGCTGTAAGATGACTGTCAGTACAAAATATGTATTTGACCTCTTAAATTGGCTATACTTTTAAGATATACTCATGGAGTGAGTTTGACTGACTTGACCAAAGAGGTATTACACTCTGGTTATTCCTGTGAAACTCAAGGTGGATAAACCCTTTCCGGATTTCTGTTGAAAATAACTTTCTTTATAAGATAGTATCTATTCACACTAAGAATAAATCACGTATTTTTTAGGTTTGAATACCCGATCATATTGACTGAAAAACAGTATTGTGGATATGTTTGTTAGATATACATTGCAAAAACAAATAAACAAAAAAAGCATGTGTGTTGTATTTTACATACAAAGATTTCTTCATTAATAATTCTTTTGTGGGAGTAACTATCACAACTTTAACAAATAAGGCTTTTTGAAGATCTTTTCCAATATAAATAACATCCAAGAGCAAGTCTTGCAATTTCTGAAAACCCTTTGAATACTTTAGTGTTATTTCATTTCATTGACTATACAGCTAAAGACATTTCTGAAATAAACATTATTAAAATCTGAAAATGTAAGTGGGTATATAGGCTTTTTATGCATCATTTAATCAAAAGACAGGTTTTATGAAACTAAAATATATAGAACAAAAGAATGGAAGTGAATTACGTGAGCTAATTTTTAGTATAACTTTGTTTTCTATTAGCACAGTCCTTTGAATGTACATGATGAAGTTAAATTATGCCCTTTGTGACACTATGCTTCAGTTATTTTTAGAATCTTTGTAGTTATAAGAGTGAATTTGTAGTATAAATAAATGTCTTTGGAAATGATTAGGATTAATCTTGTGTTTTGTTTCCTACTCCCAAGAAGAAGAGTTATTTTCAAGTGTTAACAGTTTACAATTGAATCTTCAGTATCATAAGAAATTTTGAACAAATATCGTAGTATTGATGTCTTTTTTTTGGGGGGGGTGTCTGGTAGTGGGGCCTGAACTCTGGGCCTGGGCACTGTCCTTCAGCTCTTCAGCTCAAGGATAGCGCTCTTCCACTTGAGCCACAGCGCCACTTGCGGCTTTTTTCTTTTTTTTTTTTTAATATGGTGCTGAGGAATCAAATCCAGGGCTTCCCGCATGCAAGGCAAGCACTCTACCACTGAGCCACCTTCCCAGCCATTTATGTCTTTTTAAAACAATTGTATTCCCAAGTAGGAGAGGCTTTAATTCATTAATGATAAGTCAGACTGCATTTTTGGGTACATGAAAGGTAAAATATTTATCTAGGGTCAAAGGTGATTTTTATATGTCTTACTTTAATAGCATTTTAAAGTAGTACCTTTCTCTCAAAATGTTGGGTATAAAAAGCAATCAAAATACTTCTAATGGTAAACAAATTAGTTGAGCTACAATGTGGAAATGATTGGTCCATAAGACCTGCAGTCTGTTTCCATCAGGAATTAGGGAGGTCATTCTTTCAGTAAGACAGTGTTAAACAGAGATAGGGTCCCCAGGCAGTGCAGTGTTCAGTGAAGGGATAGAATATGATTTCTGCTATTTTGACCTAGAAGTCAAGAATGTTATACTTTAGCACTTCCTTTCACCAGGGAGGTATGCACTGATTATGAACTTTGAGTATTCATATTAAAGTTCCTTATTTTCTAACAAAGATAAAATGAAATAGTATGAGTGTACACAATAATTCTGGGAAATTTTCCTAGAATTTGTAGACTAAGTGCTGGTATTTTAGTCATAAAATAGAATGAGGTTAATTGATACAGTGGGAGATGAACCTCAGGCTAACACTTACCATGTGTGCAATGTTGTACTAGTAATTCCAACTCTGAAGACTTCAATATCATCATCTGAGGAATAAAAATGTAAGTCGTTCCACTTTATGGAATTATTGTGAGGATTAAATTAGATACCATTGGTATAGTACTTGGAAAAACAATCAATTATCATTTGGCATATTCTACCTGTTACTTTATCATGTGGTTAATTCTAACATTTTTACTGTGATTTTTATTGTGTCTCTTTATGATGTGCAAAGTGATGTATTGATATTCATTGCATTGATCATTTTTCTGTCACTAAAAGGAAAATACCTGCAAAGAAAATTTCTGAGGAGGAAACTAATACATTGACTCATGGTTTAAGAGAACACAGTTTAAGATCAGATGGCTCCATTGTTTTTAATTATATTTTTATTATCATAACTAGTTGTACAAGGGAATTTACATTCAATAAATAATGCTTTTAAGTATAATGGATCCTTATATAACTTTTCCCTGTCTTTCTAAACCTCACCACACGTTAATTTTTTCTAGTTTCATACTATCTGCATTGAATATCATGTCTTCACTTTCTTCCTCCATAACTCTTTTTATTCTTTCCCTTTGACTTCCCCTCACATCTTCAAAGTGATAGTTTCCTGGTATTTATTTTGGTGGATTAAAAGTTCAATTTTATAAAAAATTACATCTTTTAAATACTCCTCTACAAATAGCATGATTTGGTTAATATTGCTGTGTAAAATTGTATAAAGTTCTAGCTTCCAAATATGAGACAGAACATGGGTCTTTTGTGTGTCTGGCTTTGACTTCGTTTATTTAACATATTTTTAGATCTATCCATTGCTTTGCAAATAACGTAACAGTCTTCATAATGGATAAGTACATTCCACGCATGTATATATGACACACTTTTGCCAACCATCCCTTCGCCAAAGGGCATCTGGGCTGTTTCCATAACTTGGCTACAGTGAAGAGTGCAGTAGTGAACATGGTTGTGAAAGTGATTTTACTGTCCTTTTGGAAGAATTCATCACTATCTTTCTGGGAGCAATCCTCTAGCCAGTTTTCCAGAATAAGCACATCCCTCCCTTCATCTCCATCACAACGTATTGCAAGTCCTCAAAAACACACTACCCCATACAGGTTGCAATAAGCTAAAACCACACTGTGCCCATATTCTTTCAATACATTTTTAATAATTACATATAATTTAGTGAGAACCTTCTATGTACTTTCCTAATGTGGGAATGAGGGACATAACAACAGAGTAAAAGTAAGAAATATGTAATTTAATTAGTTATCATATTTAAAATGTTTTTCAGCTCTAATAGCCTCACTTACTATTATTTTAATCTTTATTTGATTACTTCATCTAGCCCCTAAATTATAACAGGTGAGTTAAATACAAAGGCAAAAAGTGTGGTTTGATTTTGACACTCATGTTTGAGGATGCACAATATGGGCAAAGAGATGGATTGGAATTAATAGCAATTATCCATTTTGTTAAAGTAGAGATGGTTTTCCCAAACTGATTCTCATAATTCATATTCCATTCAACAAAATAAAGGTGTAACAATTACCTTTGTTTTTGCTTCTTATTAACTTTTGTTTCCATTATATTTTTAATGAAGGATGATTTCATAAATCTACTGTAGATGCAAAAATATTTTAATATATTTCTAACTGTATGCATTGATCTATACATACACACATATATTACACAGGTTACAATCATAATTTATAGCTTCTGTAACTATACAATTTACTAAATTATTAAAAACATCGACGGCTCATGCCTGGAATCAGGATTACTCAGGAGGCTGAGATCTGACGATCTTGGTTTGAAGCCATCCTGGGCAGGAAAGTCCATGAGCCTCTTATCTCCAAACAACCAACAGAAAATCAGAATTGGAACTGTGGCTCCAAGTATTAGAGTGGTAGCCTTGAGAGAAAAAGCTCATGGACAACACCCAGGCTCTTAGTTCAAGAACTACAATCTACCCCCAAAATCTATTTAATTTACACCTGTTTAAGTAGAGTATTTCCATCACCCAAATGCACATCCATGCTCATTTGCAAGGTAACTCTGTTTTGTCTGAAGTACGACTAAACATTATTACTAAAGGAGCATTGGAATGTGGGTTCATTCTATCTCTCTAATGGATTTTTTTCCACTCAAATACTCAAGTGTTACAATTGTTCTAATTATTTAAAATCATATCTTTTTTCTTTCATACTCCTCATATTAGAGTTTGAATTGAGTGTTTTGTCCCCTTAAATGTGTGTTCTTACCACTTTGTCATGCCCCCAGACCTAAGTTATCCTGATTATTTTTCAGCTAGAAACTGGCTTCCTACTTGTGTATGAACTTGGTCTCAGTCCACTTGATGTAATTCTTCCTGGAATTTAGAACAACAGGTGCATGGCATTGTGTACAGAACTTTCTGTTCAGTCTGGGCTTTTGCCACTATACTCACAACATTGCACTCCCATGTAGTCACGAATTTCATAAGCTTGTCATAGCTGATTTTTTTAAATCTTTCATTTCCTGCAGGTTCTTGAGTACTGAATTAATTTGTGTTTTCTTGGTTTGTTTGTTTCATTTGAATCTATGTGTTGAGTTGTTCCTCACTTTTCCTTTTGTTTCTTTCCCTCAAGTTCTTACCTAAAGAAACCAATTCTTCTTTCTCAAGATAGGGTGAACATTATTTATTCCAAAGCAATTTCCGTATCTATGAATGGTATACACATGCTAAGCACTCAGAAGGGTGTTTTTATTTTCACGGCAGTCTTTGTCATACACAGACAGATCATGAAATATATGAAGAAAATAAAACTACAGATGAATGCCAGGAGGAAAATAAGCTATTATTAATTGTTTGACAGAGGTTTCTCTTCTAGTGAAAGAAATATATTACTTCATGCAGGATTTCACAAAATCATATTGCTAGGAGGAATCTAAACAATCATCTAATACTATAAACTTGCGAGTGATGAATTGACTTCCTGAATAATTTACTTTTGGGTCAAATAAAAGCAGGCTTCCCAAAAGAGAGTAGATTTTAGAGAAACGATGAATTTTCTGTAAATAGGTCCTTAGCTGATTTTGTTAATTTGTGAACTAATACAGGGAAATAAAGTACAGCAAGATAAAAAAATAAAAACTTCACATTGAAATACTCATTTGTGTTTGTGTATGTGTGCATGCATGTGCGAGTACACACACGCACATGTGCATGTGCTCATGCATGCATTCATCATTCTTGAGGCTTGATAGTGCCATGGAAACTATTCCTCAGCTTCTGTGCCCAAGGATATTGGTCTACCACTTCAGCCTCTGCTACAATTCTGTTTTTTTTTTTTTTTTTGAGATAATCACTTGTATTTTCATGATTGAACAGTGGTCTTCAGATCTCAGACTCCCGAGTAGCTAGCTCTGCTTACTCAGCCTCTGAGTAGGTAGTTAAAATTCTGGCTGTCCTCTATGCTTCACTGCTCTTTTATACTTTTCCTGAGGCATACACAAGACTAAGTCATATATATATCTAGTTGCTTTAAAATATTCTTACTGCTTGGCAACAGGGGATCGCATGTGTACTCTTAACTATTTTGGAGGCTTGAGAACAGAACGCAAACAAAAAGTTTAGTGGACTTACTTCTCAATCTATAGCTGGGTGAATTGGATCATTTCTACCAACCTGCACTATCTAGAGACTACGATTGGAAGGACTGTGGATCCAGGTCAGTCAAGGTAGCAAGCTAGACAAGTTGGTGTGCAACTCTGATGCCATTGATGATGGGAAGGCTAAAAGGACAGATGGATGCATGTTCTTGTGGAAAGGGAACCCCGGCCTACAAGAAAAATATACACCAAATTGAAATCCCCACATTTTCCCACAACCAAAATAAGTATATACATTAACATCCTAAAACTTAATACAATCTGTTCTTTGCTCTAATATCAGCTTTATCTGATTATCATATGATGTGACAGAATAATTTCATTAAACTTATGATAATTTAAAAAGACCTAGAAAATTCTTTCTCACTTATTAAGTACAGATGAATGGCAAATTGCCTCATTTCTTACATATTTGACTACCACTATAAATTCATCTTATGATTATTATTAATAGTAATATATTCTGATTTATTACTTTACTTTGTAACAGTTTTTAAACTTTTTGCTTTTCTGTTGAGGTTGAAGTATTTAAATAGTATCATCAAAGTATATTCCTTGGGTATTTAGGGAAGTTTTTTACAAAAATTTTAACCAATGGCTTCTAAGAATTCTTAATTGGTATATATATATTTTGGTTTATTTTTAATTTCAATTTAAATTTATTGTAATGTAAGGTACACAGGGGTTAAAGTTACATAAATGAGGTAATGAATACATTTCTTAGGGAAGGAACATTGTTATATCTTCCATCGATGTTTTTGTACACTCAAGACAAGAACTACTGATGCTTTTGCTGTTGCTATTGATCAATGGGTACTTTTGCTTACTTTGTTCATGCATTTTTTATTATAAAATTGATACACAGAGCTTTTCCACTTAATTAAGTCAACTAAAGAGTACACTTCATTTTCTTTTCTTTTTTTTTGGGTGGGGGGTCCGGTTGTGAAGCCTGAACTCTGGGCCTGGGCCCCGTCCCTCAGCTCTTCAGCTCAAGGCTAGTGCTCTACCACTTGAACCACAGCGCCACTTCCAGCTTTTTCCTTTTTGCTTATATGGTGCTGAGGAATCGAACCAAGGGCTTCATGCATGGAAGGCCATCGCTCTACCACTGAGCTACTGTCCCAGCCCCTACTTCATTTTATTTTCTAATTTTCAAATTTTGAGCTTAAATGTTTCCTTTTGTTTCTTTAGGGTAATTCTTTTTTCAGAGTTGTAGGATCAGTTAATATAATTTTGCATGATTTCTACACATGTAAATTATTCAGTCACATATATTTTGCTTTTAAAATATTTAACATGTGGCTATTTGAAATTATTTTCTTAATTTTTATATGGTTAGTGAATTTAAATACATTTATTTTCTTATATTTATAAACATATTTGTCCAGGTAGCAAATATTTAATGTATTTTCAAGAAGCACTTACTTTATTAAGAAAGTCTTCATTACCTGATCACTTTTTGGAAATATTTGTTCTTGAATTTAAAAAAAAGTTTGAGCTCGGCATGGTGATTTGTTGCATCCATTTTCTAGCTATGGTGGGAATTGTAAATAGGGCTTGTAATTCTGGAGAGACTGGGAAACTATGAGACCTTATTATAAAACTATTCAGAGTGAACTGATTAGAGATGTAACCATCGCTAGTGTTATATAGAGCACCTGGCTATCACATTCTAAATCTTGAGTTAAAACACCAGTAACATCAATCATTTGTCAAAATAAAAAGACACTTGTTTCAAAAAGATTATTATTTAAAACTTATTTGCAAAGGTTCTCATGTCTTCTATTAATTTTCGATTTACTTAATCTGTTAAAATCCAAGTATATTGTGACTATTTTATTTCTACTAAACTTTTAAATAGTACGAGCAATATTATGATTTCATATATTTATATACTTTTACTGTTTGTGATAATTTCCTCCGTTTAATATAATAAATCCATATTCCAAATGTGTTTATGTGGTGTGTGTGTGTGTGTGTGTTTGTGTGTGTGTGTTTATGTGGTTTTTGTGTGTGTGTGTGTGTGCTTTGTGTGTACTTTGTAATGCTTGCGAGATCACACCATTGCTTCACATATGCAAGGCCAATGGTATACCACTGAGCTATTCTGGCTAGTTATAATCCAAATAGTATTTTAAACCATGACTTTCAAAATTTCATTCCTAGTATGCCCTGTCAAAATTATATATGATAACATGTGATCCATATTCTATCCACATTAGCAATTTTTATTGTTATTTAGAATATTTCCACTGCCTTTCCACTTCCAAACTCTTGTGTTTGTTATTGATAAAGGTTTTACTTTGCTTCTTCTGTCTCTTCATTATTTTTCCTTTTAGAGTTTAACTATTCTTTCTCTTATTTCTTTGGAAATTAATTATCATATTCCTATTACAATTTCTTTACATTGTAACAGGTATATACAATGCTTTAATTTCTATTTTAATTTTTCCCATTTTCACTGACGTTTAGTACAAACTATTAGATGGATTAAAAAGAAACTTGTCTCAGGGAACGTTATTTTTCTCCTTCTCTTCTCTGAAGTCTTTCTGTTTTTTGAAACACAATAGCAATTACATATAGCTCCTATGTGGTACATCATTGTTTCCCCTCTCACTCTCCTCCGTTGTACAGCTCAAGTTGTTATCATTCAGCTTTGTTATGTTACAGTATTATCTAAATCGTAACTCATTCTTGAATTAATTTTAGTTGTTTCAAGTATTCTCTGAAGACATTTTTCTATATATAATATCTGAGGTCTTGTGTTTTTACAAGGTAAAAAATATGAGTCACTTTCAAACATCTAGATATCTCTGTAGAATATTGGTCCACCTGCTCAATAAACTCGTATGTAAATTCAAGGAATACAGGTCAGTTAGAACAATCTTGTAAAATGGTGTAGCTTCAGCCTTCATACTAGCTTTGAATCTTTTTACCTTGTTTAGTAGTAAAGACAACATAGTTCTACTACAAGAGCAGACACATAGAAGAATGTAACAGATTTGTCAAAAATAAATTCTCAGTTTATGTTCAATAGATTTTGAAAACTATCCTATGACTTTACGAAATAAAAAATAGAATCTTAAATGGGTGTATTGGCACTATTTTCTCTCGAGATTTAAAGAATGATCTTAGACTACTACCTCAATCCTTTTTTTGTTTCTTTTGTTTTGTTTTTTGTCACTCATGGAGCTTGAACTCTGGGATTAGGCGCTGTCCATGTGCTCTGCAGATCAATGCGAGCACCCTACCACTTGAGCCACCGCACCACTTCTGGCTTTCTAGTGGTTTATTAGAAATACGAGTCTCATGGACTTTCCTGCCCGGGCTGGCTTTAAACTGTGATCCTCAGATTTCAGACTCCTGATTAGCTAGGATTACAGGCGTGACCTACAGGCACCTGGCCTACCTCAATCCTTATACAAAAATTTAAAATAAAAAATGATTATCAAACTAAATGTGAGATGTAAAAACCTATAAGAGATAAACGTAAAAATTCATGACATTGTATCAGTAAAGGTTTCTAAATGGAAAGCATTAGTTGCTAAAGAAAAGCAAGAATATACTGAATTATATCAAGTGATAGCCTTTCATAATTCAAAGGACACTATAACTGAAGTGAAAACATATCCAACAGATAGAGGTAACATATTTGTTAATGCTAAAATGTGAATGCTACAATGATTCTTAATCTTAAGTATTTTTATATCTTCTATTTCTATATAATTTTTCCTGAATAGGATATTTCTTTAAAGAACATGTGTAAATTAATAGTCAATAAGAGGAGCATATGAAATAAGTTCCTCTTTAGTATCTTAGAAAAAAGAAAAAGAAAAATCACTAGTATGACTCTAATATAAAAAGATGACACAAAATATAGTAATGCATTTGTGGAGGAATTGATAAACTACTCATAGTGATCCATTTGTATAATGCTGCAATCATTTTAGCAAGCAAGTTTTCAAGTCTCAAAGGTCAAAAAGAATTGTATAAGATCAATTCATTATACTTCTATGAATGTATTAAAGAGAAGTAAAAAAAAAGTATTTGGACAGGGAATTGTAGTTCATTGACAGTGCACTTAAATAGTATGTGTGAGACCCTGGAAAAAATCCCCAAAATAAAATTTTGAAAATACACACTACAGAGGATGTATGCTGGACAAATTCTAGTAACAGAACTTTTTATCTATTTTAATGTCTGTTCTCAAATTTTTAGCATTTCTATTAGAAGAAATGCAAGTTTGTGAAAATTAGGCTTTGAAAACCTATGAAGGTACAATTCACTTCCAAAGCACTAAAGTGTATACAATAAAAGGAGATAGTATATTGCAAGTGAATTACATGTCAGCAAATAAACTATTGTTAAAATTTTTTCACACAAAATGCAGAATATCTAAATAGACGTTTTTGGTTTTGGCTAAAAACTCTGTAAACTACAGCGCTTAAAACAAACATGTGATTTCTGTTTATTTTAAGGGTTTTTTTGTCCGTTATTTTGAGTTTATACAGAGATATCTCAATCAAGAGAGTATGTGATAACTGGAATACCTAGGAATTATGCATCATTTATAAGTAATTGATAACCTTTTCTGGACGAAACGTTTAGCAAATGACAGAAGACACAAAACTATGCATCTGCATTTTATGAAAGCCATTGGAACATTAAAGTAGGATAAAGTCAAGTAAATATTTTGCATGTATTCTATTGGTCTCTCTTTAACTTGAAAGTTATAGATTATGTTTTTTTATATTCTATTGGGACAATGATCTGCTGTCACTTATTTTTTCTCTTCCCCTTCTTTTGCTCTTCCACTTACATAATTATTATTTAAAGAGACATACTTGACCTTGCATTTCTAAATACCTCAAAATTATCTGAACTATTTTATACTTCTGGCAGCCTCCTATATCTTTCTCAAAGGAAATATTTTTGACACTACCATTTTTATCCTCTATGATATTGGATATCTTCCTGCCTAATTCAGTGCAAGATATACATGAGACTCATCCAGATATCTCAAAACTCATACCACCATAAAATCCTATCTTACTTAGAAATCATGCTTTTAGAATGTCTGGGGAGGTGGCATCTCTCATTTTTGAATGACACTAAGTGATACTTATATGCAGTTATGTTTTAAACCAATATGCCACTCAGTAGATGAACGAATTGACAAAATGTGGTTTATGTATGCACGGTGGAATTCTATTCTTCAAATTCATACGGAACTGGAAAGACTTGGAAAAATCCTACGAAGTAAAATAAACAAGACACAAAGAAACAGATTCCATGGTTTCCTCATTTGTAATAAGTAGGAAATGTCTAGAATATAAAGAAAAGAAAAAGAAATGTGATCTTAGCCACCAATTTATTGCTAGTATAATTCCTGCTCTCTCGAAAAGGACTTTTTTCCAGTTAAGTCCATGGTCTTATATCTGACTGGCTTGGATCTAGAATTATTCTTCCATTCTACTTTTTACAAATTTGCATGATTACCTATCATGATTTAGAGCTAGTAGAAGAAAGAGAGTGGTCTCATCCTTCATGTTCCAGTTAGTAGTAATGCTTTCTCTATGTCACTCCCATAGATCTACATACTGGCCTTGGCTTTATTATTTCAACGCTGTCTTATTTGCAGAGTCTTCTATAGAGTATGGAACCATTATACTTAAACACAGAACTTCTCTTTCTCCTATACCTATTGTTTCTCCTTCTGTTAACTTATGTACACTTGGGTAATAATGCACAACACAAACACTGACAAAAAATGTTTCTGAGAACCTTCTTCCCACTTAAAATTGGTCTTAATTTACAGAGCACTTAGGAAATTTGAACTTAATGTACTCCAGGATAATGTTTTTTTTTTCATGTTTTTTTATGGTGAAAATGGTGGACAGAGGGGCTAGAGTTACATAAGTAAGTTAATGAGTATATTATCTACCGAACATTGTTACTTCCTTTTTTGTTTTCCCCCTGTCATCCCTTTTCTCCACACTGCCCCAACTCTCCTCTCCCATCCCCAACTAGTAAAGTTCATTTTCAACATAGTGTCTTGTTCATCTCATTGTAACAACGGGTCATACTGTATACTTCTTTCAGCATTTTATTTCCCTTCCCCTCCCCACATTAGAAAAATGTATATGCAATTTGCAGCTCACCGACCTCAAATACAGTGGAAACGGGTTATATCATGGAGGAAGAAAATAGAAGAGAACCAAAAAAATCACATAATACATGGTAGATACATTAAAAACAATAGTAAGAAAGAAAAAACAAGTTGTGTCCGTATTTGGGGTTCATTTCACTTAACATCGTCTTATACAGCCATATGTACGTGGATAATATTTTATAAGCCATGTAAATTCCGTATTTTCTCATTACTAAGTTGTCTCTGAAACACGTGTTACCTCGTGTCTAAAGATGCCTTTGTGCTATCTCAATGAAGCCAGAAAACATTCATTTTTCTGGAGCAATACCATAGATTGTTACCGGAAGTAAGTAGAAGGAACTTTTACAGGAAGTAGAAACTGAATCCAGGAGAGAAATTGAACATAGAGAAATGACAAAGTTCAAGTTAATTTGTGCTCTCATTTTTACTGTACAAGAATATAATCCAAGGCTTGAAGGTAACTGTGTCCCTATCTTTTTCGAGTGTGCACTTTAGCCATAAAACTTGTCTGTAAACTTCTAGTTGACAGTATTACAAAAGGAAACAATATGCCATTTGAAGGCCAGCATGGAAAAAAAGGAAATAACATTGTTTTACAGTGTTCTACTACAAAGAAACAAAGACATGGAGGTTTTAAAGTGTCTTATGCATGAATATTTAACTCCTGAAATGATTCTCTTGTTGCAAAAGTCAGATATCCATTCCTTTATTCTGGTCCTGGATTCCAAAAAGCAGGATCCAGTGAGTATGATCACCAAAAAGAGCCTCTTTTCAAAGCAGTGCTTTAAGGATGGTCCCAAAGAAATATATGGGTTTTTTTGTTTATTGTTTGTTTGTTTAGTTTGTGTCGCTTCTGGGGTTTGAACTCAGAGGCTGGACCCTGTCCCTGAACAGTTGTCTTTAATGCCCACCTGCCCCCAAAGCTAGTACTCTACTGCTTCAGCCAAAACACCACTTCTGGATTTTTGGTGTTTAATTACAGATAAGAGTTTGAAAGACTCTGCTTCCTGAGTTGGCTTTGAACTAAGACAATAAGAAAATCAAGTCACATCAACTGTATGGACTTCTCTCTTGAACCAAGGAATATTTGATGAAGTTTATTATAAAGGTAATATTTGACAATTTTCAAAAGAAGAGAATATGTGCAGCAAAGAAGCCATAACTTAAATAACTCAGCAAAAGTAGGTGCAATGAGTCATATTGGAAAATTTTTTCTGCTTGGGAAGATTACTATTGACTTCGTAGTTTCTTTTGGGGAAATTTCAAGTACATTTCACATTTTTATTGGTCGTGGGGCATGAACTCTGATCCTGGGCATGTGCCTCAGCTCTTCAGATCAAGTTGGGTGCTCTGCCACTTTAGTTACAGCACCACTTCCTGGTTTCTGGTAGCTAATTGAAGATGTGTCTCATGGACTTTCCTGACCAGGCTAGCTTTGAGCCACAGTCCTCTGGTCTCAACCTCCTGAGTACCTAGGATGACAAGTGTGAGCCACCAGCACCCGTCTCATATTTGCATGTATGTGCACTTAATGACACTGTAGACAAATAATGGAAATTTGAATCAAGTGATGATATTGCAGCTTTTCAGAAAATTTGAGGTAGCAATAAATATGTCATCCTTATCCATGTTGTTACATTAATGACTCATGAGCCATTGGACTCTTAATTTAGCATCCTCTGAGGTCTGCATCGGTGGACTTAGTATAATTAATTTTTAGTAGATAAATAGAGAAAGACTGAGATTTTTAGAAAGCAAAGGAGATCAGATATGAAAGAACAACATAGAACGGGATAAAACTTATCTCACAGAGATTAAGAACTAGCCTAAGTGATTTAGAATGCTAAAGGAATGAGGAATAAGCTTACTTGATAACTAGTTCTTTAATAACCAAATATGGTTCCCTAGAACAGTTTCTGGTATAATTTAGTTATTATTATCATTTATTTCTTGCATCTGGATTTATTCCTTTACTTCTATCACAACTATTAATTAGCTGGTGCATTTTTGGTGCCAAAACGGACCAAAAATTTTCCAAATCTCACTTAGACTTAGATTAATCCTCACCTGATATCTAAGCACATTCTTGACATTAATTGTCATGACCTACTAACAAAATATTTTTTTCTCAACGCAGTCTTCTAATATAGGTAAAGCACATGAATTAAGAACTATTGTTAGGTCATAGTTGGAAGGAGCAATAATATATTCCAAGTATAATTTCTTTATTTGGCATTTACTAGTTAAATCAATTTTTTTGCCAGTCCTGGGGCTTGAACTCAGGGCCAGGGAACTGTTCCTGAGATTTTTCTTGTTTTGCTTAAGGCTAGCACTCTACCACTTGAGGCATAGCACCACTTCTTTTTCTGTTTATGTGGTACTGAGGAATTGCACCCATGGTTTCATGCATGCTAAGCAATCACTGTACCATGAAGCCACATTCCCAGAGCCTTAAATGACTTTCTTAAGATGACTTTGCTTTTTCATTCCATTACTATGTATTATAATTTAGGTTAGGTGGTAGAAAAGGAAGTGAAAAACAATATTAAGCCCAGTAAGCCTGACATTACTGTCACATCACTAAGGAAGTACAGTGTTAAGACCTTTAGGACTCATAGGGCTCTTGCATGTGACATTATTAGTTTACATTATTACATAATATTTTACATTATTATGTAAAAAAACATTAACAGTCATCTCCAACATCCATAACATTCTGCTTCCACTTTCAAGTTCAAGAGCCAAAAATTTAAGCCTTTTTATTGATTAGATGTGTTTCCTAGGAAGGAAGAATGAGGATGTGGACGGTGATGTTGGAAAAATATTTATATTGGCTCCCAGTCCACATTATTTGCATTTTTAAAAAGTATTACTGATGAACTCCTACATCTTCTTGACTATGCTGTCTGCACAAGATGCAGATAAAGGAAGACGTTTATTCTGGTGGATTGTCACATATATTAACAAAATCCAGTTCTGCAAAAAAAATTACTAGTATAAAGTATTGATTATAAAATGGTTTCTTGTCCTAGCAGAACAAAATGCAGTATTGAAATGATTAGTCCAGCTTTCTTTGAGATTTTATGCTGTCTCAGTATCAAGATGTTCTCTAATTCCAGTAATATACAAGCATAAAAGATCTGATTTGAAGATCTCAGTAGTTTTAGAAACAAAGGTACATAGTAGCTTCCTTCATGCAGAGGCATGTGATGGCATGTATGACTGATCGTATTGTAATTATCTTTTTTTTCCTCTTTATCTCATGTTGCATATTTTGGCATATTAATCTGTCCTGCATCAGCTTCCTGTAGGTGAGATTTACCTCTACTCTGCAATGTCAAGATGGGGCATGTGCCTTACTTCAGCTTACAAAAATGAACCAGAAGTGGTGAAAGGCTATTTCTAGGGGAAGATTTCTATCCCATTGTCTGGGTCTAAGAGTTAACTTCTTTTCCCTTAGCTATAAAAATAGCATATTTCCAGAGGGAATCTTTTTTCAACTTATATACTGAAAGAATATAGCATGTGAAATTGAGGCAAAATTCAAGCACAGGAATTAAGCTAATATTAGAATATGATACTAAGATATTAGTTTCTTACTATTCTTGTATACCTTTTTGATAGTTTCCTACAGCACTTCAGTATTTTAGAAATACTAAACAAGTACTAAACAGATAACACTTCTTGTTTGATGCTATTACATTTATTACATTTATTTTTTAAATAAATAAGCATTCTATATATGGTCACTTGAGGCGTTAACTTTTTCTATAAATGTGTTTAATCACTCTAGAGCACTGTATCTAACACCCACAATCATTATCCAGACCTTGTGATTGAGATGAGGAAGAACAAAATATCTAGATTTCTCACTTCTCTTTTCCTCTTCTCCTTTTTCTAGTGAGAATTCTCATCCTTTCTCCAAATTCTCCTATTAATAAAGGAAGAATGAGACATTGTGCATATCAAGCAAAAGGCTTCAAAGCCAGAATTTTATTCTTTCAGAAATAGATAAAGTAAATCAGAATGGCTCAAGGAAGAAGGAAAACATGATTTTTTCCCCTTACTAGTTTCAAAAATAGAGTCTGAACACAACTCTAAATATTTAATAAACCATTTGCTTTGGCTAATTGTTAAAAATATAGTGTTTTAAAATAAATAATTTTAAAAATTAACAAAAATTTAAATATATAGTAATTTGTTGTTTGCTTTTGGTAGGCATGAAATAAAACTGCATTAACATTGTGTGAGTTGAAAGGCTAAATTTTATCTGAATCTAAACAAAATGAAAAATATATGATGTTAAGATAAATAGCGTTTAGGTACATTTTTTACATGACATACACACAGGGACATTTTTTTCTTCTTTTCCTCTCCACACTTCAATAAGCAGTTCATGTAATTCAAATAGCTGTGTTTATTTCAGAAATAGATTAGACATAAAAAAGTTAGAAGAAGAGAACCAGGATTGGTGATGCATTCTTTAAAAATATCAGTCAAATAACTATTAACCATAATTCCAAAATAAGAACAAACAAATGCTCTTAAAAAGAGGAGATTGTAAGCAGAATACACAAAGAGTGACAGTGCCAGAACTGCTTCAGGAACTGCTCTCTGACATTTAAGATTTCTAGTACATGACAATGTTTTAATCAGGATTAAAGGCTTTCAGGAACTAAATTTTTTTAGTTATATTTCTTTGAAGAAATACCTTTTCAAAATTAATGAAAAGATAGCAGGTTTTAGTAGAAAGAATGCTTACACACTCATTGTGGTAGACAGTAAAATACCTTTCCAAAATATCTATAGTCCCGAAATATCTAATCCATCAAATGTTGATTTACATTTTATATATGTTTGTAAAATAATCACCTTTCATTACCTAAGGAACACAAATTTGAATAATTATCAGATGGGGAAAGTATGCTCAAAAGTCCCAGCTGTAGTTCGAGAGGGACATTATTAGGTAAGAACCATCAGAAAGATGTAAAGATGCTACATTAGAAGATAAAGGAAAAGACAACAATCCAGATTCTGAAGTTTCTGGAAAGCGGAACAGGAAGTAAATGCGTTTTCCACTAGAATCATCTGAAAAATATTTCAGTTCTGTAGGGGGCTCAATTTTAATCTAGTGAGAATTATTTTAGATTTTTGTCCATTAGAACTGTAAAATGATAAATACGGATTGTTCAACCCAATTAACTTGTAGAAATATTTTAGAGAAGATTTGATTTAGTAATCTAACTCAACTACAACCTCTCCTGATGCAACCGCAAGGTTACCACATGTCCTAGTTTCTGAGAATAAGAAAAAGTTGCCACCAGGTTTGTACACATGTATGATATACATACAACTAAGGGCCTTGCATTAATGAAGTCTTGAAATTCTAAATAATATTTAAATAAGAAGGCCCTTTTCTTCATTTTCACATTTGGGGATCACTAAGTACCAAAGTTATGTAGAAGGCTAGAGTAAGAATATAGATAAAGATGATATATGTCACTTTGATTTACAGTTGTAAGGAAATAAAAAATAAGGTAAAACAGAAACAGTAAGTCAATTTTATCTTTCCTAACTTTCCAACAGAAATTAGAGAATCCAGTAAAGATACAGCAATCCCAGGATGCTATAGGATGTTATAGGATCACTAGATGGTGAAAAAAAGGTAACAAGAATGGGTCCCCTGGAACAATGGGAAACAAAATCTACACCTACACATTGTGATATAGCTAGAAAATAGTTTCTACAATGCTAAGTCTTTATATTTTAGGTTTGTTTACACAGCAACTTTACTCTCTAGGAAATGATTCTTTATTAATACTCAAGTGTTTGCAGCTTATAACCCAGCAACAAATAATGTTTCTAAATATAAACAAGCATGATACTAAGAGTAACTACTTGCATTGCTATAGCTGATAAAGAAGAATGATCTTGGGGAATAGTCAAACAATCTTGAACTTTTTCATACCTTTCCTCTTCTCCAACATGAGAAGTCATAGTCTAGATATGTCTCATGGACTTTCCTGCCTAGGCTGGATTTGAAATATGATTCTACCTGTCAGCCTCCTTAGTAGTTAGGGTTACATGCATGAGCCATTGGCGCCTAACTACATAATTATTTTTTACATATTTATGAAGTGTGAAGTGGCAATCCCATTCATTTATATGTTGCTTAATGATCAAGCTACATCATATCCATTAATTTCTGCATGTAACATTTCTTTATAGTGATAATGCTCAAAAACTTATCTTCTGGCTGATGAATATCTATTCTTAACTATAATCACTTTGCCTCTTGCAGTATAAAATTAATATATTTACTTTTAATCACAGAAGTCTGCTAATTAAAGTTATATAAAACATGAATTGTAAAGTGAAAGAAATTCATAGTTTCATTACTTGTTTAAAGAAAATGATAATGCATTTTTTTCAATTATATTTCTTTGGAATGTGTAATATTCATTGATTTAACTTAAAATTGATAGCAATTACATCATATCTAATTGATTCAAACTTGTATTTAAAAATTGTACACTTAACACAAATATACTTCCACTTTCTTCTAACACATAATTAAAATAACAGTATAGGAAAGTTTGGTGTTAGCTGTTCATGTGTAGAATCATAGAAACTCAGGAGGCTAAGACCTGAATATTTTAATTCAATATCAGTCCAAACAGACAAAAATGTGAAAACTTATCTCCAATTATCTAGCAGGAAGCAGAAGTTGAGGATGTGGCTCAAGGAATAGCGTGTCATAAGCCATTAGCAAAGAATACAACAGAGATCATCAAACATTGAGATTAAGCCCTAAAAATGGCAAGTACACAAAAGACAACAACAAAAAAGTGATATGAACATCAATAATAAAGACAAAATAGTAGAAAAAATGATGAGAAACGTGTGTGAACATCTGGAATTCAGAAATCATTTGACAGAATTTTGATTCATGAGAGGTAAAAGTCACAGTATAATTGAACAATCTCATTGAAGTCATTTGTGTTGAAACCTGGCTATTGGGTAACATGTGAAAGAGCAGACTGGATTACCTGACATAGCAGACATTGCCTGTAACTATACACCATCCCACTCTGAAAAAATCTAAAATCATGCTTGTTAATTTAAAAAGAACCTCATGCTAGAGTCTTTTTGGTCCACACAGACTGAGGTCCTTATTTTGAGGCTTCAGACCAGTGCTTTTATTTATAAACACTTCTGTTTTACTCCCCTTCACTGATGTAGCTATACCTTACTAAGCTGGCACCAAGCCACTCCCTAGAAATTGGGCAAGAGCATTTGCTGATGCTCTTCCAACTTCTCTCTGTGGCTCAGGATAGCCAGACTCTTGTAGCTAAGATGGGTTACTTTGATGTCCAGGTGGCCTTAAACTGGAGATAAACATGTAATGGATATGTCAACATGCGTTAGTTTCAAACTATGATCTTCAGATATGAGCCACTATGCTCAGCCCAATATTTCCAGTAAGTTACTTAATCTTTCTGACACTCAGGTTCTTCCTGTGTGGAAAGTGAAAAGAATTACTTTGTGGACCTAAGAATCCAGTTGGAGTTATGATTGGGTGCAGGAAGTATAAGTGTTCAGGATGTGTGGACAGAGTCTGACACTCTCATAAAACTACTGGTATTTATATTTAAATGAATTCCAGGAATTGGAAACAAGAGGGATTTTTCTGTTCTTGTTTATCTTTTTATGGACATTGAAGGAGCCACAGAAATTCAAGGAGAACAGGGAAATAAATGCAGCAGTTGTACTCTGTAGATATTATATTCACAATGAGCTATACCTCTTGTGGACGGGGACAGGAGGGAAAATCAGAGAGAGAACAAAGTGATGAGATTGTCAAACAAGAAGTGAACTCGTTAGCGACTTATAAAATGGTGATCTGTATGTACACTACCTTAACAAAAAACATTTGAAAAATCCAGGTTGATTATTCTCTTTTCCAATTTTTGTAGAGGCCCTTAAGACTCAGGCTCACCTGGAGTTTTTGAAGGTCACTTTATATAATTAATGTAGAGCCTGAATCTCTTAAGAAATGTTATAAAAAGTATTTCATTCTTAGTGCCTCTTTCTCTTTGAGTGGTGATTATATATGTTGTTGTAATAGCTAAATTTTTACTTTTTGTTTTTAGTACTTGTCAGATGTTGAATTCTTCTTAAAGATTTGTGACAAAGGTCTGCTATATCTTGGCACCCTCCCCTTAACTAAAATGTTAATTAATCTTTGAAATTAATGTACTTGAGTATGAGTTTTATTTATTGATTTAATTTGTCGGCGGTGGTGAACTCTGGGCCATGATGCCATTCCTCAGCTCCTCAGCTCAAGACTAGTGCTCTACCACTTGAGCCACAGTACCACTTCTATCTTTTTCTGCTTAGGTGGTGCTGAGCAATCAAACCCAGGGTCTCGTGCATTTAAGGCAAGCTGTCTACAACTGATGCACCTTCTCAGCCCTTATGAGTGTCTACAACTGATCCACCTTCTCAGCCCCTATGAGTGGTATGTTTGTGCACGGGTCTGTCAAGCAAATCTATTGAGCAAATGTATACATTTGCCACTAGACATATTCAAAATTATGAATTAACTGATATTTTAATGAATAAAACTGTTATCATTGATACTAGGAAGTGTTTGTCTCCCATACTAAAACCATGGAGGAGGGTATTTTAAACTAAAACTACAAAAGAAATTTTAAGATCTTGTTGCTAACAAATGAGTCCAGGTATTATTACATTAAACAGACAATTCAAAATAGTTTTTCTTCATGAATACAGAGATCAAAGGTCTTATTATTCTTATTTCAAAATGCAAATTAAAGGGGAAAAACAGTCAGGAGGTAAAATTTATATTGAATGTTAATAGTTAAAGAGGAAAAGATCCTAGAGGACAAACTAAAGACAAAGCAATATCAGAGCACTATATGCTCAATATTAAATAAGAAGGTTTAATTGAAAAATTGAGCTGGAATGTGCACATCAAACAAAAGCAAGAAATCAGAGCCTACCAGCAACAAAGAAACACCATAATGCATATCTCAGAAAAAGGAAAAAAATTCCTTGTATTGATTTCAATGATACATATAACCCACCTGCACACACACACACACACACACACACACACGAACGTATGCAACAGCTCAACCTACTCACATTCATTCAACATGAATCAAAGATCTTCCTATAATATTTGGAACTTTAAATGTTTCTAGTCTTGTAAATAATTGATAACAGATGCATAAGCAAATATTTTCTGAATAAAACTCTGTTATGCAAATGAGAATTTATGATGGTTATATCTACTTAAAATATCTCTCAATCTCGAAGGAATTAAACAAGAGACAATACAAATTTGGGACTATATTTCTACCAGCTATTCTGCAAAGGCTTAATAAGAAATTATGAGATCTAATATTAAATACCAAATTCATACAATTAATACATGTGTAGATGAAGTGAAAGACAGTGATCAGAGACCTATGCTGCCTCCAATTCCCAGCAGCCTGCACACTGTGACACCTTTGATTCTGCTGTGCCAAGCCCAGAGTTCTTTTCCCTACAGCAGTGGCCCTGCTGGGGTTGGGGATGGGGGCTGTGTGGAGAGGAAGGAGGCCACAGGAGAAGCCAAGCTTTGGTTGGGGCTGAGGGTGGTGGGGAGAGGATGGTGGGGAGGCCCTGAAGGAGGCTGTGAAGGGAGGAAGAGGCAGTTGGCCAACAGCTCATGCAGCAGCCCTAAAGGCAGCTGGGTTCTGGGGAGTGTCTGTGAGGTGTGGAATTTGGGGTGGATTTGCTAGGGCCTGTTTGCTTGGTGAGGAGAGGAAGAAGTCTCGAGTCCCACACAAACAGATAGTGAAAAATGAGACAACAAATGGCTGAAGAATTTCAAGAACAAAGGCAGGGACTTATAGGTAATCTCTAGGGCCAGTGAGGGCAGCAAGGCTGGGCCTATGGTTGTCATGCCTCTCTCAATGCCCTTGGAAGTGAGGGCCAGCTCTGCTGTGGGCTAGGCCTCGCTCTTGCCTTGAAGCAGGCACCAGGAATTGTCAGCACAGCCTCAGCCTGCCCCAAGGAGGTGGCCTGTTGTGGGTGCTGTAGCCTGGGCAGCTGCTAGGAGGCTATACACAGAAGGGCAGAGGAAGCATATTTGGTAGGCTCTGCTCCAGCCCAGCCAAGCTCAGGGCCACTTGGGAAGTTCCAGCTCTGAATCAGGACCATCAGGACCAGGCATTGCTCCCTAAACAAGTAGGGCCTCTGGGGACTAGTGCAGTGGCCGCCACGTGTGGGTTGTGAACCTCCTTAGAATGGCCGAGGAGTCTCAATGAAGAGGTGAATTTGCTTCTGTGCCTCTCCCATCTTCTGGATTCTTGCTCTCCTCCTGCCTCCTGCCTTGTCCAACTACAGGAGTCAACTTCTCCAAGCCACTGAGAGGCCATCCCGGAGATGCTCACAGGGCTTTCCAGGCTGCTTCACCATGCTTGCAGGGCTCACAGGGTGCCATCCTCTAGGCAAAGCATATCCCCATTTCAGCTTGGCCACCCCTGCCTAGGGGACCACGAATTGCATTCTTGCACAGAAAACTAGGGGTACACAAGGCCGTCCTGCAGTCTAAGGCATCCTTTCCTTCCTCTTGCTCAGGTGTGGAGCAGCTGTGGAGCCAACTGCAACATCATGTTTGATTATCTAAAAAGAAGAGGATAAAAAGCTTCATTGTCCCAGATACAGCTGCCCCTGGGGTTCTCTGTGTACACTAGTCTTGTGCTTAGATAAGGATCCCCAAGACCACCAGGGAGCCAGTTCTCATGTGACCACATTAGAGTCATTTATTGCAAGCTTGAGCCTGGAATCACAACTGTCACCATTGCAGTGTGTCAGAGTTGAGAACCCCGAACCTTCAGTTAAATGGGTAATCTTATAACAATCTTATTGGCTAGCAAGTGCAAGCTAAGCAATAAGCAATAATTTGTGGAGGAGAAGGGAAAAAACAAATCATTTAAATAGGGATACAGGTGGACCCATTGCAACAATGAGATGTACAAGTTCTTATGGAGAAAAATGAATTTTACAACTTTGGTGGGGGGGGAGGGGGAGGAGGGTTCGATGGGGGGCGGGGGGGGGGAGGATGGGAAGGGATGGGAGGGGGAAACAAAGGAGGAGGCTACAATGTTTGATAGGAAATATACTCATTATCTTGCCCATGTAATTGTAACCCCTCTGTACAGTATTTTCACAATAAAAAAGTTAAAAATATTAAAAATTTAAAAAAAATCTGTAACTTTAGGTACTTCCCTTCATCCACTGATGGCTATTGCTAGGGAAGTTATGGGCAGAACGTTATTGTGACATTTCAGGGTTTTTCCAGGAACCTGAGTTCTAACTTTCAGTAAAAGTCTACTTGCCATGGTTGCTTTCAGTAAAGGTCTTCACAATGGATACTTTTTGAGTATTCGGAGTCTAAGTCCAGAATGCCTGTACTTTGGCAAAGGCCTCTCACTAGCCTGTGTGTGTGTGTGTGTGTGTGTGTGTGTGTTGTGTAAGAGAGTCCGACACAGCTGAGGTTTGGGGTAAAATACTCCTTCGCTTTAGCATTGAGTTTTGGTATCTATTGTTTGTCCCACCCCCTCCCCCCAATTTTGAGTTCTAAAGTTGTCCTTCTAAATACTTTCATCCTTTGATCTTCTTGATATTCAGATTCCTAAGGTCTGCTTGTGAACTTCAACATTTGCTTCATGAAGATGATGACTTTCTTCTAACTTTTATGAAGCCCTTTGCTCTCTTTAAATGCAGTTTGTGCTGTGTTAGTGGTTTTACTTAGCCCAGACTGTGGTGGCCCAGGCTGTGACTGTTAATTCTGAGATTATTTTAGCCCAATATGAGATACTATACTTTCAGTATATCAGTGAAAGAAGTTCAGCATCTTTATTGAAACAATTTCCTGGCTGTAAATACAAACAAAAACATCCAGTGATATAAATGTACAATTTGTTGTTTTTAGTTAATTGTTCACCACTGTAATGAAAAAAATCTTTTTACTAACTAAAATGAGTATTTGTAATGGGAAAAAAATCAAATGTTATAAATCTTATAAATTGATCAAATACCAAAAGAAAAAGAAAGATACTAATCAGGAATGAAGTACAAATGTAGGTGTTTAATAATTAAATGAAATATTTGAGATTCATATCTACATAGCAAATACGACGGAAAATAAACAGGAAAGTCACTGAGATCCTATCTTACACACCAGAATAGCTATCACCACTCAAATAAATAAACTGCTGGAGAAGTTGAAATAAATCAGGAACTATATTTGGTTTTGTGGCATTGTAAACTAGTGCAATCCATAGGGATATCTTAATGGAAGTTTACACAATACCAAAAAGACAGATATCTTGATGACCTTTACCGCAATTGGATACATATTGAAGGAATATAAATCAACATGAACATCCATGTTCATGGCAGCAATATTCATAGCAAACAAGTTGTGTAATCAACCTAGATGCACCGGAAAGAGGGAATTAAGAAAATGTGCTATTCATAGCTATAAACATGTTCTGGTATATGAGAAGTGAATGTTTCTACTGTATCATTGCTAAATATTTTGAATATATACCTATCCTACTTTTACTACGTTTTGTGGCATTGTGTTTTTGCTTTAATGAGGAACGTCCATATTGATTTTCAGACCAGTTACAATAGGTTGAAGATATCCTATAATATGTGGATATTATATCAAAATTTAAATATATCAATGAACACATAGAGGACCATCATATATAGTTTATAATTTGAAGCAATTTTAAGAAGGCAACAGTTGGGGGAAAAGACGATGTTAGAAGCTTAGAAATACACAGACAAGGAAAAATATGTGCAACTAATTACTGCTAATAGTAAAACATTTTCCTCAAGTTTTAACAATGAAACTATTAAAATAATACTTAATAACATCAAATAAATATGCCATAGAAGAAAATGTACCGTAGATATACGTTTCCCTATAATTTGTTTTACTTTATAACAAATGGATTAGAAGAAAATGTAATTACACGTCTGAAGATGTTAACACTTTCAAGTGTCATTGATTGAATCCAGCAGAGGAAAGTAATAGAGAAGTAGAGAGTAAGAACAAACTGGGGTATGGATAAAGATACTCAGTTGATCTTCGTGAGGAAAAAATGTGCTCCGTTTTCCTGATCAAAATAGAGCTAGGACAGCTAACTTTTGACAGAACACTTGTAATGTAGAGTAGTGGAGTTAGTACTTTAGGTAGTAATTTATTACTTTTATTCCCTAATCTTATGATGTGAGTGATAGTAGATTTTCTTTTTTTTTTGGGGGGGGGGGGAGGGGTCTGGTCCTGGGGCCTGAACTCTGGGCCTGGGCACTGTCCCTCAGCTCTTCAGCTCAAGGCTAGCACTCTACCACTTGAGCCACAGCGCCACTTCCAGCTTTTTTCTTTTTGCTTATGTGGTGCTGAGGAATCAAACACAGGGACTCAGGCATGCAAGGCAAGTGCTTTACCACTGACCCGCCTTCCCAGCCCCCTGATCCTAGATTTTCTGAGCCCTTTTTTTCACCCAAAGTTTCTAATTCCTCACCCTGCCTATGGTTCTTCTGCTACTCTCATTTCTCCTTGTTTCTGAACTAAACTCCTGTAACCTTTTGGTTCATGAGAAACAGCTGGAGAAATATGAGGATGGCTTGGAGTCTGAGGTAACATCCACTCCAGCTTGGAGGATCTGGTGAAGGACTACCACCTGGGTCTCAGAATCAGATATTAATTGACCTCTTTGGAAATGGAGAAACTCACTCCCTCAGGCAGAATCTGTCATTCCTTGACATTCTCTGAAGAGATTTGATACTAGGGCACTGCCACTTTGAAGGAGGTCAGTTTCCCCAATGGAGAAGTTGTTAAATGTTGTGATTGCCAATTTTCTCTCTAGGCTGTTGTCTCTCTCACCCCTTCTCATGTCAGGAATGCATTGCTTCTTTTAGGCACTCAACTACTTGTCCTGGCTTCTAGGCAGGAATACTGTAGGCTATTCTTTGGCTAACCTCTTGCATTTAAGGTAGAATAGGCCCAGGCTCTGCTCATGCCAAAAGATAGATGCAAGAGGTGAATATAAGCTCAGATTTGTACAGAACAACAATCATGTTGAAAAAATTAAATTAAATTAATAGTTGAGTAATTTAGGGTTTATCACCACAAAATTTAGGTAATTATTAGGAATACATCTAGAATCATGGATTAGGAAGAGAACAGTGAAGTAGGTTCAGGATACAATGGAAAAGACACACCATAGCCATAACAGGAGATGAGAGTTTGAAGGAACTATTGGCATAGGTCCATTTACTATCTTAGGAGTGACCTTTGATAGGAGGCTTTTAGAATAATATCTAAAAGAGAGGGACTTGCTGGGCACTAGTGGCTCACATCTGTAATCCTAGCTACCTAGGAGGCTGAGATCTGAGTATTATGATTCAAAGCAAGCCGAGGCAGAAAAAGCCAGAAGTGGTGCTGTGGTTCAAGTGGTAGAGAATGAGCCTTGAGCTCAGGGAAAATGCCTAGGCCCTGAGTGCAAGCTTTAGGATCAGCAAAACAACAAGAAACAATAATGATAAAACAAATAAAAGAAGGACTTAAAGATATGCGATGGAATGATGATCATGTGTAACTGTTTAGGGAACATAAAAGGAGACAATATGTGGAGCAAAATGATATCTACTTTTTACTAATCAAGGATGCAAAGCAAATGCCAAATTCCTCTTCTCAAAAACTTCCAAACTTGGGCTGGGAATGTGGTTCAGTGGTAGAGTGCTCGCCTTCCATGCATGAGGCTGTGGGTTCGATTCTTCAGTGCCACATAAGCAGAAAAATCCAGAAGTGCTGCTATGGCTCGAGTGGTTAGAGCACTAGCCTTAAATTGAAGAGGTGAGGCACAGTGCTCAGGCCCAGAGTTCAGGCCCATTGTCCGGCCTAAATAAAAACAAAAAAATAAAACAAAAGAAAAAATCTTCCAAACTTATTTTTTCTCATAGTTGAAGAGAGGCTCTTTTTACAGAAATTTTCCTTATCTAGCTCATGGTCATCAGAACTCCAGTAGACTTTTCCTGTTGAGATGTAATGCACCTAACTCTACTGAACCTAATCAAGGCTAGGAATGTATGGACATCGATACATTTGTTTTATTTTTCCTTATAAATATATAATAATGTCAGTTATTATATATAATATATTATACATTATATAATATATTAAATATATTATAACATGTATTATGCATTAACAGAGTTCCTAGTTTTAGATGTAGGAACAGGCGACATATTGAAAGAAAAACATTTGAATCTCTGAGTTATTTCTCTACCACAGGACAATACCAGGATTCATTCTTATTACCCAAAGAGCAACATAGGAAAGTGATGCCAATGGATGTGATTCTCTGGATTTTGGAAATTGTGATCATATACATATGTATATGTGATATATATCAAATATATATATGAAATATCGTTTAATAATAGTGAATTTGTAAAACTATAACAACAGATAAATAAGTGAACACCTATGTGCACACACTCCCAGTCACTTTCATGTATAAGAATTTCTTTTCTATTCTCCTATTCACCTACACAGAGAGTACATGAGTTGCCCTTGAATTGTCCTGGAAGATCTTTATCGGGTACTGTAGCTTCACATCCTTTGTTCCCTAAGTAGCCAGATGTTATGTATTCAATAACAAAATTGTTTCAGGCAAAAGTATCCACCCTGACACACAGATTTCAGAAATGACACAAATAAGTGGGAGGTACAGCAGTACTTTTCAAAATTGAACAGATTACATATTTATTAGAAAGCTTGTAAGAAAAAAACTTCAGTGTAGGATGATACACTTGAAGAAAACTACAGTTTAAATTACATATAGGCGGGTGCTGCAACAGAAAATAAATAAGACTAAAAAAAATTACATATGACATCAAATTACAAAGTTCCAGGGCATTTCCCTACTCTTGAGAACTAGAGTAATCCATATTAAAAATAAATAAATAAAAAGACGAATGTTTTATACCAAATTTCAAAACATACTATATGTTATACAAAGGAAATGCAATAAGCATGCATTTTACAATCTAGTAACATCATATGGTATGAAGAATCTGTATTGATTCATAAAAATCAATACAATGCACTTAAAACATCCAATATCTCAAGTGTCAGCTTAGCAGAATACTTTCAATCTGTGGTGTCTATTTTGCATATTATCCAGCCCTATCCATCCCACAATGGCAGAAGGCTCTTCTGAGAAAGTCCAGAGGCCAGTCTACTGTGAGTGCTCAATGTGGACCTGTTCCCATTATCTTTTATTTGGGCATGTGATAGACTGACTATCTGTTAACTTGCCAAAGGCACAATTTGGACAGGCTTCCAGTAATGATATTTTAGCTCTCATAAAAAGAGGGAAATTGAAGACAGAGGGAAAAATCCATCACACTATCACTTCATAGCCCTTAAACATTAAAAATACCTACCCATATAAGTCTGCATTACATACTTATTATTGTTTTTCTTCATTTGTCATGTTTTACATATTTGTGTATCCCAGGGCTTAGCTCTGTCATAGTCCTTCTAATGGTTGTTACCACTGAGTACAGTAATTATTTCTGTATTTTTTCTCCAGCTCTGTTTTCTTTAATTCAAGTCTTTAATAGCATCCTGTCTACTGACAACTACTAACTACTGATTTTAGAAAACTTAAAAGATCCCAAAGTGAGCTTTGATCTCTATCTACAAACCAATCCCTCATTACTATTTGATTAAGTGATAAGTCTTCCGGCTGTCTTGTCAAAATACCTTGGAAACATTTCAGACTTACATACGTTTTCACACCTCATATTTAATCTATGACCAGATTTCGACAAATTAACTCACTGTATATTTTAGGAACAATATATATATATCTATCTATATATATATATATACATATACACACACTCATATACCATATATATGTATATTATAGGAACCATATATATATATATATATATATATATATATATATATATATATATATATATATATATATATATATATGGTATATGGTATATCAGTGTTAGTACTATGACTTAAATTTGGGGCCTAGGTTCTTTTAATTTTCTTTATTTTGGGGGGTGGGTCCGGTCGTGGGGCCTGAACTCTGGGCATGGGTGCTGTCCCTCAGCTCTTCAGATCAAGGCTAGTGCTCTACCACTTGAACCACAGCGCCACTTGCAACTTTTTTCTTTTTGCTTATGCAGTGCTGAGGAATTGAACCCAGGACCTCATGCATTCAAGGTAATCACTCTACCACTGAGCCACCTTCCTAATCCCTTACTTTTCTTTTTTGCTCAGGCCTTATTTGGTATAAAGATCACCTACAATGTCATTACCCACACCCTTTTCATTTAAAAATATGTATATTCTGTAGCAATATTATTGTCATTATAACCATAATTAGGAAGATAATATGGGTTCATCTGCTCCATACTTCTTGAAAGCTAATGAATGTGAAATTTACAGAATATCCTCAGATATGCCTAGTGGAAACCTGGATTTGAATTATGGGTCTATAGCTGATCAGTATTAGGTACTTGGGAAATTTGTTTGGCCTTGTTGCCTACTTCTGTTTTTAATAAAATACTTAATTCATTTACTAACTGGAAGAACTATCATGAGCACTAAAATTAACCTAATGCAGATGCAGTGCTTGTAATGGTGTCTGCACATTGTGAAGTAGGTCCCAAAGAAGTCAGCTTCCATCAACATAGTCACAGCATCCTTCCTAAAGGCCTTAAGAAATATATACCCAACTGATGTTAATATCTGTGAAAATGTGTCTTTACAAAAAAAGGTCTTTTCTTCATATGAAGCAATTAAAGTAATGTTGGGGCTGTCCTGTGGCTTTTACTCTGAAAGAGTTTTGCTTGAATTTTATTCTTACTCTATTAGTGGTAGCAGTAGCGTTCTTTAGTGCTACCCTTCATTTTTCTAGTTCTGTGTTCCATTTGGAATACTATTGTAACTTAGTTTATAAACTTTGTTATCAGAATCAATAAACTACAACTGCTGAACTTTCTAATAAAGAGACAATTTTAGGTGTGCATTACATTTTATGTGTTTAATACTTTCCTGAAAGTATTCCTTTTAGGTTATATATCCCTAACAACTATTTTTTTTAAGATTTCTTATATGATTTATGGATTTATTATATGATTCTTATATGATTTCTTAGAGATCCATAAATAAAACATCTCAGAACAGGAAAAGAGTAGGTAAGAAGTAATAAAATAATATTATGGTGTCTTAATGGCTAAGTGTAAAGAACATGTAACAAAACAGTTGGTAGATTCATTTGCTCTTTTTTCTATTCTCTCACCCTTCATTGTAGAAACCTTCTTACTATGAAGTGCCAAGTCGTCTGGACCTTTCAAGCCTCGTCTCAGTGACAGAAGTGATGGGATTAAGACATGTGCTCCTATGACTGACTTTTAGGAAGTTCACAATAAAGCAATACCAGTACATATAAAGAAACCTTTGTGAGTGATACGCATTGACTTCCTCAATTGCCAAAATTAAATTCATATGTCAAAACATCAAATTACTTACATTATAATATATGCAGTTCAACTGGAATCACTAACACTTCAATGAATCAAATGCAAACTAAAAGCTCTATATCAAAAACCAACATCTAAGGCAGTGTTGGAAATACAAGAAGAAACACAATAAATCTAATGGAGTGAGATCTTTAACACTGGCAATGAGCAATGATAGCTGAATTTTTAACCAAGCTTGGAAAGTTCAGGTGTCTACTAATGATGTGATTAGAGTTGCGGAGTTGACCTTGGTATTAAGATTAGAGGTAAAATTCAAAGGCAGCTAAGGTTGCTGCAGTATTTTAGCTCGATACAGCGTGACCCTCCCTGATAATGGTAAAGCACAGAGTAGAAGCTAAATCAGTAAAATGTATAGGAAGAATTTTCCACTGAGAGTAATTGCAGGGTGTGATCATCACTCTTGCATTGAAAATGTACAGCTCATCATTCTACTTTAAACTCTAGAGTATTTCTGAACTGAAGACAATTATAACACACCAATGTGCTGTGAGTGCTGAGCAGTTTAGGTGTGTATTACTGTAATATATGTAAAATCTTTAGAGGTATGGAGTGGACTTACCCTTACACTTCATTCTGTGTTGTTAAGTTTCATGGAGAAATGTTCATAATTATGCAATTCACACTCATCTAAGTCTGAATCAGGCAACTGAGATAAGACATTAGGATCATCACTCCAGTGATGAGGTTTGTGACCTATGAAATAAATAACATTATTTCACAATGTATATGCGTTTCTGAAAATTTATGCAATACCAAATACCAAATGTACAAAAGGGACAATTGTCCATCGCTTATATTATCAGAAGTTAAGATACTCCTGAATTATACTTTCTTGCTAGAGGATCATAGGGTGACTCCTGATGTTTGGTACCTTTTCAAGTGCTCCTATACGTTTGTGAATTTTTTGGGGGGAAGTGTTTTTCCATAGTTTGTTTTGAGGTGTTCAAAATTTCAGTATTGTCACTGACCACAACCATGGAACAGCAAAGAAGATGGGATACCTGGCCAAAGAACTGAGAAATCACAGGAAGTGATAGGAAAGTAGACACCAGAGGACCCAAAGCCTCATTGCCGGCTTCCAGAAGCCCAAATCCTGCTTAACATGTTTATATTCATTCTACTACAGTGGTGGGGTAGTGAGTGATTACAGGTATATCCACAACTAAGGCATCAATCTAGCTTGTGGTTACAACTATTAACTGAGTTATTGTTTGTATGCATAGTGATAATTGAATCCCTTATTTTTAGGGAGCAGAAGGGTGCAATAGTCATTACAACCATAGCACAGACATCCTTCTTGTCTCCAAAGTCTTAAACTTTTAGTGTCCAACAGCTCTAACTTAAATACTTTTCAGGTAATAACCCATACCCTTGTCTTCCCTTAACTGTTCGACCTTTACAGAGCACAGCTCTCAACCTTTTGATTGCCATTTGAGAGGGTTTCCCAATATATCCCTTTCCAGGTATAACAGTTTGACTCTAGAATCACTCAAAAGTACTATTACAGATGGGTTATTTTGAAAAGGATATTTGTTTTCTAGGGAAGGTTCACTTTTGTAAATTTTATTTTATTTAAAGGTACTGTACAGAGTGGTTACAGTTACATGAGCAAGGTAAATTCCTTGTTGAATATTGTTACCCACTCCATTGGTTTTCTCCTATCTTATCCCACCCCCACCTCCACACCCCACCCCAAAGTTGTAAAGTTCATTGCCGGTATATTGTCTTGTGAATATCATTGTTGCAATGGGTCACTTCTTTCATCCTTATGTTATTTCCCTTTCCTTCTACAAATCAGATAATATATATAGAAGATGGAAGGTACCAGAATCAAGACAGAGATGTCCAGGGATAAATCAAAGAGAAATGAAATAAAATAAGATCTAGATACACTACTTTTTCCAATATCAAGGTTGATATCTGAAAAAAAAAAGTACTTGTTGTTTCCATGTCTTGGAGTTCATTTCAATTAGCATCATTTTGTATGGTGAAATGTACATAGCTTTGGGGCCAGCAATCCCACTCATGGGCATTTGTCGAAATTATCTCTTAATAGCTAATGGATGAAGAATGGAATAGAAAATAGCAGAGGAAAACAAATCAACATGCAGGTATTATGATTTTATAATTCTAATATGAAAGAACTGAAGCTTTTGTTTCATGAAGAAGAAAGTTTAGCCTGTAATTTCAATGCAAGGCATCATTTGTAATGAGTCTAAAGTCTTTTCCTCCAAGATATCTAAGAGTACTATACTCATCTTCTGAAGAGTAAATAAGTAATTATTTTAAGTAGCTTTGTTTAATATTAATTTACTTGTAGAAAATGAGTTAAAATATCTTCTCTTGGTCTGGGAAGGTGATTCAGTGGTAGTGTTTGCTTTGCATGTAAGAGAACCTGGGTTCGATTCTTCAGTACCACATAAGCAAAAAGAAAAGAGCCGAAAGTGGCACTGTGGCTCAAGTGATAGAGCCCTAAACTTGAGCTGAAGAGCTGAAGGACAGCGCCCATGCCCATAGTTCATGCCCCAGGACCGGACTCCAAAAAATAAAACACTAAAACTACCAGCACAAGTAAGTTTTTTGCAGCATTATTACCATATCTAAGATATGGAACCTGTCCGGATGCCCCTCAATAGATGAATGGATCAAGAAAATGTGGTATATATACACAATGGAATTTCATGCTTCTATCAGAAAGAATGACACAGCCCCTTTCTTAAGAAAATAGAAAGACTTGGAAAAAAATCATTATGTGAAGGAAGCCAGACTCAAAGAAACATAAGCTCTATGGTTTCCATCATTTTCATTAATTAATATATGCTTAGGATAGTCCTGGCAGATAAGTTCATTTTTTACACTCTTAATATTCGCTCTGTGTGTTTGTGTTTGTGTGTGTGTGTGTGTGTGTGTGTGTGTGTGTGTGTGTGTGTGTGTGTGTGTGTGCAGTAATGAAACTTGCCTCGGAGCCTCAAAATCTTGCTTGTTTTTTTCACTCATGATTGACTGAATCTGTACTATTTTAACTAAAGTTTTACTCTGTGTTTGATTGAATAATTGAACATAAACGTTCATGGATTGCTACCCCAGCCATCTGTGAACCATGGTCTTCCAATCTCAGCCTCATGAGATGAGATACTGGCATCTAGCTCTATTGCCAAGTGTCATTTGCTTTGTGTTGTTTGGTTTTGTTTTTGTTGCATTTGTGCACCCAAAATCTGTATGGAAAACAAATCATTTATAATCAGGACTATTCACCTAAAATGTGTGTTGTTTAAAGATTATCTTAATAATGTAATCCTTTTGCATCCACATTATGTGATTTGATTTTTTGAACTCTATTGTTGCAGTCAAGTCACTTATATATAATTTGAATCTTCTTGTCTTGGTATTAGGGTGTTAGGTGTTTAAAAACAGAATTTATCAAGGTTTAACTCTGCACTACCGAAGCAAGACCTTTATGATTATTCAATGTCCTGTAAATCATAAGTTTATCACTACTTGAGGCACCATATGAGCACAAATAGTTTCCTATAATACCTACACATATTTTAGAGTTCAATGCCATGCAATGCACACTTCTGCCAAATATACAAGGTCATCCTTTGTAATTCTCCATGGATTTTCACTGTTCTTCTCTCTACTCTCCAGTGCTAAGTCCTGTGATGGTCATGTTGATTTTCTCCCCTGTTACATTCATCATTGTATCTTGGGAACTACTGGTATGCATTACTGTACTTCTGTCCATTCTCCTTGTGCTTCGGCTTGTACCCCTCTCACCTCAAAGGGCTAAAAATTGGAGATATTTGCTTTACTCTTTATCTCAGACATCTATCTTTACTTTCTAGAAATACATTCATTGAATTCCTTCTGTAAAGTCTAATGTCTTGAAAATTATTACTAAATTTTCATGGCTTTGTTATTTGGCATAAAGGAAGAAAATAGATCAGTACTGTAACTTAAGTAAAAGATTATTGCAGTCATGCTTCAATAGGTGCTGTTCATTGGATAATGTTTACTTCAAGGTCTGCCTGCCTGCTTCTTTTTGACTGTTTTGTTTATTTTTCAATGTAGTCTTTTCTTCTGGAAAATAATTATGGGCCTAGTGAAGATCAATTCCTACTGTAATTAGTCATTAATTTTATTCCAACCTCATTTCACAGATCCTTCTGAGTTTCTTAAGGGTCTGTGTAGTGCTTCACATTTTTAGATATCTTTTAACATCAATGCATCCAATGATGAAGACACATTCCTTAAGTCACCATTTTGATGACTGAAAATAAACCAATCTGCAGTCTCACTAGATGGCAATTTTCTGGTTTTAAATTCTTTTAGATTAAAATTGATGCTGGACAACAAACATTCTGTGTACAATTTTATATTTTCCTAATTATTTTAGTATACTTCCCAATATTATATAAAGTTAAAACATTAACATTTACTTAGTTTTAGGATTTCTAAAACAGTCAAAGTAATAGTTCTATTCATTCACAATTTTAAGATAATAGAGTGTCCATTTTGACCAAGTGAGATATTTAAAAATTTTTATTTGTCGTCCTTAAAGGTTGTGCTGGGGAATCAAGTCTAGTGCTTCATGTGTCTTAGTCTACTGTGGGCCTCTGATCCTGATGTGAACCGTGGTTTTATTTTCACACAACAGGAATACAGAAAAATTTCACTAGGAAGGAATTATTACTTGCTTACTTTCTCCAATATCTCTCGCATACAGAAAAGTAATATAATTCTAAACTGACTGAAAATGGTGTTCCTATTAGAGTAATTGTTTATTTTTTGTACCCCACTCTTCACTACGTCTTGTCCCTTTCCTATCCCCCCTTCCCATAAAACTTTACTGGATCCACTGGAAACCCACTTCCAGTTAGCCTCATCCTTAAAAAGCTCAACCTTAACTAACCTACCCCTGGTAGTCCTGCTCTAATCTTTCAAAGGCCTGACTGCAACCAGAATCCTTCCTGAAAGTCCTCCTCTGCTACAGGGAATGCCTTCTTCCACTCCACCCCTTCCTGGAATCCCTGCTCTGCACCACCAGAAACCAGGCCACATCCATATCTCCTCCTATGATCCACCTTGCTGCACCAAGAACCCTGCCTACATCGGGCTCCTCCCTCTAATCCTAACTTCATCCAACAGATACCCCATCCCTAACTATTCTATTCCCTCAAAGTCCCATTTCTCCCATATTCTATTACCTCCAAGCTCCTCCCATCCTTTTCATACCCCACTCCCAACCAGACTTCTCCCTCGACCCCTCTTGGTTTCATCAGAAGCTCCAACCATAACTAGTCTACTTCTAAGTGGCTTAACGTCTCAAACCCAGCCATGAACCTACCTCTTCCCACAAAGTCCTTCAAGCTACACCAAAAACTCTCCACCACTCTATAACTGCCCTTGTAGCACCGCCTTGGTTGAGCAGAAGCATCTCACACAGCCCATCTCCTGCCTGTAAAGCCAGCCCTGCTCCACCACAGGCCTCTCTACCTCCCATATCTACTCTCTCAATGGCTGCATTGTTCCCGAGATGAATCCCCCCTTATTGGATCCTCCCGAAGATCCACAACCTACTCAACCAGTTACCCTGCCCATAATTACCCTACACCTCTCTAGACCTTCCACTCCTTCTCAAAGTCCCTCTTCCAATTAACCCCATCGCTACAAGCCCTGACCTACTCTAGAAAACCCCCACTAGACAACCCCACCACACTATCCCATCTCTCGACACCCACATTGCTCCACTGCAAAACACTGCATCTGTTGGCCTCCCTCTGGAAGCCTCACCAGGCTCAAATGTAAATCCCTGTCCCTTCATAGTCCCTTTTTGAAGGTTGCCTTGCCCCACTGGAAACCTTGTCCAAAGTCTAATGTCCTGCATTGCAACACTAAAATCCCCACCCAACCTTACTCCTCTTTTCGAAGTGGTGACTGGTTACACCAGATACCCTGTCCTAACTAGTCTAGTCCACTGGATCCTATCCCTGCTCTCACCAAGCTCTGGTCCGCAAAAATTCCTCCATACATTGTTTCTATATCCTGCTCTGCCAGAAACCCCACCTCCACCCTAACACACTCCCCAAAGGCCTGCCATTCTCCAACAGAAACCCGCCCCTTACTAGCCCACTTTTTTCCTAGCACTACTCTGCCCTCTCACAGACTCTGAAAAGCCTCTCCCTCATAGCTCCGCATTCCTGCACCAGAATGCCTTCATTCTCTTCCATGCCTTATGGGAAACCTCACCCTACATATCCCACCAGGGCTCACAGTGCTACACCACAACCCCTCCTCTAAGTAACCTCTTACTTTGTAGCCTTGTTCTTCCTTTTCAAAGCTCTGTCCCAAAGAGCCTCTTCCCCAGTGACCATGCCTTCTTCCACTGAAAACCAATCCACCTGCCAGTCTCCATCCTTAAGTCCCATCTACTCCACAAGAGACCTTGCTCCTAACAAGTCTAGTTTTTCCTGTTCCCTCCCTGCTGTCTCAAAGCCCTACACAGACTGGCTTTCACCCACAAAGCCCCGCCCTGCTCTACCACAGAGGCTGTGCCAATACCAACTTCTCCCTTGAACTAGAGAGGTCTCCACGAGAAATCCCACACCACCTCATCCTTGAAGTTCCCACTAAGTAAGTTTTATTACAAATGTGATTTAAAATGGTCACAGAATTCATACTAATCAATACGACAAGAAAGCAACAAAAATTAGATAGCTATTAGATGTCTTAGTGTAGTTTGGGGTTCTGTTACTAGGCAGATACATATTGTGTGAAAATGTGTGAAGATGATTCCTCTAACTGGAAAGCATACTTTGAAGTATCAGTAAGGTTTCAGGAGTGATCATTTTATTTCTAGAATTTTTGTGCACATTTGTGTCCATTAATTTAAAAACATTAGTTATTTTAAATCCTTTGGTTTGGTTGAGGAAAGAGTATTAAGATGTAAAAAGATGACTTTCAAATCATTTCTCTAATGAATAATTTTGGACTTGCTTACTTTACTATGTACCAGAGTTCTTAGTAACAGAAATTCTCTACCAAATCCACTTTGAATTTCCTCCTTTCACTAAAGTGCCCTTTGGAAAAGATTGAAGTGAGATTATACAGGTAGAATGCCAGAAATAAAAATGTATTTGACATCGTAACAAAATCATGATGAAGACCCTACCCAATGTGGTTTAAATTTTCTAATGAAAGGAACTTAAGCATATTTAACTGCAGACTTTCTGAAGACTAGAAGACAAAAATATAAGAAATGCCCTCTAATACCATGGTTCTGAAAACAAAGCAAAACCAAGGAAAGACAACATAATGAGACAGAAGGGAATGAGGAACTTGTACATGTGATATAGAATGTAAAAATACACTGAATCAGGTAAAAATAATTTGGGTCACAATGCCTTGTTGTTCAATATATTTCATTGTATATACTGTTCTTCGTTAACCTGTGACTTAATAAAGGTCTCAACAGGGATCTGCCAAGGTAATTGTGTAGTTAGTCAATTTCATCATTTCAAGATCATCAGGATGATAAACTCCCACACACATTAACATACCTGCAACAGCACTAGACATACATTCCCATTGTTCCAACAGTTTAAGGCAAACCTGTATTTAACACAAGCTTTGTATGTGGTGTGCTATGGTTTTTTCAGGCTTGATACAAAATGTCTCTGCCCAGAAGTAAATGATGGTATTTATAGCTAAAATGATTTAGGGTCATTGTTAACTTCTAACGCGTGCTGAGGTTTTTATTTATACCTCTGCTTTTCCCTTTCTTTTTTCCTCCCTTCCTTTCTTTTCTTTTCTTTTCTTTTCTTTCTTTCTTTCTTTCTTTCTTTCTTTCTTTCTTTCTTTCTTTCTTTCTTTCTTTCTTTCTTTCTTTCTTTCTTTCTTTCTCTCTCTCTCTCTCTCTTTCTTTCTTTTTTCTTTCTCTCTTCCCTTTTCTTTCCTCTTTTAGGAAATGAGTATGAATTTAGATATTTTGTTTGCTGAACAAGTATTCTATCTTAAGAATATCCTTTTTCGATTTATTTACTTTGCTCATAAGTTATCCATTTTGCTGAGGGGCAAACACAGGCTAAGTTCCTCACTTCTGTCTGCCAAGTAGCGAGGATCACAAATGCATTCCAACATGCGAATTTTTAGGATGATATGAGACTCTTATTATTTTCCTTGCACACTGGTTCTGATCTGTGATCCTCTCAAACTCTACCTCTTCAATTAGTGATGTGAGTTCCAGTAGCCTGCCCTCAGTATAGATCGTCTAAATGAATTATTGAAGGCAATTTCACTTTAATCTCTGTTTTTGCCAGTCCAGGGGCTGTTATAGTTTTATTTCTAGACAAATTTGTGTTTATATGCACATTAGCTTTAAAATATTACTTTTCCCCCTTTTTTTCCATTTTAATTTTCTTGGTCAGGGGGCTTGAATTCTGGGTCTGGGCACTGTCCCTGGGCTCTTCAGATCAAGGCTAGCACGTTACCACTTGAGCCACAGTGCTACTTCTGGTTTTCTGGTGGTTAATTGGAAGGAAGAGTGTCATGGATTTCCTGCCAGGGCTAGCTTTGAACTACTAACCTCAGATCTCAGCTCCTGAGTAGCTAGGATTACAGGCATGAGCCATTGGCACGCAGCTAAAAATGTTACTTATTTTAAGTTCTGTGATTTAGTTGAGGGAGTAACATGAGTGTCTAGAAAGTAACTTTCAAGTTACATCTCTAAATAATTTCAGAGTTTCATTTTCATATTTATTACAGTTTTTAATAAGAGAAACTCCCAAAGTAACAGAATAATCCTTCATTTTCTCCTTACCATAGGTACTATTGGATGAGAATGAGTGAGATCTAAGACAATATGCACTTGAAATTATAAAAAAAATATATTGAAAGTACATAAATAGCCAGCTAACATAACGTGCTTTTCATTTTCTAAAGAAAGGAATGTCATGAAAGTATATTTATTGGCAGGCTTTTCACCATGTAAGTGTTATATAGCATTGGAGACTTTAAGACATGAACTGGTTCAGGTAAAGTAATACTTTGGGAAAGTTATCTGTTCACTAAATTTATTCATTGTAATTTTTTATTTTTATTTACATGTCAGTTAATATATAAATGCATACATGTGTGTGTTATATATATATATATATATATATATATATATATGTGTGTATATATATATATATCAGCAGTATCTGTCCAGTGAACTGTATGTTTATGTATGCTTAGGTAATTTCATCATGTCAAGATCATCAAGAAGATGGACTTCCATAAACCTTAACAACCCTGCAACACCGCTGCACATGTAAACTTAAGTGTTCACCATTGTAAGCTAGACCTGTGTTTTACCAAAGCTTTATATATATGGTGTTATTTTTTCATTTAGTCTTGACACAAAATGTGTGTGCTCCTAGAAATAAATGATGGCATTTATAACTACAATAATTTAGTGTAAATCTTTACATTGAACACATGCTCAGTATGAGTTGTTATTTCTTTCCTTTTCTTATTTTATCTTTAGGAAGTTGATTTGAGTTTTGATGTTGTGTTTGCCAGACAAGTATTCCACCACTGGAGTCATTCCACCAATCCTTTCTAGTTTAAGTTACTTTGCTTATAGAGTAGCAATTTTTGCACCCAACCCAAAAAGCAGGGATCATGATTGCATTCCAATATCCCTACCTAGTAGGTTGATATGGGTGATACTTTGCTTCCTAGATTGATTCAGAACTGTGATCATCTCAAATTCTCCCACTTTAGTTAATTGTGTGAGTTCCAGTTCTCCCTACTTCTAGAAGATAGAACAGACATAAATGATTACAGGTTATTTGAGTGAATCATTGGCTAACATAGGTGATTTGATATTCAAGTGTAGGGTACGTTTGAAAGTATAATCACAGTAGTCACATATTTTGCTAAGTAATTTTGGTTCACATTAATAACACATCTTGACCAGAATTAAGGACTTACTTTTGCTGTCTGTCAACTTGTATGTCATTTGGTAAAATAAACTTCATGTCTTCCATGTGGGATAAAGAACTTTGAATGGTCTGATGTGCTGGTTCACATCTATAATCATGGTTAGCAATCAGAAATAAATAGATCACAATTTGAACATAGCTTAACCAAAAATTTAAGAAGTCCCAATATTAACAAACAAGTGGATCATGTTGAATCATGCCATTAATCTCAGCACCACAAGAGGCTAAGTCTCTGCCTAATACCTATGTCACTTGAGTAACTGGCACTCTTGGGGACAGTCACCTCTACTGATGCAGAAATTGGGTTGAGAGTTAGCAAGAGGAGGGAGGAGTCTGCCCCACCTCCCTAGGGTTGACCTCACAGAATGCAGTGAGCAAGCTTGCTTTCCTCCTCCAAATGGCTTGAGATGCCATGCTGCTGAGTGTTCATTATTTGATTCCAGTGACTTGTGGTAGAGGTATAAGGAAACATTAAATAAATTTCACATATGCCAATTGAGCTGCTCTCCCAGCCTGTGAGTTCAACTCAGCAAGTGTTTATTATTTGAGAGTTGAGAATACTGAGGTAGGGGAGAGAGGGAGGGTGAGTGAAAGAGAGGAGAGATAGAGAGAGAGAGAGCTGGGCTTGGTGGCTCACACCTGTAATCCTAGCTACTCAGGAGGCTGAGATCTGAGGATTGCGGTTCAAAGCCAGCCTGGGCAGAAAAGTCCGTGAAACCCTTATCTCCAATAAACCACTCAAAAACCAGAAGTGGAGCTGTGGCTCAAGCTGTAGAGTGCTCGCCTTGAGCTCAAGAGCTGAGGGAAAGTGCCCAAGCCCAGAGTTCAAACCCCACGACCGACCAAAAAAACAAAAAAGACAGAAGGGGAGGGAGAAAAGAAAGTAAGGAAGGAAGGAAAGAAGGAAGAAAGGAAGAAAGAAAGAAAGAAAGAAAGAGAGAAAGAGAGAAAGAGAGAAAGAGAGAAAGAGAGAAAGAAAGAAAGAAAGAAAGAAAGAAAGAAAGAAAGAAAGAAAGAAAGAAAGAAAGAAAGAAAGAAAGAAAGAAAGAAAGAAAGGAAGAAAGAAAATAATTGAGAATGAATTGTTTGGAGTCACGAGTCATATGTCAGAGCTACTACCTATATTTGGTGTTAGGTCTGTTCCAGGTAATGTAGAACCTATGCAGAAACCTTTCCACTTCTTGGCTAAGTTTCAACCCTTTATGTGTTGCCTAGTATTTGGCACACCTGGAGGCAGCCACCTCCTCCCTATCCTGTTAATTCACAACCTGGTCAGCCTCTGGTCACACTTTCCATCTGACCAGAGGTGAGTCCCAGAACGTGAAGTCCCATCCAGATCCAGTGTGGTCAGAGTTTCCCCCAAATGTCCACACCTCATCTGGTCCTTCACATAGATACATCCTTGCCCGAGGTTGGGTCGCCCCATTATTTTTTTACATGCCTTTCCACCATGTATGGCATGGGCAGCAGTTCAGTAAATAAACTTCTTTACCTGACTGAATACCGTGTGGTGTTCTCTTCATTGGCTACCTAATGAAACTCACCTTATTAATATACATTACACTTCAGAGTTTCTAGTTATGAATCCACGGATATTTTTGTGACACATGTGAGATCAGTATCTACAAAACATATTTACTAACATCATTTAACAGTATAATTCTGCCTGGAAACTTTAATAGCAGCTTAATTAACCATAAAGTCTATGTTGTTTGCTTTGCTTTGCTCTGTTTTTGCTTAAAGTAATAGAAGAGTTGGTGAGACAATCTGTGTGAAGACTTAGGGTCTGTGTTGGAGGGGCAGAATGATGCAGGCTCCGGCCTCAGGATTATCTGAGGACTGTGTTTGTGTATGTGGAAAGCTATTGGCATGCCGGACTATAGAGTGAATATGTTCTCTCTCCCTATCTCAAAGCTCATGTCAGACTCCTGGGAGGTGAGGAAGTAGCTCTTCTACTTACTTAAGCATAAACAGCTAGTCAAGCATTTTCCTGAGTACAGGGAAGTGGTTTGAGCTTGCTCTAAAATAGTTTAGATAAAAATATACAAAGATTTTGTCTCTTTGTTTAAGCAAAATTGTTTCTGTTGAAATTCTTTGTGTTAATGTCTCCTGACTAAATCTTGGCAAAATAAACTTGCTTGTCTTTAAATACCCACTAGCAATAAAGCACAGCATGAAGTGGCAATTGCTGTTTGCACTCTGCAACCCCTGTGTCCTGGTGATTTTGCGGCACTTACTCAGGGACCCCAATGCGTTAGATGTTGACAACTGGCATCCAAACAGGGACCCTGCAGTGTTGAATTCAGGAAGGGATATTCATGTAAGTACTTTTAATTACAGGGTGATGGGACAAGTTAAGTCTACTCTGTACTTACATATGCTAAAATATTTACTTGCTGCTTATGGTGTAACTATTTCTTCTTTTGACATAGAAATGTGTATTAATGTAGTTAGGGAATGGAATCCTTGGTTCCCCGACGACGGGACGTTAGATGTTGATAATTGGAAATGAGTAATGTATAATATAGAAAGAGCTGTTCGAGAAGGGTAAAGGAGTCCTGCTAGATTTTGATCCATTTGGGCTATTTTACATAACCTTTTTAAAGTTTTAAATGATAAAAGATTAATAGCAATCTTAAAGAAAGAGGCCACCACTTCTATTGTAGATTTACTATTGGACTCTGAGGTTAAGGACGCAATAGGTAAGGATGCATCACAATTAACAGAGAAAAAACAAGAGGTAAAGAAGGCTGAAAAGGAACAAACTGAAAGCATCAATAGAATGTCTGTGCAAATGGAATTGATTTTATCAAGATTACAACATATGGAGTTAGAAATTAGCAGAGTGAAAGGAGAATCTGAGTGAAAGTAAAACAGCCTTCCACTCCTCCGCTTGCCGAAGTAATTTTTACCTCGTCACTCCCTCACAAATAGAGGTCTCAGATAGTGAGTTTCATGATGAAATGCCTATTTTTTCTTATCCTGTAATTCGACCACCCCCTATGAATGGTATAGCTCAACCACCCAGATATGAAGGTGTTGCTGTCCATGATATTGGTAAACGTAAGAAGGCAGTGACGTTGTATGTTCCTCAGTCTCATTATGTTAAGGAATTGCTTAATGGGCTTGCCCGACATTACAATAATTTTGCTCCTGAGGACTGAAAGATGCTTTGTAGAGCCTTGCTTAAGGAACCTGAATACCTACAATGGCAAATGTGGTTTACTGAGTTATATACAGAAAAGACTAGACACAATGCACAGAGCAATAATCCATGCCTGCAGGTCATAACCTTTCCCAGGTTGAGTGGAACAGAACAATATGCAGATGCTCATATGCAAGTGAACTCTCCTGAAAAGATCCATGAGCAGTTACGAGACATAGGTATTGAGGCATGGGAGAGGATTCGGCTGGTAGGAGAGCATTATGGCTCCTGGACTAAAGGAATTCAAAAAACTAATAAACCCTATGTTGAATTTTTATCAAGATTGACACTGTCCTTGGAACGTACTGTTGTGGGAGAGGCTGCACTGCAACAACTACTAGGCATGTTGGCTTATGAGAATGCTAATGAAGACTCTAGACGAGCCCTATTGCCTATTAAAGAATCTGGGGATTTAAATACATATTTAAGGGCGTGTAAAGACATTACATCTGAATCCCGGCATATGCAGTTATTTGCTGAAACTATGGCCACTACCTGGCATGCTTTACAAACCAAACCCTCTAATCTAAAATGTTTTGGATGTGGTCAAACGGGACATATAAAGAAGAATTGTAAAAAAAGGCTACTGATGTTAACAAGAGAGGACCAGGAATTTGCCCTAAATGTAAAAAAGAAAGCAATGGGCAAGAATGTGTTGATCAAAAATAGACAATAAAGAATTCCTATAAAAAATGCTTACCCTATGCAGGGAAACTCTCCATCTGGCCAGCCCCAGGGCCCAGAATTAATAACCTAGGGTAGCCAACCATTTTCCTTCCTGGTCCCTGCCACAGCCCACAGCGCTGCAATAGACACGCCGATTTATTCATCTACTGAGAGGCATATTGGTTTAAAACATGCTTGCATATAAGTATCAATTATGGTCATTCAAAAATGACAGATGCCACCTCCCCAGACATACTAAAATCATGGTTTCTAGGTAAGATAGGATTTTATGGTGGTACAAGTGTTGAGATATCTGGATGAGTCTAATGTGCATCTTGCACTGAATTAGGCAGGAAGATATCCAATATCATGTAGGATAAAAATGGTAGTGAGAAGATATTCCCTTGAGAAAGATATAGGAGGCTGCCAGAAGTATGGAGAAATTCAGATAATTTTGAAGGATTTAGAAATGCAAGCTCAAGTATGTCTCTTTAAGTGGAAGGGCAAAAGAAGGGGAAGAGAAGAAAATAACTGAAAACAGATCATTGTCCCAACTTAGAGTATAAAAAGCATAACCTATAACTTCCAAGTTAAAGAGAGACCAATATAATATGTCCCACTTAATTTAGATACATGCAAAATATTTACTTGGCTTTTTCCCACTTTAATGCTTCAAAATAAATAAAGACTTGTAAGACATGTTATGTGATTGTCATTACTTCAACCTGAACACTAATTGTGATGAGCCCTCTTTTTCTCAGTATGCTCTTGGAAAATACTCCCTAAATTGATGATGTTGTGACTGATTAGAGAGTCAGCATAATGGGTTTAATGCAGTTTTTTTCTCAAAGTATCCAAATATATTGTCTGACGCTGTAGTTTGAACACACCCTCACACCTGAGCACATTAATTGAAATTGTACATCAGCATTTCCTTGGCACGTTTTACTTTGTGCCTTTGTCTTTTTTGCATGTTCCTTTTGATTGCTCTATTTCCACTTCATCTGTACAAACTGCTAAGAACATTGTTCAGCTACCACTTCTTGATTGCAAACACCCAGTCTATGTATGAAGGTACTTTGTCTATGTTAACCAACAGGGTAGTACTCACTCTCTGAGGAGAAAAGTTCCACAGTATAACTCTATGCCAACATTAGAGGGTGTAGAATTTAAGGCATTTTGAGACAAACAGTGATATTTGAATTGAAAGGCTCCTTAAGGACATTTTCTTGGAGCTCATTAGTTTACCCAGGAGAAATATAAATATCCACACGCTTTAGAGCTAATTAGTAAGTATCTGAATTAACACTCGATCTTAGATGTTGTGTTATTACAAGTCACCATTGTATTATTGTTACATCAGAATCCTTCCCTACATGAAAATGTGTATCAGAAAATGAAAGAAGGGCATTAAAACAAAATGTCTTATCTTTTTAGGCATTTAGTCCTTGTGGTGAGGGTAATGTCTGAACTCTTCCATTCAATAAAAGTTTGAAGTTTATAAGAGCACTTCCTACATATAAGAATTTGTGGCAGGTTCATTGAGAGGGTTATTTCAGCAAGGAGATATCCCTAACAAGAATTATATTTAAATAGAGTATATGGCAGTTATGACGTATCAATGGCTATTGAGGCATTTTCTATTCTAAACAAGAATAAATTTGCGGAGTCTTTAGTAACATAAGTAAAACTGTATGTTCAACCTATACTTGGTATTACTTGTCCTACATTTATAATGATTAGGCTGATAAGATATCCAAACATATCTGACGATATTTCAATAAAATCCCAAACTGATGTAGATACATGGGTCCCTCATTGGAACTGTAGGGCAAATTAGGCTTGTCTGTGTTATAGTTCGATCCATAATCTTCTGGTTAAACAGTCTTCAAATATATTCACAGAATATATGTAAGTAAAGGTCATGACAGTTACATCTGTATAATACTTCTAAGGTCAGGATAAAAGTATTTGTTCCCAACATTTAAAACCAACAGGATCTGTTGAATTTATGGATCTAGAATTTTATGGCTTCACATTCACATCTCAAAATTTCATCAATATGACTTACATCTCTACAATTTCACCAAAACACTGTTCTTATTGAACTTGTCTATGTCCTTTTATTTTTCAAATCCAAATAGCATATTTCCTTCAATGTCTCTGTAACAGTTTTGACCTTTTCTTCCTGCCAATTCTTTCCTTTCTTTACTTCTGTAAATCTGTTTTTAATACTTTCTTGTTTCCTTATCTCTTTCTTCCAATTTTGTCCACACTGGTGCTCACATTGCTACACTTATGTCATAACTTTTCTTTTCCTCTTCCCTTTAATAATGCCCCCAATTTTATCATTCTTTTTAATATTCATGGTCATGGATATTTTGATGATATCTAAACAGTCCTATCTTTGCATCTGTTTAATATAAACTTTAGAACTATTAGAGAGTTTTTTCCCCGTAATCCATCATTTTCACCTGTAATCCTTATCACCAAGAATATCACTCACACATTTGATTGGCCATAGATGTAGAACCCTTTAGATTTCTTCTTACCCTTCCACTCCCACCAATTATATAAGATGAACGATCAAGATTTTCTCAGTTTCTGTTACTAATTTGAATTCTTTTATTTTGTTGTTGTTTTTGTTGGTTGAGGAGCTGGACCTCTGGGCCTGTGTGCTGTCCCTGTGCTCTTCAGCTCAAGACAAGCACTCTACCTCTTGAGCCACAGCACCACTTTCACCTTTTCTGGTGGTTTTCATTGGAGATCAGAGTTTCATGGACTTTTCTGCCCGGGCTGGCTTTGAACCGTGATCCTCAGATCTCAGGGTCTGGAGTAGATAGGATTACAGGCATGAGCCACTGGCGCCCAGCACTAATATGATTTCTATGTACTCCTTTTCATGCTCCTGACACAAGTCTCTTTTATGTACTCATCACTGGTCACCTAGTCTTAAACAACTTTTTACAAAGTATGTTTTTTCCCCATAGTCTTTTCATATTGGTCCTCTCCATCAAAAATTATTGCTCCTTGTAAGTATGCAGAGGGAAGAGCTCAGACACAAATGCTAGTATCATTATTTACTCACCACATTGACTGTTGGCCTTACATTTCTCATCTGTAAATGGATGTAATCTACCAGAAATATTGAAGAATACATTTGCTTACTCCTAGAGCAAGAAAAAAGAAAAGTTAAGAGTCCTTACATTTTGCACCTTAGCTTACAAATAAGGAAAGAGTCAAATTCAGTTTGTTGGTATAAAGTCACAAATTGTTTCATGCAGAAATAAAAATAAAATTTACCTCCTGGCTCTAAGGGTTGTGTCCTTTTAAGGCACCTACAGATATGTAAGTGGTATTATGTAAATTGGGTCATGTGTCGACATTTGTATTGAAGAACATACTCAACATATCATTGTAAAACATTGTTTATTGAATAGTATCTATACGAGAATTACTTGAACTAATCACACTAAGTTGACAACTAATTTTAGTCCATCAAAATTTTCTTATTGCTTTATGTGTTGCCAAGTGTTCTTCATAAATTTATACATAGATTTTCTTCAGGAAACTGGATAGAAACTAAAACTGACCAAGGATTTCTGCCTAATGAGTGAAGCATGCTTGAGGTATGTGTTGTTAACGTCTAGGGATATATAACTAAGCCACTGGCTATGTGGGTGGTGAAAGGCTTTCTCCTCAGTTCCCAAGGGTAGAACAAACAAGATCATTGGATAACAAAACAATCAGCTTATTATATTTTATCTATGTGGGATAATAAACATTTGAAAAAACAGATTTTATTTATAAGCAAACAATACCACCAAAAAAAGTGAGTATACATTAGAGAGACTGCAAGGATAACATTAGGGATTTACTGTCTCACCTGATTATGTGATTGTATTTCTTGATATTGAAACTCTCCTCTTGTTATTCTTATTGTATGTAATCCAACACTCTTTATTATTATGTATTCAATGTGGGAAATCTAGCTTCAAAGATGTCTAAAATTTTTCCTTTTCAATCATATCAATGTCATTATCAGGGTCATCTGGTCATCATCATCTTCAACAAAATTATTATTAGCATCATAAGTGCTAATTATTGAAAGTCTGGTATGTGTCTATGATTTTGAATTATTTGTATTTTGATTAATAATTTTAATATTACCACTGTGCATGCATCCATGATAAATTTTGAATAAAGAAAAAAAAAAACTAAACCATAACAGGTAACTTGACTATGTGATTATAACAAATTATTGAACAGATTTTTGAAGCATTGCACATTTCTAACCAGTAAGAATTAACTTCCTCTCTCCCTGTTATTACACACAAATATTTAAGGGTGTGAACAGAATTTTTTCAAGTAATATACTATAAATATTACCACAATATCATGTGTATATCTAAAATTACCTTGAAAATAATATACTCTACTTTCTATTGAAATATTAGTCATTTTACTCTAGGAAACTTTTGAAAAAATAGACTATATATCTTTGAAATGAAAAGAGTAAAAAATAGTAGCATAAAAGGTTTAGAGGGAGTGTATATACTCAGAAATATATATTTATATGTGTGTGTATAAATGTTATGTGTAGAAAGTCATATATTTTTAGAGGGAACTTGTCATCATATATATAAATTTATGTATAGAAATATGTGCATTATAGTGAAACAAACATCTTAAAACTTAACTAAAATTTACAAAAAATCATCAAACCAAGTGCCGGTAACTCATGCCTATAATTCTAGCTCTTCTGGTGGCTGAGATCTAACAATTGTTTTCACATCTAGCTCCGACAGAACATGTTAGATTCTTATCTCCAATTAACCATTCAAAAACAGAAATTTGCCCTGTGCTTCAAGTTGTGCATTGCTGGCCTTGAGCACAAAAAAGCTTAGGGACAATGCCCAGGACTTGCAAAAAACAACAACAATAACAACAACAACAACATGTCTCACATTAATTTCACAAAAGCATTTTTTAACTGTTCTGAACATTTCTTAGAAACATGAATACATGCCCCTGGAAAAATTTAAGTAAAAAGGATAGAATATTTATGTCTATTTTAAAGACATGACTATTCAGGTTGCTTAAGATATTTAGGTAATGATTAGGAATTAAGAATAATGATAGGTAGGTAATAATTGGGACTGTTCTTTTATTCTGTTTTATGATAGTAATAAAAGGATACTTGTAATGATTACATAAAATTACTTTTGCTTGGTATTTGAATTATAATAAGTAATAAATATTTTTGAAGTTTTTTTATTGTGAAAATACTGTACCAAGGGGTTACGATTACATGGGCAAGGTAATGAGTATATTTCTTTTCAAGCATTGTTGCCTCCTCCTTTGTTTCCTCTTCCCATCCCTTTCACCTACCCCCACACTGATCCCCACTCCCTCCCTCCCCCATTCCCTGCCCAAAGTTGTAAAGTTAGTTTTTCTACATAACAAAAAATAACTCCAGATTTTACTGTATTTGATGTTAGTATAATTTGTAGAGGGGAAGAGAAAAAACAAATGGTTTAAATAGGAATACAAGTGGAGCCATTGCAACAATGAAATATACAAGTCATTATGTTGAAAAATGAACTTTACAACTTTGGTGGGAGAGAGAGGATTGGGTAAGGGGAGTCTGGGAAGTGATGGGAAGGGGAAACAAAGGAAGAGGCAACAATTCTTGATAAGAAATGTACTCATTATCTTGTCCATGTAATTGTAAACCATCTGTACGGCGTTTTCACAATAAAAAAATACCTCTCAGTCCTATCTCTCAACATTACCAACTAAGAGACATAGACTGTCTAGTTGGATGAAAAAGCAAAATCCTTCTATCTGCTGCCTTCAGGAGTCACACCATAAAAACAAACACATTTTGAAAGTGAAAGACTGGAACAAAATCTTCCAAGCAAATGATCCCCATAAACAGGTGGGAGTTGCAATCCTAATATCAGATAAAATAGACTTCAAATTAAAATTAGTGAGAAGAGAAAAAGAAGGTCAATACATACTAATTAAGGGATTGCCCCTTCAGGAGGTTATTATAATTCTAAATATCTATTTGTCAAACAATGGAGCATGCAAATTTATCCAAGCAACACTACTTTCCTTCAAAACTCACATAGATCCAAAGACATTAATTGTTGGTGACTTTAACATACCACTACCCCCACTAGATAGATCAACTCGGCAAAAAATAAACTGCAGATCTAAACAACTGCAAGGATCAACTAGATTTAACAGACATCTAACGAATATTTCACCCACCAGTATCAGAATACACATTTGTCTCAGCACCAGAGAGAACATTTTCAAAAACTGACCACATTTTAGGTCACAAAACAAAAGTCCAAATTCAGAAACTTTGAAGTTATACCTTGCATTCTCTCAGACCACAGGAAATAAAATTAAAATTCAATGCCAAAAGCCACCAAAGAAAGTCCTGTAACACATGGATGCTGAACAACACACTGTTGAATCAAGAGTAAGTAATGTAAGAGATTAGAAAGGAAATTCAAGTGTTCGTGATATTCAACAAAAATGAACACACAATTACCAGCTCCTCTGGGACACAGAAAAGGCAGTACTCAGAGGCAAGTTGGAGATACATGAAACCAACAATTTAATGACACATCTAAACCTCCTTGAAAAGGAGCAGCAAGATAAACCCCAACCCAGTAGATGGAAAGAAATAATTAAAATTAAGTAAAAATTCAATAAATTAGATTCCAAAAAAAAAAAACATAGAAAGAATCAACAAAACAAAGAGTTGGTTCTTCGAAAACATTTACAAAATTGACAGACCCTTAACAAATCTTACCAGAAAAAAAAAACTCACCCAAATAAATAAACTCAGAGATGAGAATGGAAACATCACCAGAGAAACAATCAAGATTCAGAACATTATAAGGGAATACTTCTCAAAACTATGCTAATAAGTTTGAAAACTTGGAAGAAATGGACCTTTTCATAGCAAATATCGACATGCCGAAACTAAACCAAGATGAGTTAAACCATTTTCAGAGGCCCATATCAAGCATTAAGATAGAAAGAACAATAAGAGCAGTCCCATCTAAAAAAAAGCCGAAGATCAGAAAGATTTACATCAGAACTCTACAAGGCCTTCAAAGCAGAGCTCACACCAATAGTACTCCAACTCTTCAATGAAATTAAAAAGAAAGTTCAATACAGAACTTATTCATTTCCTCTTAAATCAAGAAGGGGACAACGGATTGCTGGGTCATAGGAAAGCTCTATGTGCAGTCTTTTGAGGAGCCTCCACACTACTTTCCAAAGTGATTGAACAAATTTACACTCCCACAACAATGCAGTAAGGTTTCCTTCTGTCCACATCCTGTCCAGCATCTGTTGTTATCAGATTTCTTCATTTTAGCCATTTCAACTGGAGTGAGGTGGTTTCTCAATGATGTTTTGATTTGTATTTTTTATAGCTATGGAAGTTGAGCATTTCTTCATGTGTCTATTGGCCATCCTTCTTTCCTCTTTAGAGAAGTTTCTCTTTATGACTTTAGCCCACTTATTTATTGTGCAGTTGTTTCTTTGAGGATTTGTTCTTGGGGGGTTTAATTTTTTGAGTTCCAAGTATATTTTAGATATGAGACCCTTGTCCGTTGTATGGCTAGATAAGATGTTCTCCCAAACCGTGGGCTTTCTATTGATCTTGCTAGTTCTGCAATTTCATGCAATCCCATTTGTGCAACCTTTCTTTGATTTGTTGTGTTTCTTGGTGTCTATTAAGAAAATTTCGGCCTGTGCGGCATTTACCCAAATGTTCACAAACAAGACCACACTAAAGCTACCAGCACGACTATGTTTATTGCAGCATTATTTACCATAGCTAAGATATGGAACCAACCCAGATGCCCCTCAGTAGATGAATGGATCAAGAAAATGTGGTATATATACACAATGGAATTCTATGCCTCCATCAGAAAGAATGACATTGCCCCATTTGTTAGGAAATGGAAAGGCTTGAAAAAAAATATATTAAGTGAAGTAAGCCACGCCCAAAGAAACATAGGTCCCTTGGTTTCCCTTATTAGCAATATCTAGTATATGTCTGAGTCAAGCAGAAAAGGTCAGATAAGTTGATGTTAGGGAAATGAACCTTAAGATATGTATTCCAATGTTATTTTTTCTTTCATGCGATTTTTCTAACACATTTGTAAGATTATTTCTTTGTTGCTTTGTATGTCCCTCCCCCACAGTATGACCCCTGTTTTCACTGTATTTGATGTCGGTATAATTTGTGGAGGGGAAGGGGAAAAACAAATTGTTTAAATAGGGATACAGGTGGACCCATTGCAATAATGAGATGTACAAGTAGTTTGTCAAAAAAGAACTTTAGAACTTTGGTGCTGGGGGGGGAGGTTTGGGTGAGAGCGGGGGTAGGATGGGAAGGGCTGGGAAGGGGAAACAAAGGAGGAGTCTACAATGCTTTAGAGGAAATGAACTTCGGTGCGGGGGGGGGGGGGAGGAGGTTTGGGTGGGAGCGGGGGGAGGATGGGAAGGGCTAGGAAGGGGAAACAAAGGAGGAGTCTACAATGCTTTAGAGGAAATGTATTCATTATCTTGCCCTTGTAATTGTTACCCCCTCTGTAAAATATTTTCACAATAAAAAAAGAAGGGGACAAGGATGTCCACTCTATCCAGTTTTTTTCAATTTAGCATTAGAATGCCAAGCTACAACAATATGAACAATAAGACAAGGTGCAAATATAGAATTGATCCAAATAGGGAAAAATGAATAAAACTCTCCCTCTTTGTAGATGACATGATCTTGTATTTAAAGAATCCCAAGGACTCCACTCCCAAATTACTCATAGTGATTCAAAACTTTGGCAAAGTAGCCGGTTATAAAATTAACCCTCAAAGACAATGGCTTTTCTCTAATCCAACAATGAGAAAAGTGTGGCTGAAACCAGGAAAACGACTCCATCTATAATAACTCCCCCAAAATAAAACACCTAGGACTTAACCAAAAAGTGAAGGACTTTTTGATGGAAACTTTTTTGGTTTTTTTTCAGTCATGGGTCTTGAACTCTGGGCCTGGGTGCTGTCGCACAGGTCTTCAGCTCAAGGCGAGCGCTCTATCACTTGAGGCAGAGCACCACTTCCAGTTTTCTAGTGGTTTATTCGAGATAAGAGTCTCACAGATTTTCCTTCCCTGGCTAGCTTTGAACCATGATCCTCAGATCTCAGCATCCTGAATAGCTAGGATTACAGGCTTGAGCCACCAGTGCCCCGCTGATGAAAACTTTAAAAACCTGAAAAAGAAAATCAAAACAGTTCTTAGAAAGTGTAAAAACCTCCCATGCTCCTAGACTGGAAGGATCCACATCGTGAAAATGGCAATACTTGCCAAGGCTTTCTACAAATTCAATGCGATACCTATCAATATTCCAACCTCATTCTTCAAGGAAGTAGAAGACGCAATCCAAAAATTCGTACGGAGCAAAAAAAGACCCCGAATAGCAAAAATGATCAAAAACAGAGAGAAAAGTGCTGGAGGAATATCAATTCCAAATTTCAAACTCTACTGCAACACCATTGTAATCAAAACAGCTTGATACTGACACAAGAACAGACTTCAGGAACAATGGAATATACTTGAAAATCCAGAAATCAACCTACAGACAAATAGCCATCTAATCTTCGATAAGGGAGCCAAAAATTAGAATGGAAGAAAAACAACCTCTTCAATGAATGATGCTGGAAAAATTGGTTAATCACTTGTAGAAAACTAAAGCTAGATCCATATATATCACCCTGCAAAAGAATCAACTCCAAATGGATCAAAGACCTGGAGTCAAAGCAGACACTCTGAAAACATTACAGGGGAAACTCTAAGTCTCCTTGGCACAGGCCGAAATTTTCTTTAAAGAGACCCAGAAAACAAGCAAATCAAAGACAGGTTGAACAAATGGGATTGCATGAAATTGCAGTTTCTGACTGGCAAAGGATGAAGCTAGCAAGATCAATAGAAAGCCCAAGGATTGGGAGAAGCTCTTCACTAGCCATACAATGGACCAGGGTCTCATATCTAAAATATACCTGGAACTCAAAAAATTAAATCTCCCAACAACAAATCCTCAAAGAAGCAACTGCACAATAAATAAGTGGGCTAAAGACTTAAAGAGAAACTTCTCTGAAGAGGAAAGAAGGATGGCCAGTAGACGCATGAAAGAATGCTCAATCTCCCTAGCTATAAAATAAATGCAAATCAAAACAACATTCAGATTCCACCTCACCCAAGTTAGTATGGCTATAATCAGGAATTCTAACAACAGGATGGTCTGTGGACAGAAGGGAACCCTACTGCATTGTTGGTAGGCTTGTAAACTTGTTGAACCACTTTGGAAAGTAGTATGGAGATTCCTCAAAAGACTCCACATAGAGCTCCCCTATTTCCGAGCAATCCCATTTTTGAGCATTTACCCAAATAATACAAACATGATTATTTTAAAGCTACCAGCACGAGTGTGTTTATTGCAGCATTATTTACAATAGGTAAGATATGGAACCAACCCAGATGCCCCTTAGTAGCTGAATGGATTAAGAAAATGTGGTATATATACACAATGGAATTCTATGCCTCTATCAGAAAGAATGGCATTGCCCTATTTCTTAGGAAATGGAAAGACTTGGAAAAAAAATTAGGTGAAATAAGCCAGGCCCAATGAAACATAGGTTCCATGGTTTCCATTATTTGCAATAATGTATATTTGTGAGACCAGCAGAAACGGTCAGATAAGTTGATGTTAGGTGAAACGAACCCCAATATAAGTATTCAAATGTTTTTTTTTCTTTCTTGTGATTGTTTCTAACATTTATAAGATGATTTCTTCGTTGTTTTGTATGTCCCTCCCCACAGTATAACCCCGGTTTTCACTGTATTTGATGTTGGTATAATTTGTGGAGGGGGAGGGAAAAAACAAACAGTTTAAATAGGGATACAGATGGACCCATTGCAACAATGAGCTATACAAGTCATTATGTTGAAAAATAAACTTTACCACTTTGGCTTGGTGGGGAGGTAGGGGGACACGTGGTGGGGGGATGAAAATGGATGTGAAAGGGAAACAGAGGAGGAAGCAACAATGCTTGATAAGAAATGTACTCATTACTTTGCTCATGTAATTGTAACCCCTCTGTACAGTATTTTCACAATTAAGGAAAAGAAATATACTATTCAGAAAAAAATATATAGAATTAGGGGCTGGGAAGGTGGCTCAATTGTAGAGCGCTTGACTTGCATGCTTGAGGCCCTAGGTTTCATTCCTCAGCATCCCATTATCCAAAAAAAAAATCAGCAAGTGGCGCTGTGGCTCAAGTGGTAGAGCATTAGCCTTGAGCTGAAGAGCTGAGGGACATCGCCCAGGCCCAGAGTTCCAGCCCCATGACCGGACCCCAAAGAAATATACATAGAGAGAATTATAAGATATAAAAACACTTAAGACTCATGATCATTGTAGCATTAACATTGTAGCATTAACAAATATGTGCCCTGTATCTGTTGGATATATTTTCACTTCTGTTATAATGTCCTTTGAATTATGAAAGATGATCATTTGATGTTATCTGGTTTATTCTTGCTTTCTTTAGCCACTAATGAGCGTCCTGAGCATGTAGGATTACAGACATGACATATTGGTGCATGTTTGTCTTTCAATACTTTAAGGGTTTTCCTCTTTCCTATGAATTCAAACACTGCCCAGTCAGTAATTCTGCACATTCTAGACTGTTGTTCTCAAAGAAGATAAGCATCTGTTTGATGGGTAATTGTCCTGTTCATTGTGTTTGACATAGTTTTCATTGTTTCTATTGATTTGCTCTTCCTAATTATTTCATATAATGATTAGAATATTTAATATATAGGCTTCAGTTTTGCCTCTATGGAGATTGTAGAAGTCATGTTAAAAGAATGTTTTGAAAGATTCTTATATAGACAGCATTGTGAAATTTATAAATAAAAACGAAAAAAATTTTAGTTGGTCTTTGTTCCTATGAAGAAATTTTAAAAATAGGATTTAAATTATATGGTAATATATTTTTAAATGTTACATGAACCAAAAATACAATAATCAGCAAAATTTTCTCTAGGTGACTGCCCCATTTATTCCCCCATCCCACCCACTTTTCCCTGTTCTGGAGCCTAGAAAGGAAAAGGAAAATTTATTTTGATTATTGAACATTGTGAATTTCTCAAACTAGCTTTTTAGAAGCTCTAGAAGATTGGGACGTAGAACTGTGTTGGCCCTGCACTGAATCTTCAGCAATGAGAAAAGAGGAGGAGGAAGAAGAAGAAGAAGAAGAAGAAGAAGAAGAAGAAGAAGAAGAAGAAGAAGAAGAAGAAGAAGAAGAAGAAGAAGAAGAAGAAGAAGAAGAAGAAGAAGAAGAAGAAGAAGAAGAAGAAGAAGAAGAAGAAGAAGAAGAAGAAGAAGAAGAAGAAGAAGAAGAAGAAGAAGAAGAAGAAGAAAAGAAGAAGAAGAAGGAGGAAGAAGAAGAAGAAGAAGAAGAAGAAGAAGAAGAAGAAGAAGAAGAAGAAGAAGAAGAAGAAGAAGAAGAAGAAGAAGAAGAAGAAGAAGAAGAGAAAGAAGAGGAGCAAGGAGGAGGAAGAGGAAGAAAAGGAGGAGGAAGAGGTACAGAATCCAGTAAGACAATTATAACAGTAACTAATAAAAATAGAAAAATTGTAACAATATACTGTAAAAAGAAAAAGTAATGTGAAATGTATGTGGAAATGCATACCTGTAATTCCAGGAAACAGAAGCCTAGGCAGGAAAATAATCAAAGAGATATACAGTGAAACTTTAGCACCAAATGAACCAAAAAAATAAAATGAAGGTATTATGTGAATGTGGTCTCTTTCAAATTATTAGATGTTTTTCCATTAATCTTTTCAGAGTACAGTTGAGCACAGGTAACTTGTTGGGTCTTTGTCCATCTCACGAAAGACGGACGGGGTCTGAGGAAAGGTAAATGCGGTGCTTGCCCATTCTCCAGCCTCCCTCAGCCTGGGAGACGATAAGACACAGAGGGGAGCCAAGTCAAGCAGGAAGAAAACTTGTTTATTAACAGAGAGCAGCCCTTTTTAAAGCCAAAAAAAGCGGGTGGTATGGCAGGGGAGGAAGAGGAACCAATCACTGTCAAGGTCACACCCTATCATGCACCTAAGCTTTCATGGGCTGGTTACACACTGAACATAAGGTAAATTGGGCTCTGCCCACTCAACTCCCTCTCAGCGCCATCTTTGCTGCCCATGTGCTCTGCAGTAACTAACTACAGAAGGGGGAATTACAGTGAAGGGGACTACTGTATAATTGTTTTGTGAATAGAAAAATGTACATTATTTAAAGGTTCTTTTCTGAGAAGAAATACCATGCACAATTCTTTTGCCTTTTTCTGAAACTCTAAGATATTTTAACCCTCCCAACTAACCATCTTCCCACCTGGGTGCTGGAAAGGACAAGCACTCCCAAACTAGCTTAGCTGTGCCGTCGAGCCTTTCCAGGGCAACAATGCTTGATAAGAAATGTACTCATTACCTTGCTCAGGTAATTGTAACCTCTCTGTATGGTACTTTCACAATTAAAAAGAAAAAGCAGAAGACAAACATGATTTATTCCTGAACAATCAAGCTTCCTGTAGCCTGGTTCACTCTTCCTACTTTGCTCCCAGATGCCCATAAGACCCAGGTTTGAAGACATATTCTGTATTGTCAGGTGTGTGAGATAAATGACTTCTTTAGAAGAAAATGTGATTTGGAGATTGAAATTGAGAAGGGAAATCAAACTATTCCATCTTTTTTTACTAAGGACCAGAAAAAAATTATATGTGCTTATATGCTGAGAGTAAGCAACTTTTGCCACCTGTGGTAATGAAATTAATTTTGATGCTGTTGTGAAATGTGTCTGACATGTGTCCTGAACCCTATTTCCTTATTTTCTGAGAGCACTACCTCTTAAGAAATTCTGATTTGTACTGTGAATATTTACTTCCTGTAAAATGTAGTTGCTTGGATATTTTCATTTTGTGAAAGCTTGGTTAGTTTGATATTGTTCTCTCAGTTGAATTATAAGCAAGTAAAAATGAATTGAACCTGATTAAATGAAGTTCTTTCTGCCCATTTACTCTGGTACAGATTTCTCTGATTTAGGAAATCTATATTTTAAGTCATTCTGGATGACTAACTAGGTCTGTGTATGTGGATGAGTCAATAAGAATTGCAGATTTTGCCACATTGATTTTGGAGCAAATAACTACAGCTGGTAAATGGGCAATGATTCAGAAGACAGCTGAGGCTGAAGCCATGAGCCCTCCTGCCTGTGTTCAGCTCCCAATCTCTTCTAAAACACCCTTCACTTCCCATTCAGTAGTTTCTTTTTCTATCCAAAAAGGTTTCTGGAGCTTCATCTTATGCTGGCCTCCTAGTATGCCAACATAAGGGGAGTCAAAGTAAGCAAGGCAGATGTGGCAGAGGGATTTTTTTGGTCGGTTTTGGGGCCTGAACTCTGGGACTGGGCATTGTCCCTCAGCTCTTCAGCTCAAGTCTAAAACCGCTGATCTAAACAACTGCATAGATCAAGTAGATTTAACGGACATCTACCGAATATTTCACCTAGCAGCAACAGAATACACGTTTTTCTCTGCAGCACATACAACATTTTCCAAAATAGACCACATTTTAGGTCACAAAGCAATCTTGTCCAAATTCAGAAACATTGAAGTTATACCTTGCATTCGTTCACACCACAAGGGAATAAAATTAAAACTCAACACCAAAAACCACCAAAGAAAGTCCTGTAACACATGGATGCTGAACAACACACTGTTGACTCACCAGTAGGTCAGGGAAGAGATTAGAAAGGAAATTCAAATGTTCATGATATTCAACAAAAATGAGCACACAAATTACCAGCTCTTCTGGGACAGAGCAAAGGCAGTACTCAGAGGCGAGTTTGTAGCTTTGAGTTCCTACATAAACTAATTGGAGAGATCTAAAACCAACAATTTAATGAGACATCTGAACCTCCAGGAAAAAGAGCAGCAAGATAAACCCTAGTCCAGGAGATGGAAAGAAATAATTAAAATTAACTCAGAATTAAACGAATTAGGATCCAAGAAAACCATAGAAATAATCAACAAAAGAAAGAGTTGGTTCTTCGAAAAAATTAACAAAATTGACAGACCCTTAGCAAATCTTATCTGAAAAAGAAGAAAACTCACCCAAATAAACTTAGAGATGAGAATGGAAACATCACCACAGAAACAACCAAGATTCAGAACATTATAAGGAATACTTCTCAAAACTATGCTAAGTTTGAGAACTTGGCAGAAATGGACCTTTTCATAGCAAATATTGACATTCTGAAACTAAACCAAGATGAATTAAAACATTTTAGCATGCCCATATCAAACATTGAGATAGAAACAGTAATAAGAGAAGTCCCATCTAAGAAAATCCCAGGACCAGAAAGATGTGCAGCAGAATTCTAGAAGGCCTTCAAAGCAGAGCTCACACCAATAGCCCCTCAATGAAATTAACAGAGAAAGTGCACTACAGAACTCACTCTATGAAGACATCATAACCCTCATCCCAAAACCAGTCAGGGCTCATCAAAAAAAGAGACGTTATAGACCCATTTCTTTGATGAACATTGATGCAAAATTTTTGAACAAAATTTTGGCCAATCGACTTCAACAATTCATCGAAAAAATCATAAACCACGATCAAACAGGATTCATTTCAGGAATGCAAAGCTGGGTCAATATATGCAAATTGATTAATATAATTCATCACATCAACAAGAGGAAGGCTAAGAACCACATGGTTATCTCAATAGATGCAGAAAAGGCATTTGAAAAGATTCAACACCCATTGATAATGAAAACTCTAGAAAAACTAGGAATCCACTGAACATTCCTCAATACAATAAAGGCTGTATATGACAAACCTATAGCCAGCATTATACTTAATAGTGAAAAACTAAAGCCATATCCTCTTAAATCAGGAACGAGACAAGGATGTCCATTCTGGACACTCATCTTCAATCTAGTAAGAATGCATAGCTACAGCAATAAGACAAGATGCAAACATGAAATGGATCTAAATAGGGAAAGATGATGTAAAGCACTCCCTCTTTTCAGATGCTATGATCTTGCATTTAAAGAATTCCATTGATTCCACTCCCAAATTATTCAAGCTTATTCAAAACATGGGCAAAGTAACAGGGTATATATTTAACCCTCAAAAATTAATGGCTTTTCTGTATGCAAAGAATGAGAAAAGTGTGGCTCAAATCAGGATAGCAACTCCATTCTTAATAGCGCCAGAAAAAAATAAGATACCTAAGAATTAACCAAGAAGTGAAAGACCTCTATGATGAAAAGTTTAAAAGCCTGAAAAAGGAAATCAAAACAGAACATAGTGGCAAAAACTCCCATGCTCCTGGATTGGAAGGATCAACATCATGAAAAGGGCAATATTTCCCAAGCTATGTACAAATTTAATGCAATATCTAACAATATCCCAAATTCATTGTTCAAGGAATAGAAGAGACAATCCAAAAATTCATAAAGAACAATAAAAGTCCCTGTATAGCATAAAAGATCATTAAAAGAAAGAAAAGTGCTGGAGGAATAGCAATACTAAATTTCAAACTCTACTACAACACTATAGCGATGACAGTGCCCAGGCCCAGAGTTCAGGCCACATGACCAGGCCCAAAAAAAAACAAAAAAAACCCAAAAAAATAACACTTGGTAATGGCACAAGAACAGAACTCAGGACCAATGGAATAGAATTGAACGTACAGATATATAGCCATCTAATCTTCGATAAGGAAGCTAAATAACTAGAATGGAAGAAAGACAGCCTCTTCAGTAAATGGTGCTGGCAAAATTGGTTAATCACTTGTAGAAAACTGAAGCTAGATCCTTATATATCACCCTGCAAAAGAATCAACTCCAAATTGATCAAAGACCTCCAATTCAAAGCAGACACTTTGAAAACATTACAAGATGGAATAGGAGAAAGCCTAGGTCTCCTTGATGCAGGCCGAAATTTTCTTAATAGAGACCCGGAAACACAAGAAATCACAGAAAGGTTGGACAAATGGGATTGCATGAAGTTGCAGAGCTTCTGTATGGCAAAGGACATAGCTTGCAAGATCAATAGAAAACCCACGGATTGGGAGAAGATCTTCACTAGCCATACAACGGACAAGGGTCTCATATCTGAAATATACTTGGAACTCAAAAAATTAAATCCCCCAACAACAAATCCTCAAAGAAACAACTGCCCAATAAATAAGTGGGTTAAAGACTTAAAGAGAAACTTCTCTGAAGAAGAAAGAAGGAAGGCCAATAGACACATGAAGAAATGCTCTCTAGCCATAAAAGAAATGCAAATCAAAACAACATTGAGATACCAGCTAACGCCAATTAGAATGGCAAAAATCAAGAACTCTAATAACAACAGGTGCTGGAGGGGATGTGGACAGAAGGGAACCTTACTTCATTGTTGGTGGGAGTGTAAACTTGTTCAACCACGTTGGACAGCAGTATGGAGGTTCCTCAAAAGACTTCACATAGAGCTCCCCTATGACCCAGCAATCCCACTTTTGGGCATTTACCCAAATGTTTACAAAGAAGACCACACTAAAGCTACCAGCACAACTGTGTTTATTGCAGCATTATTTACCATAGCTAAGATATGGAACCAACCCAGATGCCCCTCAGTAGATGAATGGATCAAGAAAATGTGATATATATACACAATGGAATTCTATGCCTCCATCAGAAAGAATGACATTGCCCCATTTGTTAGGAAATGGAAAGGCTTGAAAAAAATTATATTAAGTGAAGTAAGCCAAGCCCAAAGAAACATAGGTCCCATGGTTTCCCTTATTTGCAATATCTAGTATATGTATGAGTCAAGCAGAAATGGTCAGATAATGTGATGTTAGGAAAATGAACCCTTAGATATGTATTTTAATGTTTTTTCTTTCATGCATTTGTTTCTAATGCATTTATAAGATTAATTCTTTGTTGCTTTGTATGTCCCTCCCCCACAATATAACCCCTGCTTTCACTATATTTGATGTCGGTACTATTTGTGGAGGAGAAGGGGAAAAACAAGTCGTTTAAGGATAACTGTGGACCCGTTACAACAATGAGAAGTACAAGTTGTCATGTCGAAAACGAACTTTACAACTTTGGGGAGGATGGGATGGGGGGGGGTGGGGAGAGGCTGGGAAGGGATGTGAAAGGTAAACAAAGGAAGAGGCCGCAATGCTTGATAAGAAATGTACTCATTACCTTGCCCATGTAATTGTAACCCCTCTGTACACTATGTTCACAATAAAAAATAAAAATTAAAAAAAATACACAATACATCAATGAATAAGACACAAAATAAAGAGAATGACTACACCAAACGCAAGATGTCGCCCACCCATGTTTGGAAATATAGATACTTTGTTTAATTTTGAATTTATGACTCTTTTGACCCCACCAGGACTCCATCTCAGGTCCCAGACATGACCTACCTCTTTGGTGGCTCATAGGCTGGTGTGCTCACCATGACCCATTAACCAAATGGGCCTGCTAAGCCTTGGGTCTCATTGAGGATGGAAAATGCTATATAAGCAACTCAATAGCCATGGGAATAGATTGTCATCCATGTAAGCACAGTTATATCTGTCAACATATTCAATAAAATGCACAATACATCCATGAATAAGATAAATAAAAAATTAATAAAAAGTATAACTACACTGAAAGAAAGATGCATACCACACCTGTAGGTAGAGGGAGATCCTATGTTTAAAAAATGTGGGCTTGCTATTTTGTTCAGTGCTGGGGCTTCAAATCAGGCCCTGGACCAGGCCTGACATTCTAGTCTTCAAGGATGGTGAGCTTCCCCTTCCGCTTCAGTGCAACAGAGCTATCCAAACCTGAGTTCAAATCCCAGCACTCACAAAAGATTCATCCTGATGTCAGAAGCCAGTTGTTGTAAATGTTTTCCTCTCCTGTGTAAGTCCTGAGTCTCAACTAGGAAGGGGAATTCATAGGCAACCCTATAACCATGGGAACAGGTTGTTATCCATGTCAACACAGTTAAACCTGTCACCTTACTTAGTCAAATACACAATACCCCCATGAAGTAGAGACAAAATAAGGAGAAGTTCACCGAACACAAGATGCTGTACACACATGTATGTCAATATAGATCCTATGTTTAAATTATGAATTCATGACTATAGTGGACCACCCTGGCGATCAATGTCAGGTCTTGGGAATGGCCTAGCTCTTTAGTTGCTCACAGGTTAGAGTGTTCACCTTGACTTATTGGCCAATTGGTCCTATTAGGCCCTGAGTTAAGATCCCAGCATTACCAACAAGTGAATCGTGGAGTAAGAAGCCAAGTGTGAAATTTGTTTTCCTTTTCTCTGAATATCCTTGGTGATCCTGAGAATCCTGGCAAGATGGAGAACATTTCTATAAATCTAGATGCTCTGTGAAAGGATGTCATCAATGTAATACATGGAAGGGGTTTCATCATAGTACAATCAATGGTAAATAAATGAATAAAACAAAAAATACAAGAACAACCACACCAAACATGTATGGACTGAATATCTATAGGTAAGTATAAATCCTATCTTTACAATGTATGTAAATATTATGTTTCCAGGGCTGGGGCTTGAATTCAGGACTAGTGAACAGGCCTGACTTTCTTATCTTCATCCCCATTGCTGCAGGTTTACCCAGATCCTGAGTTCAAATCCAAAGCCTGGAAGAATAAACAGCGTGAATTGCAAGCCAGGGAGCTAAACTTTTTTATTTTACTTTTCTCAATACGGCGCTTGAACTCAGGTCGTGGAAACTCTGCCTCAGCTTTGATCACCGTAGGCTGGGGTACAGCCACTAGATCTACAGCTCCTCCTGGGATACTAGACCCCCAGGCCTTGCATGGAAAGCAATGCACAGAAAAAATACGGTCTTTTTATATTTTCTTCCTTTTCATGGTGACCCTCATGGGTCTGAATGACACTGTTGCAAAGGGTACTTCACCTTGCATTGCTGAAGGCTGCCAGACTATCAGGATTAACAATGGAATGTTGTCAAGGTCACGGTTGAATGAATTGATCATGGATGATGCTCTATAAAATTAGACAGCATCATTTCAGGAGGCTGATTGATTTGATTCAATATTTATGAAGCATTGAAAGAATATTGTTACTTAAAGGAACACAATAATTTCAGGACACTGATTTCATTAATAGTTTAAAGATGAAAACAATTAATTAATTACATTACATTAATTACATTGAGGCATAATTAATACCCAAGAATTGGTAAGAATGTAGTCTATATAACTGAATAATGTATAGATATCTTTGACACTCTATAAAGATATATATTTATTAGCATACTGCCATCTGTATGTCAATTTTTTCTTATTTTGGTAACCCCTGGGGCTTGATCTGAGGTCCTGGGAACACTCTGTCAGCTCAATTTGCCCCAGGATGGCATGCTAACACTCACCCATTCATGAATTGGGCCTTGTAGGCTTGTAGGCCTTGAGTTCAGATGCCAGCACTACCAACAATGAATCGTGGAATAAGAAGATGATGGTGAAACATGTTTTCCTTTTCTGTGAAAGTCATGGGTGTCAGGAATGAAGTGGAATACATATGCAGACCTATATCCTGTGTAATCAATGTAATCAATGTTTTATGTTCCATAATAGTCAATAAAAGAAATGGTCAACACATGAATAAAACAAAAAAAATAAAATAACTATACTGAATGCCATATGGAGTCAACCTATGTATATAAATATAAATCATATATGTAAATTGTACATGAATAGGATGTTTTCTAGTGGTGGGGATCTATTTTAGGCATAAGGAACAGACCTGAATTTCTTGACTTCAAGGAGGCCAGCTTCCCATTCCTACACAGTGCAACAGAGTTACCAAGACCATGAGTTTCAATCCCAGTCCTGGCAGAAAAATGGCACCTTTGCAGTATGTGATGACCAATTCTTATGTATTTTATTATGCCTAAATTTTATGAATGTGATTGTCTAATTGTTTAATAAATAATTAACTAACATTGATCAGTGTCCTATAATTGTGTATAATTTTATCCTAGAATCATTCAAGAACTGCCCATTCAATCATAACATACATCACATTCCATTGGTATTCATATAGATAAAATGAGGATTTCCTGCCATTTGGAGGTGGCAGGACCAGGATTCCAACTGTGGGCTCCAGCTCCCACCACTTCAACCTGGGGATAGGGTACTCACCGGTCTGTCCAAGAATATCAGCAAGACCAATGATTAGCCAGGCACCAGTGGCTCTCAGCAGTCCTCCTTGATACTTACAAGGCTGTGATGGGAGGATCATGGTCAAAGTCATCCTAGGCAGGAAAGTCCTTGAGACCTCTGTCCAAATTCAGTTCCAACAAAGCCAGAAGCCCTGGGCTCCAGTGTGGAAGGCGAGCCTTGAGCAAAAGCAGCTCACAGACTGTTCCCAGATCCTGAGGTCAAGGTCCAGGTCTGGTAAAAAACAGACATACACAACAATCTTTGCAGCCATCCAGCTAAAGCAGGTCACCCTCTTGTCTCCAACTGAATTGGTCCCTGGGAAAAGGGCTGGGGGAGCTGCTGTCTTCTAGAATCCACCCATGCTGCTTGCATCACAGAATTCCAGCCACACCCCATTATTTCATGGTTCTTTCTGACCAATGGGATACAAGAATGGTGGCCACGCCCACATTCCATGCTGCCCAGTAGCACCTGGATTCCCTAGGTTAGGTTAGTTTACAACACTACCAGCACTTGAGGAAGGTAGAGGTGGCTGAGTGGTGAGGAAGAGACTCAAGCCACTTTGGATTATAGTAGGAAATTGAGATGCCTGCCCACACCACGGCTCCCTCCCCCCTTCCCAAGGTGCGGGATTTCAAACCTCAGGTAATGGTGCTTTGCCAGCCCGCCTAAAGGCCTGACCTGGTCCCTGGCCCTTGTTCTCTGCTCTTGGCCCATCTGTTTTCAATGCCGCTGCCATTGATGCTTGCCCCACCTGGAGCAGCCTTTCCCAGCAGCACAGGTGAGTGGCTGCCCCCAAATCACCACTACCTGGGGTCAGACACCCCTCTGGGGGGCACCATGACCCCCTGCTTATTTCCTCACCCTGGCTCTGAGGAGTCACCTTTCTGTCTTGGGCATTTCTGAAACAGAGACTCAATATATGCTCTGGTTGGACTGCATTGAGGTCCTCCTATCTGGGACAGGTTTGTTCCACCAGACCTGGTCCTCTGTAGTTGGGATGGTTGACATGTGGCGCCATGCTCAGTCATGGATTTAGATGGATTATCCCAAACTTTTAGTCCACAGCAGCCAATTCTTGACCACAGGTGAAGCTCTAGGTAGGGCCACAACCATCAGACCTCATTCTCCTCACAGGACAGTTTTGAGGAAACAAGGGATTTATACAGAGGAAATCTCTGGAGCATGGCTTGGCATGGAGGGAGTGGCCTTTAGAGAAGGTTCTCGGCAGTTCTGTGAGCAAATGACAGGAAGATACCAGCAAAGGGCTCAGGTGGGGTCAGTTATTAATCATGCAACAGGTGGGGATTTTGAAACAAAACATGACTCTCTTTCATCATTACCCTATCCCCATGAGGAAGGGGATCCTTCACTGTGTTGAGTTTTGCATCTGGGGAAACCGAGGCACAGAGAAGTCAGGTGATCTCCTTATGACTTCAACTTCACAGGAAGCTCGGCCTGACTTCACTACCATGCTCCCAAGGACAATGGGTGCTATTCAATCCACTTCTTGTGGTAGGAAATCCACTTCTTGTCAGTTGTGGGACTTGAACCCTAGGCATGGGCGCTGTTCCTGAGCTCCTCAGCAACAGACTAGTGCTCTACCACTTGTGCCCACAGCACCACTTCTGGTTTTCTGGTAGTTCTTTGGAAATAAGAGTCTCAGAGTCGTTCCTGCTGGGGATGGCTATGAACCATGATCCTCATATTTCAGCCTCCTGTGTACTTAGGATTAGAGTTCTGAGCCACGGGCACCTGACTTAATTGTAATTCTGACTTTTCTCTCTCTCTTTCACAAAAACTGGTTGAATGGGTGCTGGAGGAGGGGGCCAGCATCCCCATGTGGCTGGAATCCAAGGTGACCCTCTCATTCTGGAGATGGTCTATGGGTCAGGAGCTGTCTCGCTTAGCCTGTTGAAACAGCTCCCAGAGGTAAGACCCACTGTGCCCTGACTAGACTGTGAAATTCATTGTCCATCCAGCCTTACTGGACTTATTGTATTGTATTGCTTTCTACATCATTTTCTAGCACCTGGACAAACTTATGATACATAGTTACTGAATGAAAATGTAATACCTTCTTAGAAAGTCATTTAGGGCTCTGGGAATGTGGCTTCATGGTATGGTGATTGCCTAGCATGGATGAAACCCTGGGTTCAATTCCTCAGTAACACATAAAAAAGAAAAACACTGGAACAAATGCTGTGCCTCAAGTGGTAGAGTGCCAGCCTCGAGCAAAAAAAAAAAAAAGCTCAGGAATAATTCCCTACCCCTGAGTTTAAGCCCCTGGACTGGCAAAAAATAGTAAATGGAAAATAAAGAACCCATACTTAAAATATATAATTGTTCCTTCCGTACTGACACCTGACAATGGCCCTTAATTCATGTACTTATGTTAGGATATTATGTTGAAAAGTTTTGTTCATTAAGGCACAGCAATTAATGCCAGGAATGTGCTTAGATGTTAGGTGAAGATTTATTCTGGAAATTCAACGATTACAGGATTTTGTGTCATCACTGCTAATCACAAAGTGAAAATAGTCTGTGTGATTTTGAAATCTTTTTGGTCAGTTTTGGCACCAAAAAGGCAGAGGCTAATTAATAGTTGTGACAGAAAATAAGGAATAACTCCAGATGGAAGGAAAAAATGATAGTAACTAAGTTTACCAGAAACTTGTCTAGAGAATCATTTTTGTTTATTGAAGAACTAGTTGTCAAGTAGGCTTTTCCTCATTGCCTTTAGCATTCTAAATCTCTAGTTCTTAATCTCTGGGTGATAAATGTATCTCCTTCTTTGCTGTTCTTTCATACCTTATCTCCTTTGTTTTCTAAAAATCTCATTCTTTCTATATTTCTCTATGAATATTTCCTGATACTAAATACACCTATTCAGATGTCAAAGGATGCTAATGTAAGGGTCCCATAGCTCATAAGTCATTAATGTAACAAAATGGAAAAGGAGGACATATTTACTGCTACTTCAATTTTTCTGAAAAGCTGCTATGTTATCATTTGGTTAAAAATTCCATTCTTTGTCTATAAGTGTCATTCAGTGTACATATATGCAAATATGAGCTGGGTGTTGGTGGTTTACACCTGTAATCCTAGCTACTCAGGAGGTTTAGACCAGAGGATTGTGGTTCAAAGCCAGCCTTGTCAGGAAAGTCCATGAGACCCTAATCTTCAATTAACCACCAGAAACCCGGAAGTGGTGCTGTAGCTAAAGTGGAAGTGCACTCAACTTGAACTGAAGAGCTGAGGGACAGTGCCCAGGATCAGAATTCAAGTCGCACAACCAACAAAAAAGTGAAATATGACTTTAAGTTTCCCCAAAAGGAACGACAAGATCAATAATCTTCCCAAGCAAAAAAATCAATTCCAAAATTATTCAGTGCACCTACTTTTGCTGAGTTATGTTATGGATTCTTTGCTGGACATATCTAAAAACAAATTGTTTAGGGATCCAGGTGGACCCATTGCAACAATGAGATGTACAAGTCGTTATGTCAAAAAACGAACTTTACAACTTTGGTGTGGGGAGGATGGGGTAGAGGGAGAGGGGGAGTGTGGGAAGGGATGGGAAGGAGAAACAAAGAAGAGGCAACAATGCTTGATAAGAAATGTGCTCGTTATAATGCCCGTGTAATTGTAACTCCTCTGTACAGTATTCTCACAATAAAAAAAAAAAGAAAAAAATATCAAATATTAGCTTTACAATAAACATCTAACATTTCTTCTTTGAAAAGAGACATCTATACTGTTGATGTCATTTAGCTTTACTCCTACGTGGAACACGAAGTATGAGGCCACTCCCTTTCTAAATCATGCTTGCAACTTTGTAGACAGTACAATGGAAGCATAATACTGTTTCCAATGCAAATCAGATAAAAGAGCATGGACTTAATTGGAAAAAAGTCCATCTTGAGAGAGCAGGGATTATACTAGCCATGAACTGGTGGATAAGATCACATTTATTTTCTTTCCTTTATTTATATATTTTTTGTTGGTGGTGGTCTTGGCACTTGAACACTGGGCCTGGGAGCTGTCCCTCTGCTATTCAGCTCAAGGCTAATGCTCTATACTTGAGCCACAGTGCCACTTTCAGTTTTCTTGTAGTTAATTGGAAAAAAAGTCTCTGGGACTTTCCTGCCTGGGCTGGATTTGAACCCTATCCGAAGATCTCACCACCACCCAGCTTAGGATCACATTTCTTTTTTTTATTTTAATTTTTATTTTTTTTGAACATACTGTACAGAGGGGTTACAATTACATGGTCAAGATAATGCATACATGTCTTATCAAGCATTGCAGCCTCCTCCTTGTTTACCCTTCACATCCCTTCCCAGCCTGCCCCCCATCACCTCCCCACCCAATCCTCCCCCCCGCCCCCGCACCAACGTTGTAAAGTTCGTTTTCGACATGAAAACTTGTACTTCTCATTGTTGCAACAGGTCCACCTTTATCCTTAAAAGACCAGATTTTCCCCATCTCCTCCACAAAATTATACCGGCATGAAATAGAGTGAAAGCAGGGGTTATATTGTGGGGGAGGGACATACAAAGCAACAAAGAAATAATCTTATAAATGCATTAGAAACAAATGCATGAAAGAAAAAAACGTTAAAATACATATCTAAGGGTGCATTTTCCTAACATCACATTATCTGACCATTTCTGCTTGACTCATATACTAGATATTGCAAATAAGGGAAACCATGGGACCTATGTTTCATTGGGCTTGGCTTACTTCACTTAATATAAATTTTTCCAAGTCTTTCCATTTCCTAACAAATGGGGCAATGTCATTCTTTCTGATGGAGGCATAGAATTCCATTGTGTATATATACAACTTTTTCTTGATACATTCATCTACTGAGGGGCATCTGGGTTGGTTCCATATCTTAGCTATGGTAAATATTGCTGCAATAAACATAGTTGTGCTGGTAGCTTTAGTGTGGTCTTCTTTGTAAACATTTGGGTAAATGCCCAAAAGTGGGATTTCTGGGTCATAGGGGAGCTCTATGTGAAGTCTTTTGAGGAACTTCCATACTGCTTTCTAAAATGGTTGAACAAGTTTACACTGCCACCAACAATGAAGTAAGGTTCCCTTCTGTCCACAGCCCCTCCAGCATTTGTTGTTGTTAGAGTTCTTGATTTTTGCCATTCTAACTGGAGTGAGGTGGTATCTCAATGTTGTTTTGATTTGCATTTCTTATATGGCTAGAGAGGTTGAGCATTTCTTCATGTGTCTATTGGCCATCCTTCTTTCTTCTTCAGAGATGTTTCGCTTTAAGTCTTTCACCCACTTATTTATTGGGCAGTTGTTTCTTTGAGGATTTGTTGTTGGGGGATTTAATTTTTTGAGTTCCAAGTATATTTTAGATATGAGACCCTTGTCCGTTGTATGGCTAGTGAAGATCTTCTCCCAATCCGTGGGCTTTCTATTTATCTTGCCAGCTATGTCCTTTGCCATGCAGAAGCTCTGAAACTTCATGCAATCTCATTTGTCCAACCTTTCTTTGATTTGTTGTGTTTCCGGGTCTCTATTAAGAAAATTTCGCCCTGTGCCAAGGAGACCTAGGGTTTCTCCTATTCCATCCTGTAATGTTTTCAGAGTGTCAGCTTTGACTCCGAGGTCTTTGATCCATTTGGAGTTGCTTCTTGTGCAGGCTGATCTATAAGGATCTAGCTTTACTTTTCTACAAGTAGTTAACCAATTTTGCCAGCACCATTTACTGGAGAGGCTGTCTATCTTCCATTCTATTTTTTTAGTTCCCTTACCGAAGATTAGATGGCTATATGTCTGTAGGTTCATTTCTTGGTTTTCAATTCTATTCCATTAGTCCTGAAGTCTGTTCTTATTCCAGTACCAAGCTGTTTTGATTACTATGGCTTTATAGTAGAGTTTGAAATTTGGTATGATATTCCTCCAGCAGTGTTTTTTTCCATTGAGGAGCCTTTTTGTTATTTGGGGTCTTTTATTGTTCCATATGAATTTTTGGATTGCCTCTTCTATTTCCTTGAAGAATGAGATTGGAATTTTGATAGGTATCGTGTTGAATTTGTAGATAGCCTTTGGAAGTATTGCCATTTTCACGATGTTAACCTTTCCAATCCAGGAGCATGGGAAGTTTTGCCATTTTCCAAGTTCTGTTTTGATTTCCTTTTTCAAGATTTTAAAGTTTTCATCATAGAGGTCCTTCACTTCTTTGGTTAAGTTAATTCCTAAGTATTTTATTTTTTGTGGGGCTATTACAAATGGCGTTGCTTTAGGATCACATTTCTAACAGTGTACACTCAACATATGTAATGTGCATGTTCATCTATCTTTATATGAATTCTTGAGTTAAAAATCTAGGCTACAGCTTAGCCTTTACACTCACAAAATGTTTGTAATTTAAAAGTTGATACTACTGGAGAAATAAAACCTAAAAATGTAAAGGAGTCTGGGAAGTTCAGTTTGCATCCAGCCTGGGCAGAACAGTCCTTTGAGAAACTATATATAATTAACCAGCCAAAAGCTGGATTGGAAGAACGGCTCAAGTATTGGAATACCAGTCATGAGCAAGATCGCTGAATAAGATGTTGAGGCTTTTGCATACATACATGCAATCATACAAATATATACAGAAGCACTTATATGTGCACAAATACACATATGAAGCAACTCTCAGAATATGTGGAAAAGTTAGAAAACAATAGAAAATATGTCCTGGGTAAGACTAGAATCAAGTGATAATTTTTAATTTTAGAAAGTCCTCAAGTGAACTTCTCTTCAAAAAAGTTTGACTATTACATAGATAGGGACCAGAGATAATAAGAGAGTCAAATAATCATTATTAAAGGGATCAGATCCATGGAGGAATGAATCAGAGACTCCTCCAGGTGCATCTGATAATGTTCATATCCTGTGTCAAATGTTAGAACATCTTTGAAAAGAGTATATGAACACTCTGAGCACTGCAGTGGATAATATTACTGAGAAGTTCAGAATTGCTAGTCTGTATCTAGATTAAATAAATAAGAAACTATGGAGGGGCAATGTGATACAAGGCTAGAATTCTAGAACTCAGACTAAGATAGGAGATTAGATAGTGGAATTACACAGTGATACCTTCGCTGGACCAGGTAATATAATTTTGTCTTAATAAAACAAACCAAACAAGAAAGGAATACAAAGTTGGACATTTGAGCTAATTTTGTCATTATGTTTTGAGAAGTCAAGTTTCCTATTGAAATGCAACTCATATATAATCCTCAGTTGTGTTTTAAATGCACTCTTCATTACAGAACATTCTTAGATGCAAAATGGTTCGTGATTCCCATCCAAAATTTGAAAAAGTAAGTAATCATCACTCTGTTAGATTCCAAGGAAAGGATGAAGGATTACAAAATCTTAAGCCTGGAGAAATAGCAAAGTTAATCTAATGAAGGACTATGTAGATCTTGCTAAATTAGAGTTTAGGTTTAAAATAATATTTTGGTTTAGATTTTAATTTCATATTCTATAGGATACTTACAAAATTCTTTTTAAGTACAGTGTTTAATTGACAAATTTACAAATGTTTCTTGCATTCTATTTGCCTAGAATATTCTTTCATGAGAGTTATAGTTAGAACTCAGTTAATAGATAATTCCAACACTTCATGTATAAAATGATAATGTGAATAATGTAGACAGAGTTGCCAACAAATGGATGATATTAATTTATAAATTTAGAAAAAGGGCAATTTTTTAAGCTTTGGTATAACATGGTATGAAGAGAATAATTGTGTGACATCTTTCTTCTACCTGTATGTAAGACAGGAAGCAAATTCCTTAATTGCGTGCCTCTGTATACAGTGAGAAAAATGCTACGTTTGGGTTTTGTTTTTATTTTTGTTTTTGTTTTATTGGTTTGTCCTCTGGCTTGAACTCTGGGACTGGACACTGTCTCTGAGCCTGTTTATGCTCAATGCTCGTGCCCTACCACTTCAACCTCAGCTCACTTGTGTCTGTCTTTTGCTGAGAAGTTTATTGGAGATAAGAATCTAGGGATCCTTCCTGCCTGGGTGGCTTTTTTCAACATCTACTGCATTGGGGTCCCTGGATAATGGTAACGAAATCACCAGGACATAGGGGATGCAGAGTGCAAACAGCAAATGCCACTGCATGCTGTGCTTTATTTAAGTGGTATTTAAAGACAAGCAAGCATGATCTTTGCCAAGATTTGGTCAGAAGACATTCACACAAAAATTTCAACAGATACATTTTTACTTGACCTGTGAGACAATGTCTTGGTATATTATTATCTAAACTATTTTAGAGCAAGCTCAAACCACTTCTTCAATATCAGGAAAATGCTTGACCAGCTGCTCATCTATGCTTAAGCAAGTAGAAGAGCTACTTCCTCAGCTCCCAGGAGTCTGTGACATGTGTTTTGAGACAGGAGAAAGAACATTTTCCCTCTCCAGCCCGGCATGCCAAGAGCTTTCCTAATACTCAAACACAGTCCTCAGATAATCCTGAGGCCGGAGCCTGCATCATTCTGCCCCTTTAACATAGACCCTGAGTCTTCACAATTTCCTTCTTTTTTCTTTTGTTTTAAAAGTAAAGCTTTCCACAGGGTTATCATAGACGCTTGCATTGGTTTCATAAAAATGAAATATAACAGTACAAGTGCAAACAAAATAATAACAATCATATAGTGGCTATAGTTTCAGCAAACACCTGCATACGCCTGGATTCAGATGTAAAGTCTTTGCAGGACCTTAAATATGCATTCACATATCCAGATTCTTTAATAGGCAATAGGGCTCGTCTACAGTCCTCATTAGCATTCTCATGAGCAAACATGTGCAGTAGTTGTTGCCGTGCAGCCTCTCCCACAACAGTACGTTCCAAGGTCACTTTCAATCGTGATAAAAATTCAACATAGGATTTATCAGGTTTTTGAATTACTTTAGTCCAAGAGCCATAATGCTCTCTACCGGTGGAATCATTTCTCATGCTTCAACACCTATGTCTCTTAACTGCTCATGGATCTCTTCAGGAGAGTTTACTTTTATATGAGCATCCGCATATTGTTCTGTTCCACTTAATATGGGAAACGTTATGATCTGCAGGTGTGGATTACTGCTCTGTGCATTTTGTCTAGCCCTTTTTGTACATAACTCAGTAAACCACATTTGCCATTGTAGGTATTTAGGTGTCTTAAGCAAGGCTCTACAAAGGATCTTCCAATCCATGGGAGCAAAATTATTGTAATGTCGGGCAAGCCCATTAAGCAATTCCTTAACATAATGAGACTGAGGACCATACAACTGCTTCTTAAGTTTACCAATATCATCAACAACAACACCTTCATATCTGGCTGGTTGAGCTATACCATTCATAAGGGGTGGTCGAATTACAGGATAAGAAAAAATAGGCATTTCATCATCAAACTCACTGTATTTCTTTCGGATCCAACCCTTCCAATTGTTTAATAAATGCATCATCAATATTAGAAGCACCATCATTGTAAATTGTTTACCAAAAATATCATGTACATTAAATTGTAACTGAGCAATCAATTGAGGAGCTGTAGAATTTCCAGATAAATACTGCTGTATTAAATTCTAATCATGTATTTATTACATTTTACATTAGTAATGCAAAAGGTAGTAAAATTCCAATCACATTTTAACAATAACTGTTTTTCCACAACCAATAACTTTTTTCCTAACCATCCCACTGTCTGTTTAAGAATAATAATCTGTGTTTATAATAGAGCATAAATTTCTACCTGTGAGACCCACAATTCATGTGAATCCTGGTGCTATTCTTCCACAAAGTGCTTAGTTTGTAAGGCAGTGTGTAGGGCAATTCCAGACACCGCAGCAACAGTGGTAATAGAAATTAAGTTTAAGATCACAGATACAATGGCTCCAATCATACGCTTTGTACGTTTTAGTAGTTTGGTAAAAAAAATTCAATAACAGTATCCAAAGGATTTTGGGACCATTTTCTTCCTAATTTAACAGGTAGCCAAATATGAGTTCTTTGTTGTAATATCATTGTACTATCACTGTCATTAAAATTAAGAGAGGAATTAACACAAGAATAAGGAGACAATTAAAACAAGAAATAGTAGGAGAAAATGTAAAATTTCCCACTAAAAATACATAAGACAGAGGTACACAAGCAGTTACATCATAAGATTTGTACAAAGTAAAATTATAAGTGGACGCAGAGTTCGACGTCCCTGAAAATGATCCATTTGATAGCATCACGGGTTTCAGCACCGCTCTGACCTTCCAAAGATGAGTCTGAACAGCAGTGGGTGCAGCCATGAAAGCCCATCGAGCATCTGCAATGCCTCCATCTCCCAGGCCATCAGTTGATCTCCAGTAAGTGATTCATTAATGGTTTCCAGCATCCTAGTAACATTTGATAAATCACATCTGGTAATATTCCATTCTGAACATGTATTAATAAACTGTCCAAAAGGTCCCCAATTAATAAATTATTGAACACTTTTCCAAATTTTCCTCTACACTCTTGCCACACAAAAGGCTGATATTTTAAATCAATATAAGTAAAATCGGGACACATAGGTAAGGATAACTTACCATCAAAGGTGACACTTTCCCAGCTACTATTAATGGACCAAGTAGTTAATCGCTGCAGCTGTGTTCTAGAATTGGAAGTGCATTTCCCAGGTAAACCCAATGTTGCCAATTCATAACTAAACATGGAGGAGGCCCCAGACAAACAGGCAAGGGATGAGTATAGTAAGTAAAATTTAAAAATCTACCATCATCTTTATTGTAAAATGTCAAATTATTCCAAGGAGGAGACAAAACAGCAGGAACATTATAGACGGTTATATCCATGTCTCCCCAAACAACAGGTTCCAATAAAGGAGGGTTAGGAACAAAGGCCCAATAAGTTAAATTAGCATTAGCATGGACAGAGTTTACAGTAAGCAGGGCACACATGGCCAAGAACAAGTTCTCAGTCGTGACAGGTTTACCATTGCCTTGTAACATCTTTTGTCCTTCTCCAGTCAACTTTTTAACCTGCCCCCAGATGGGCAGTGGGGATTTCTTTTTCCTCAACTGGTGGCCGATTCCTTGCAGGTTACGGGGCTGTCCTCACTGCGGCTCGTCTGTATCCATCAGGCAGGAAGCTAGTATTGTTTCCATCCTGTGTAGACACAAAACCCTATCCTCGCCCCGTATGTAATAATGTTCCTAGTTGCTATTCTGCATCCAATGCAATCTTAATCAATATGGGAGCATTTAAATAAGGTTTTTCTGATACTTGTTCAAAATGGCACTCAGCTCTAGTTAAAATATCTCCTTGTGGTAAGTTTAAAATATTAAGAACAAAAAGAGCTTGATGTAAAATTATTTTAGGATTTTGCATGGAAAACCACAAAATATTCATACCTTCATCCAAACTTTTCCTCCTTTTAAATTTTTTGATTTGTTGTTTTAGTGTTCAACTATGCTTCAGCAAGCAGAAGAGATACTTCCTCAGCTCCCAGGAGTCTGTGACATTTGTTTTCAGATAGGGAGAGAGAACATTTTCCCTCTCTAGCCTGGCATGCCAAGATCTTTCCTAATACTCAAACACAGTCCTCAGATAATCCTGAGGCCAGAGCCTGCATCATTCTGCCCCTTCAACATAGACCCTTAGTCTTCACAATCTTTGAACTGTAATCTTCCAGTCTTCACCTCCTGATTATCTATGATAGTTAAAAACGTATAAACATAAATAATATTTTCAAGAATACCAGTGGAGGAAAAATGATGCAACCCTGTTTATAGTGGTGTTCTTTCCAGAATATGGAGGGCATCACATTAGCAGAGGTGCAGTGTATTTTCACAATGGACATAAGCTATTCTTGATATGAATTAAGGGAATTTTGAGGTGCACCCTACAAGTTGGAAACTGGTGGGCTAGGATGACTTTATGGCATGAACCCTGTGATTGATGGTCATAGAAATAATAGCTTAATCTGATAAACAACTGCTTACTCTTGAAGAATTAATTATCACATGCTTCATAGTTTTATCCCATATCAGAATGTGGCTCTTTTTCTGTTCACTTCTCAGTCTGTAACACCCCATTGGAAAATGCATCTACTACAGAATTACATAACATACAAACACGTATATTTTGAATCTCTCAGGTATGGAATGTTCAGAATTTGAAAATGAGTAGTTATTAGTCATAGGAATTTTGAAGAACATATACATTCTGTCCTATTAACAACTTATTTACTTTTAAAAGTTATGGGTTTCCATAGAATGAAACTGTTTTCTGTTTTAGTATAACAAAGTATTAATTTATTCTATTTTCAAAATATTGGCAAGTATATTGTGAAAAAATTGTCTAGTTGGATATCATTCAAGTTGATGACCCTCTGATAAAGAAGAGGTAATTAATTCAAATTAGATGCCATATAATACTGACTTTTTAAAAAGTTACTACATACAGAATAATATTTACTCTACCAAAACAGTGAAATTTTAATTCATCAGCTTATTTTTTAAATTTAATTTTAATGTGAAAGTGATGTGCACTGTGGTTACAGCCATTGTAAGGTAGTGAATACATAACTTTTCAAACTTGTTATCCCCTCTCTCATTTTTCTCAGTTTTTCCTTCACCCTAATACCCCTCCCAAGTTGTAATGTACATTTCCAAATTATTGTGTTGTGAGAATTGCTATTGCATTGGTTTGCTGTTTGTCCTTTGTCTCGCCATTTTTTTTTTGTTCCTGTTCCCTTCCCTAATTAAGGTAAATGTATACACAATACACAGGGTACCAAAAATCAAACACAGCAGGGGATAAACCATAGGGGAAAATCTCAAAGAAAATAGAGATCACATAGTACATCAAAAAAAGCAACCGCAAATAAATATCTGTTTCCATATCTTGGAGTTCATTTTGCTCAGCATCAGCTTATATGGTCAAATATATACATAACAAAGCCCCTGGAAAATAGGAGTTTCATGGACACTATATCATGAAAACAACATGTCAACTGTTTTTGATGGTAAAGGTGGGATTAAGATTGGTGAATTCACGATTTTGATAAAGGAATTTCAAAAGATTTAAAAATTTATGACAGGTAAATTTTAATTGTTCAAACTTTTTAACAACTTAGCTTATTAAGAAAATTTAACATTTTCTGGGAAAATAAGCTTTCATGCAAAGAAATCCATGGAGACTTAGCTGAGAGGGAGCAATGTGGGTGAATATGGCTCATTTTCACACTAAACAAACAAACCTCACAAACCTTGCTGTAAATCCTGTAGGTTCCCTTGAGAATTGTCCTTACACAGGAAATATACTCTCACTGTGTAAAACAAAGTTGTAGTGGAATTTAAATTCAAAATTCTTTTTAAAAAAGACATCAAAATTTGTGAATTGACATTTAATTACCAAACAGTAATTCTCTGAAAAAGAAGGAAATATAATTCAAAATCACTTGACTTTATTAAAAGTAAGAGAAAAGAGTAATGAAGAGAGATGAGAGAAACCATAGAGGACTGTTTTCTCTCCGGTGGTGTAATGGGTTCTTGATCTTGATTCTTCCATTCTATCTTCATAAGCTATGAAGCCACAGCTCAGGACTGGAGTAACCAGTTCAGACAAAGAATACTCACAGAATGGGGGCTGGGAAAGTGGCTCAGTGGTAGAACTCTTGCCTTGCATGCCTGAGACCCTAGGTTCAATTCCTCAGCACCACATAAGCAAAAAGAAAAAAGCCGGAAGTGGAGCTGTGGCTCAAGTGGTAGAGCGCTAGCCTTAACCAGAAGAGCTAAGGGACAATGCCCAGGCCCAGAGTTCAGGCCCCACGACCGGACCAAAAAAAAAACAAAAAACACACACACAGAAGAAAATATTTGCAGTAGATGTAGGTGATTTATAACCTTAGACAATCTATTTAAATCTCTTCAAAATTCTCCCCTACCCTAAACTGCCCTCTTTGAACAGCTTTGTTTACTTTTCCCAAGACTGCCCTTCATTAACTGCTTAAAATTTTGTGAAGTCATATACATACTTTCTAGAGATTGCAGTTTGTTTGTGATTTTTGTGTGTTTTTGTTTGTAGATGTGTTTTTAACTGAATTTCAAAAGGTTGTGCAAGTGTGTTACAATTAAATATGTCCATCTAATTGTCCAATGCTCTTGGATCAGAGTCATTCCTATCATTCTCAACCAACCCTTTCTCCAAGATTTATTTCAGATTTACCACTTCCTTTATTACATGTGTAATTGAGTATTCTAGCTGTACTTGCCCCTTGTTCCATTTTTCATTCATTCTACGTCTTTACTATTATTCCTTTCTGGTTTGAACTTCCTGATATTCATTCTATTAAACTGTCTGTTAATACTTTGAAAGCTTTATATACATTTCATGGAGTTTCCATCCTACATATACCTAAACTGATGTCAGCATATACTTCCATAATTCATTCATCTGTAATAACAATTTGCAAGACTGGAGACGTGAAGCACCTAAACATGATTTTATTCTCATCTTTTTGGAAGATTAATCTTTAGTCAACAAGAAAGTTTAAAAATCGCTTAGAATTTATAGCTAACTACCAGTATTTATAAATGGCTTTGGCTTTGTGCAATGGTGTGTGATTATTTTATTTTATATAGGATATTTTCTACTACCTATAAGTTTTGGAAAAAGAAGAAAACTAAAATTTACTACTATAGAGGAATATGATAGAAATAGAAGATAGATTTTAGGTTTGTCACATCTCTGATCAGTACCCACATTCAAGACTTAAAGTCTCCTCTGCTCCCTGAGAAGCTGAAGAGCTGAGGGACAGGGCCCAGGCCCAGAGTTCAGGCCCCACAACCAGACCCAAACAACAACAACTATATGTATATATATATAAAATTGTTTATTATACCTATTATTTCAAAAGTAGCTAAAGCCAAGAAGGTGAAAAAGTTGTTCATATGCATGTTTACTTAATATCCTGGGTCTGTCTACCATACAACCAGGCAGGAACTTACACTACTTTCTATCACCAAATATTTCCATAGCTCCTGGAGAAGTCTATATATTTCTCCTCGATATTAGGCCTTAAATTGGTAATGTTTTAATCAAAGTGTTTCCTCTTGCCTCCAGGCTTTACATTTACAAATGGTAAAGCTTTAGGTCTAACTCTACCAAAAACTGAGGTAGAGATAATGGAATAATACTTTAAAACAGATTTGCCTTTGATACCCTAACCACAACAGAACAATGCATAACAATTTCTTATATATACTTATATATTTTATATTTATATGTGCTGATCTTAAATTTCACACAGTGAATCTTACTAGAATTAATTTATAACTTGACAAATAAATTGAAATTTATTCCCATAAATAGATTGGAACATAAATAATTAGGTTTAAAATCATATTCACCAAAATAACACTTGACAAGTAGATGATAGTGACATTAAAAGTTTTTCAAGTGTAGGAATCAAGTTACAATAGAGTTCATTTATTTACCCAGCACTAATGCAAAATAAGTTCAACCATTCATTAAAGTGTAGAAATAGTATCTCCCACTATTTGCGTTTTTCAGTAGGTGGCTTCCAGAAATGTGTTAAAAAGATCAGCCTCCTATATTTCAAACCCAAATATTAGCTAATAAAGTAAATTTCATCACATAAGAAGGTACATTTTAAAAAGTCATTAATAGTTGTCTTATCATGTGTTGCCTTATCATATATTTTCCCTATCTGTCTTCAGCTTCTCAGGGAGCAGAGGAGAGAAGACCACCCCTCCCCCCCAGAACCGGGCATCTCCATCTTGGATACTGACAAAGCTCGGTGGAGCTGCTAGCTCCAACTAAGGCCTTGGAAGAAAACTTGAGTCATTTAGCAGGTCACAAGAACCTAAATTGACCTCCCAGACTCAGCTTCACCCAGAGAAATGTCACCCAGCTCAGGCGCAAGCCCTAGGAATGGCTTTCTTCACTGGGTAATCAGAGCCAGAGGCTGCCCCTCCCTTAAGCAGCCTTGCCAATCAATTGAAATTCAGTAAAAATAAACCCAGAGAGTGGCTCCAGCTTGGGCTCGTGAGTTTCTAACAAGCTAGCCCCCGGGAAAAGCTAATGTTTGCTGAAAAGTCTCAACTCTACCCAGAACCAAGCCTCATCAGAGCTTCTCCAAACGAGGAAAAAGCCATCTCCCTCTTTTGTGATAATCAAAGCAGATCCCCCTCCCATTGAACTAACCTGAGAGGAGGATCACAAAATCCTGGGTAAAGCAGCATTTTTTGGCCTGTTCAAACAAACTGACTTAAGAAACCAACCAAGCCACAGGAAAATCAAACACCACAAGCAGATCAGAGACCCCAACAAGAGGCTGGTTACAGACATAAGGGAGATACAGGATTTTTCCCACCACTCCCCAAACAATCAAAATATTTTTTCTTTTTTTTTTGTACATTTTATAAAAAAATTTCTAGAACTTTTTAATTTTTACCTTTTTTGAAAAAAAATGTTTCCTAGTAACTTTTTTTCCCTCTTATACTTTTTATTTTAGGGATATATTTGTGTGTGCGTTTTTCTTTCTTTTTTCTTCTTTAAATTTTTTTTTGTGTGTTTTGTTTTGCTCTATTGAACTTCTGATCTTTTATTCTTTCTTTCTTATCCTTTTCACCTTTTCTTCTCTTTCGTTCTTTTTTATGTGACTTGTTTTTCTATACATCCTCAGATATACCCATAGTCGATTATTAGACCTTATCCTCCATTGTGTACACACTTAATCCACAAATTTATTACTCAGTTCAAAACCTCTTAGACTTAAATTCCTTGATAGCAGTACTACCTCTTTATACCTATATAATATTTTAAGTATTTTTGTTTTTAAATTTTTCACATCTCCTTTATATCCCTCCCCTTCTGCATTATATGCATGTTCTTCTCTCAATATTTCGTATTCGAGTCTACATAATATTTTTAATTTTTACTTTTCTATTTTTTCTGGTCTCTTTTTTTCCCCCTTTCTCTTTCTTCTTTTTTTTCTCTCTCTACTTTCATCCTATTCAACCTATTTCCGGTTTTGAGATTAGGACTTAGTTAACTCTCCCTGTGCCTTCCCACATCTCTCTATTCCTATTTTTTACCCACATTTCTCCCTAAACCTAATAATTTCTGGTTTTCCAAATTCGCATTTGCGGTTTGTAGCCCATTAATATATAGTTGTTTGACATTGAATAGATGTATCCATTGAACGAGATTGTATCTGCAGACTATTGACTGTGCAAATACAGACTTTGGTTGATGCTTGCCCCAAGTTAGTGTTCTAGCACAAAACTGGTGTTTCATTCATCCCAAATGGGCAGAACAAACCTGAAAAACACAAGAAAAATGGCAAGTCCGGGTATCTCAACTTCCACTCATGGTAATAGGGACAGAACAGATAATGAATAATCCAGAGGAGAGAAAAGATTAATCACCTATAAAGGGAAACCAATTAGAATCACCTCAGATTTTTCAGCAGAGACAATCAAAGCAAGAAGAGCCTGGAATGATGTATGCCATGCCCTAAAGACAAACAACTATCAACCAAGAATACTGTACCCAGCTAAACTCTCCTTATAACTGAAGGCCAAATAAAAACCTTCCATAGCCAAGAAAAATTGAAACAATACATCTCCATCAAACCAGCCCTACATAAGATTCTTAAAGATGTCCTAAACATAGAAAACTAACAAGACCACAATAAAGGCCAAGAAAATGCACCCAAACTGAGAATCCAAGAAGACAGGAAGAACCCAGTTTTCATAGACCCCAAGAAGGTAGATAACATGGCCAGAACTCCCAAATACCTCTCAGTCCTATCTCTCAACATTAACGGACTTAATTCTCCAATTAAGTGACATAGACTGTCTTGTAGGACTAAAAAGCAAGATCCTTCTATCGGTTGCCTTCAGGAGTCACATCTTGCTGTTAAACACAAAAACATTTTCAATGTTAAAAGCTGGAACAAAATCTACCAAGCAAATGGCCCCCATAAACAGGCAGGAGTTGCAATCCTAATATCAGATAAAATAAACTTCCAATTAAAATTAGTGAGAAGAGATAAAGAAGAGGTAAAGAAGGTCGCTACATATTAATTTGAAATATCTATTCGAAAAACAATGGAGCACCCAAATTTAACCAAGAAACACTACTTTCACTCAAATCCCACAGAGATCCAAAGACAATAATTGTTGGGGATTTTAACACACCACTCTCCCCACTAGATAGATCAACTCGGAAAAACTCAACAGAGAAACCGCAGGTATAAACAACTGCATAGATCATGTATATTTAACAGACATCTATCGAATATTTCTCCCAGCAGCATCAGAATACAAGTTTTTCTCAGCAGCACATGGAACATTTTTTAAAATAGACCACATTTTAGGCCACAATGCAAAATTGTCCAAATTCAGAAACATTGAAGTTATACCTTGCATTCTCACTGACTACAAGGGAATAAAATTAGAATGCAACACCAAAAGCCACCAAAGAAAGTCTTGTAACACATGGAGGCTGAAGAACACACTGCTCAATCATGAGTGGGTCATGGATGATATTAGAAAGGAAATCCAAATGTTCATGCTATTCAACAAAAATGAGCACACAAATTACCATCTCATCTGGGACACAGCAAAGGCAGTAATCTGAGGCAAATTTATACCTCTGAGCTCCTACATCAACAAATTGGAGAGATCTGAAACCAACAATTTAATGAGATATCTGAACCACCTTGAAAAAGAGCACCAAGATATACCCCAATATAATAGATGGAAAGAAATAATTATTTTAATTAATTAATTAATTTTAATGAAAATTAAATCAATATTAAATGAATTAGAATCCAAAAAAACTATTGGAAAAAACCAAAAATACAAAGAGTTCGTTGTTCGAAAAAATTAACAAAATTGACAGGCCCCTCACAAGTCTTATCAGAAAAAGAAGAGAACACACCCAAATAAATAAACTCAGAAATGAGAATGGAAACATCACCACAGAAACAACCAAGATTCAGAACACTATAAGGGAATACTTCTCAAAACTTTATGCTAATAAGTTTGAGAACTTGGTAGAAATGGACCTTTTCCTAGCAAATATTGACATGCCAATACTAAAGCAAGATGAGTTAAACCATCTTAACAGGCTCATATCAAGCATTGAAATAGAAACAGCAATAAGAGACCTCCCATATAAGAAAAGTCCAGGTCCAGATGGTTTACAGCAGAATTCTACAAGACCATTAAAAGCAGAGCTCACAGCAATACTACTCCAAACCTTCAATGAAATAGAACGAGAAAGTTCACTACCATACACATTCTATTAATTCATCATAACTCTCATCCCAAAATCAGGCAGGGAATAATGAAAGAAAGGGAACTATAGACCCATTTCATTGAGGAACATTGATGCAAAACTTCTCAACAAAATTCTGGCCAATCGTCTTCAACAATGTATCCAGAAACTCATACATCACAATCAAACAGGATTCATTTCAGGGATGCAAAGCTGGGTCAATATTCCCAAATCAATTAATGTAATTCATCACATCAACAGGAGCAAGGATAAGAACCACAAGGTTATCTCAATATATGCAGAAAAAGCATTTGACAAGATCCAACACCCCTTTATGTTGAAGGTTCTGGAAAAATTAGGAATTATGGAACATTCCTCAATAGAATAAGGGCTATATATGACAAACCTACAGCCAGCATTATACTTAATGGTGAAAAACTAAAGCCATTTCCTCTTAACTCAGGAACAAGACAAGGATGTCCACTATCACCACTTCTCTTCAATCTAGTATTAGAATTCCTATCTACAGCAATAAGACAAAATGCAAACATAAAGGTGATACAAATAGGGAAAAAATAAATAAAACTCCCCCTCTTTGCAGATGACATGATCCTGTATTTAAAGAATCCCATAGACTCCACCCCCAAATACTCAAGTTGATTCAAAACTTTGGCAAAGTAGCGGGGTATAAAATTAACCCCCCAAAATCAATGGCTTTTCTGTATGCCAACAATGAGAAAAGTGTGGCTGAAATTAGGAAAACAACGCCATTTGTAATAGCCCCACAAAAAATAAAATACCTAGGAATTAACTTAACCAAAGAAGTGAGAGAACTTTATGATCAAAACTGTAAAAACTTGAAAAAGGAAATCAAAACAGAACTTAGAAAATGGGGAAAACTCCCATGCTCCTGAATTTGGAAAGATCAACATTGTTAAAATGGCAATACTTCCCAAGGCTATCTACAAATTCAATGCGATACCTATCAAAATTCCAACCTCATTCTTCAAGGAAATAGAAGAGGCAATCCAAAAATTCATATGGAACAATAAAAGACCCCAAATAACCAAAACGCTCCTGAACAGAAAGAACACTGCTGGAGGAATATCAATACTAAATTTCAAACTATTCTATAAATCCATAGTAATCAAAACAGCATGGTAGTGGCACAAGAACAGACTTCAGGACCAATGGAATAGAATTGAACACCCAGAAATGAACCTACAGACCTGTAGCCATCTAATCTTCGATAAGGGAACTAAAAAAATAGAATGGAAGAAAGACAGCCTTTTCAGTAAATAGTGCTAGCAAAATTGGTTAACTACTTGTAAAAAATTAAAGCTAGATCCTTATATATCACCGTGCACCAGAAGCAACTCCAAATGGATCAAAGATCTCTGAGACAAAGCAGACACTCTGAAAACATTACAGGATGAAATAAGAGAAACCCTAGGTCTCCTTGGCGCAGGCCGAAATTTTCTTAATAGAGACCCAGAAAGACCAAAGAAAGTTTGGACAAATGTGATTGCATGAAGTTGCAGAGCTTCTGCATCGCAAAGGACATAGCTAGCAAGATCAAAAGAAATCCCACAGATTGGGAGAAGATATTCACTAGACAAACAATGGACAAAGGTCTCATATCTAACATATACTTGGAATTCAAAAAATCAAACCACCCAACAACAAATCGTCAAAGAAACAACTGCCCAATTAATAAGTAGGCTAAAGACTTAAAGAGAAACTTCTCTGAAGAAGAAAGAAGGATGGCCAATAGACACATGAAGAAATGCTAATCCTCCCTAGCCATAAAAGAAATGCAAATCAAAACAGCATTAAGATACCTCCTCACCCCAGTTAGAATGACAAAAATCAAGAACTCTAAAAACAACAAATGCTGGAGGGTATGTTGGTGGGAGTCTAAACTTGTTCAACCACTTTGGAAAGTAGTATGGAAGTTCCTCAAAAGACTCCTCATTGAGCTCCCCTATGACCCAGCAATCCCACTTTTGGGCGTTTACCCAAATGTTTACAAACAAGACCACACTAAAGCTACCAGCACAACCATGTTTATTGCAGCATTATTTACTATAACTAACTTATGGAACCAACCCAGATGCCCCTCAGTAAATGAATGGATCAAGAAAATGTGGTATATATACAAAATGAAATTCTATGCCTCCATCAGAAAAAATGATATTGCCCCATTTGTTAGGAAATGGAAAGACTTGGAAAAAATTATATTAAGTGAAGTAAGCCAAGCCCAAAGAAACATAGGTCCCATGCTTTTCCTTATTTGCAATATCTAGTACATGTCTAAGTCAAGCAGAAAAGGTCAGATAAGGTGATATTAGGGAAATGAACCCTAAGGTATGCATTTGATTGTTTTTTTTTCTTTCATGAGATTGTTTCTAATGCATTTATAAGATTATTACTTTGTTGCTTTGTATGTCCCTCCCCCACAGTATAACCCCTGCTTTCACTGTATTTGATGTCGGTGTAATTTGTGGAGGGGAAGGTGAAAAACAAATCGTTTAAATAAGGATACAGGTAGACCCGTTGCAACAATGAGAAGTACAAGTTGTTATTTTGAAAACGAACTTTACAACTTTGGTGGCGGGGGTGGGCGGGGAGGGGAGGTTAGGAGGGGAAGGAATGGGGAGGATGGGAAGGGATGGGATGGGGAATAAAACAATGCTTTTTTTTCTTTCGTGTGGTTGTTTCTATCACATTTATAAGATGATTTGTTTGTTGCTTTATATGTCCCTACCCCACGGTCTAACCCCTGCTTTCACTGTATTTGATGTTGGGATAATTTGTGGAAGGGAAGGGAAAAAAACAAATCATTTAAACAGGCATATAGGTGGACCCTTGCAACAACGATATGAACAAGTCATTATGTTGAAAAATGAACTTTACAACTTTGGCCTGGTAGAGGGTAGGCAAGGGTAGGTGGTAGGGGGAGAGTAGGTGGAGGTGAAGGGTTGGGGGTGCAAGATAGAAACGGATGGGAAGGAGAAACAAAGGAGGAGGCAACAATTCTTGACAAGAAATGTACTCAAT